>NW_027526335.1:61726701-61851983 GCF_048455015.1 Haemaphysalis longicornis | reverse complement strand
ATAATAGACAAATGATGGAAGAAATTAGATCCTCTGTTCAGTAATGATACAGAAGGAGCTCTATCGCACCTAACCTTGTTTATTCATGTATGAAAAGCTTCTATTATCCCCCTGACGTGCCGGTCGTTTTGTTAGTCACCTACTGTACATGTTCAAGGGCAGGGAGTCACTGTCTGAGATGCTGCGCACTATGTGAGTACTCATCTTTCGGCAAACGACGACTACGAGTCGAATGTAGAGGCATTGGTATGTGCGCCTAAATAGAAATTTCACTGCGCAAAAATTAATCAAACCCACAACACTACGCGGCGCAAAACCTGACACATGCTTAACACTGCAGCATCGAGCTGTACCTGCTAGATTGTAATACCAAGCCCTGTACATTTTTTCTAATGTATTTGGCGCCGGGAACAAGATGTCTACATCTGTTCCCATATAGTTAATCGAACGCCGTTTAATCGAACAAATCCCCATTTTATCGAACGCCGTTTTATCTAATGCCGTTTTATCGAACCACCTACGTCCGTTTTATCGAAAGCGTGGTTTTGCTGTGGTACTGTTTTTTAATGCCTTGTGATAAAAAGGTAAGAGGGTATGGGCTGAAAACCCTAGACATGCTGAGGTCCAACAAGGGAGGAAGGAGGGGGGGGGGATGAAAACGAATTAATCTGGAGTATGGTGACTATTTCTGTAACTGACTTTTTCTCTTTACTTCTAAGCAAGGCATCGAGACCAGTACGACAAGGCTTGGTTACCTCTTAGAAACTGAACTCAGAGCCTATTAAGAGTTAGGAATGCAGAAATCGGGAGAGACGTTTGCTAGCGTTCCAGTTAGGTTTTTCACATTTGACCCACAAGCGCCAAGAAGTGCCTTATTTATGTAGAACATACGCGGCGAAATAATTAGATTGTGTGCCGACACAAAATGTATACAAGAAAGTACGAAGCATATCGAGGCATTCTAGTCTATACGCCACAATGCCGTGATATGCTTCGGATCAGAGGGTGGACTAGAGACACAAGGAAATTCATTATGGCAGCACCACCTGCACAATGAACAGAACAAAAGATTGTGGAAACAAATTTCGCGCATCACAAAAAAGAGAAAACCCACAGGAAATAAAATACAACTGGTACAAAAACTACAAACTCTGGTAAATAGGCTCGCTGTGGAGAAAATTACATAGCGATGAGGAAACTGAAAAAAAAACTTACTGCAAATTTTGTTAAGCGAAAAGGCCGGGAAAAACACTTTCGATAAAACGACCGTCGACAAAGCGGCATTCGATAAACTCTCCGGACCCCTTTTACATCATAACGCCCGGGTAAATTCTTCAAACAATGTAAAATGTGTACTTGCGTGTATTAAATAAGAACTAACGCCAGCCTCTTTGAGACTCGTGGTGTCATAGCGCGCCAAAGGAAGCCCTGTCTACCTGTTTTATTTCGTTTTATTTCTTTTTCGGGGCTGTCGCGCCGTGTCTCAGAGTGAAAAGTGCTTGGACGTCAGGTGTACCACCAGTTTGCAAGTACGCTAGCAACCCCGAATAATGGAAATGCATGGTGCCAGCCGAAGCAGCTCGCGCCCTCAAGATAAGTGGGCGATGTTTACAGGACTGTTTTTTTTTTTTTTTTTTCAGTCCAGTGCTCCCCCTTCCTGAGTCGACCTGTCTTTCCTATCCAAGTCACCTCCGGAACCAAACCGCAAACCTCTCGTGAGAAAAAGTAACGGCAAACACAAGATAGGAATGCGGGGCAAGGCGGGCAGATCGGCTGTTAAACTGAACAGGCGGGAGGCCGTCAACAGGGTCAAGAAAATTGCCCTTGATTTTTTTTTTTATCCCCACGTTACCGCGTTGCTTGCCCCGACAAGAGAAAAGTTCTGCTCGAATAAATGAAAGGGAAACTGTGTGTCTAAGGTTATTTTGTTTGCTAAGATATCCACCACTGTATGCGAGCACGTTTCAGTGCCGTGCGCTGCAAAATAAAATTGAGAAAGGTTTTTAGAGTTGAGTTTTAAATCCACAGAGGCAACCTTGCGTAATTTCATTTCCTTTTTTCTATTTTGTGACCCCTGACCTCAAACGAAGCACTTCTGCAGTGTCACTTGTTAACAGGACGTTCTAACGGCATTCACCGAACAAAGAAATCAGAAATAATTGCTGCTCAGCCACCTTTGTCAACGCCAGATTCCATGTACACCTACAACAAGCACAAACAGCAGTCGCTAATAACGCCACCTCACTGCACCATCGTCGCCTTAATTTTTTTTTAACTCTACTTTCTGCCATTGTTTTGTTGTTGGTGGCAACCAAGGAGGAGGCACCCAACGGCACCTCAACTAGCGCTACCCTCCCGAAATCTCCGGAGCAGTTCTGCGAACGAAATGTACTTCGCCCTGTCGCAAACCTACCAGCGTGATCGTGAAAGCCACATGGAAAGCACGCAGTTCTCGCCAAGCCCCCCTTTGTTCCCTCCTTCTTCCATGGAAGAGCGCCTGCTGGACGGGCTGCTCGACCGCTGATCTCCAAGTCGCAGAGCAGTTGCTAAAAATAAAAAAAAATGCCCAAGGCGTTATTGGGGGGAAGGAAAATTTCCTAGCTGCCCAATCTCCTTTCGCCTCCCCGCCCTCCCCTCCCTCTCCTAGTCGGCGAGGCCGGCAGTACGGGACTAAAGAGCGTTTCCCTCCCTTTTCCCTTTCATGAATTTCCTCCTCTTCCTCGTGCCAGGATCCCGGTAACATCGGTGTCCGCACTTGCTCGACGGTGCCACAGCTAGCAGCACGCGTGTCCTGCTTCTCGTCGTGCCGGACGTAATCTTCGAGAACTCCGCAGCATGCCCCGCCGTGGCCGTGGCCGTGGCCAACCGCCGCAACCGTCCCGTCGTCGAGGCAAAGTTTCGCCAGCGGAACCTCGACGGTCAGCCTACACGATGGTGAGCGAACTGGAGCGGGGCGCCCTGCTCACGTGGGACGTGGTGCTCGAGGGATTAGTGTTCGCGCTGTGCATCCTGCTTTACGTGATCGGTTTTGAGGCCTGGATCGTGCTCTTCGCGATCGCGAATTGCTTGTGGTTCTTCCATCACGTACTCTTTCACGTGACGTTCGACGTAGTCGTTCCTAAGTTCATCTGGGTAATGAGTCCAGTGTACTACTTCGTGCTCCTGGTGTTCCACGTCGTCGCCTTCCTAGTGCTGCTGCCGCTGCGTGCCGTGTATTATTGCGGACGCCTGGTGTTCTGGACGGCCCTAGTGGCGACCTCCCCGAAAGCCCGCTCCCCAACCGAAGCTGATACGGGGGAAGCCACGTCGCACGGGAACTGCACGTGGACGCCGTCTCTCTTTTCAAGGCGGACCGCTGGACTCGGCAGCGCAGCCGAACCGAGTTCACGTACAACCACTGATAGTGCGACGCAAACCTGGATCGACCCCGGAATTTGGGTGCGGCTGGAACTGGCCATTGCCGGCGTAGTTGAAGCAGCCCGTGGTACACCAGGCGGAGAAGAGCGCTTTTGGACGGAGCTTGGACAAGCCTTTCTTAGAGATGTTGGGTTGGTGCCGGATAAAATGAGTGACTACTGTTGGCCCAAAAGAAGTGTACTGCGCTAAAGCAGGTTTGACTCTTATGCCAGATGTGCGCGGGGAAGAATGCATGCACACCCCGTTTCTCGCCGCGTTTGCGCAACCTTCCTACCGAGAGTCCAGTATACCGACCTCACGGTCGCTTTCTTCGTAAATAAATGAATCATTTGCTCTTCTTGTTGCTACTGTCATTATTAGATACAGTACGTAGTAACGGCAGCGACCGACCGTACCGACTGCGTCAAAGCGGCAATTTAAACTAGACCACCGGGGCTACGTAAACAGTGCAGTTGACGTAAGAAATACGGTGGCTGCACACAATAAGAAACCGGAAATTATTGTTGTTAATTTGGCCTTTGGATAACACAGATCCGCGATACGAACCAGTTGCGGCGTTTTCAATTACGATTTGGTCGACGTATCAGCCGCACAATGGACCTTGTTCAGCTACCGGTCCTCCTGGCGGCCGCCATAGCGAACTAAAATTAAAAGAAGGCAACCTCACCTCCCCCCCCCCCCCCCCCCCCCCCGAACAAAAAAAAAATATCGGGCTTTCGGAGAACTCGTGCACAAAATATCCTGGTTCTGCAGTCCCTCCGTCACCCGCACTATCACATTAATGTCACGGGAATAGGGGCACATTCCCGGGATTAATCTGCAGGGTCGTTTTTGCCCCCTTCCTTAGAAAGCACTTTTTCTGTGGCATACGACCCCACCACGAACTGTCCCAAGAAAAAATACGTGCAGCGCTAGAAGGCATAGCCTCTCCCCAAGCAGCGAGCTGCGGCTCCGGTCTTTTAGTATAGTCATTTCGGTGCACGGACCTTTCGGGACACGGTTGTTTGGATACAAAGACGTGGTGGTTGCAAGCACGCAATTCGTACCTATTTATTACAGGTGTTCTTGTTCGCAATTCTGCGTTATTTTAGAACCGAAGTTGGTTATGTGGCGTGGCCAAAATAAACTCTGTTTATTTGTTAAATATTAGCTGGAATATTCGTAGCATTTAGACAACCTAATTGTTCATTATTTCGTTTTCTAGCGACTTATTATCACCAGTATTTTAAACAACAAATCAGTGATAGTCTCATCGTGTTTTTTTTCCTCGTTTTTTTGACGATCTATTAAAACCTGTATTATTTTTTTTTTTTTTTCAAAAATCAGCGAGAGTAACCATTTTCTTTTTGGGACTTGTGGAGTCCGTATACGTTAATGAGAGTGCCACCACACGGGGAGAGAAATTGTGTGCCATTATAACGTAATGACGAAAAACTTGCAATTTCTTTCCATTCTGAATTTCTGTGCGTTGCCTTTTTGGATAACGCAAGCACTTAGGACATTATTAGAAATACATTGCGGAAGGCACCTATTGTATCTTGCCGCTTCCGTCCCGACTTATTCGTAATTAGCAGGGACTGCGGCGGGTTTACTGTGTTTGTGAATCAAAAGTTGGAAATTCTGTGTAATGACGTCGAAAGCACTCTGCAATGTTTTCTTCAGCATACATACAGATATCCATCTTCGCAAGCTCTGCTATTTGGAATTCTTAGCCTTTTGCCGCAGAGTATAATGGCCATAATATGGTCGTGATGTTATCTGACAACAATGTCACCAGCAGCTCCCCATATTCAGTACTTTTTTGAGCCGCACGATATTGTGCGGCTCAATTAAAATGATTTTCGCACAAGCAGGCGTTGGCGCGACATTATACAGGGTGTAAAAAAAAGAAGTGCCGACTGCAACAGGCATGCTGCAGGTTATCATGAGCCGCAGCAACTCAAATCGCCTGGAATGATGTAAGTGAACAACCTGAAGTGTAACACTTAGCGCTACTATTCCGGATGATTATTTGTTTCTAACTGCACTGTTAAACCCTTTCATTCTCATTTATAAGATAGATGTTTACTTTGTTTAACAGTACGAAAGAGCGCTTAGTGCGTAAGAAATCTTTCCAGCAGCAATCATGCACGTCAAAGCAGCGTGTTGGATCGCGGCTCATTGGTATCTCTGAAGCTCACATTCGGTACTTCTAAGTACTGCGCTACTGAGAAAAAAATTTAGAAGAATGTCTCTGAGTAACTGAATATTTAGTTAAAAAAAAACATTTATGAGAAAAGTAGACAAATGAAAGAGAATCGAGAAATGATCCTCAACAAATATATACAGGAGAAATCGCTTGAAAAGTATGCGGATTCACAAGTAGGCGCTAAATAATCACAATAAGAACAGATATGCCGTCTTTATAACAAAAAAAAAAGATCCTGGAGGTCCTGTGAAAAACAAATCAAAACAAAATAAATAAAAGTGGTGTGTTATTGCACCGAAAACTCCTTAAACCCGTAATTTTTTTACTCTGAACCGAGACTTTGGACCGAAGGGGCTGCGGAATCCCGATGTACGTTCACCGTCGGGGTCAGTCGCCTGTCTTCCCCGAATTCCTGCCGACGCACGGGGAGTGGGGAAGGAGCGTGCAAGGCGCTTGCTTGCGGGGGAGCTCGCCCTTGGATCGTACCACCGCTGGCATTCGTGTCGCAATTACGCCCCGCAGCTTCGGCTAGCCAATGCAACCCACTCGGGGTGCCAAGGCAGGTTTCTTTTTCCTGTTTTTTCACAGAAGGCGCCGAAGCAAAGGTGATCACGTCGGCGACGACGGGATTGGGAGACGCGAGGGTGTAGATAAGAAATCCTTCCCCGCGAGCGGACGAATAATTGAGACGGGCTCCTCTTCTGGGGACGAAGCAAAAAAGAAAAACTAACCCGGGCCCGACCCGCCGCGCAAGCGCGGAGGCGTTCGTAACGATAGCGGACTGACAAATCCGCGGCCTTTACGGGCACCAATCAACACAGGCACAACGCGTTAATCAACAACACGTTTACAAAACGCTACTTATAAACGTATCGTTCAACGTCTGCATAACTTTGGCCGGGCGGCGGAATCGAGGGACGGGCAGCCAAACGGACACACAGAGAGTGCAAATATATTAAGGACGACACACAGCGCTTGTGTCGTCCTTACTCTTCTTGTCCGGTTTTCGTATGCGCTGAACATTATGAACGCACTCCAACTCGACCAATTCGGTACCTTATTGAAGCCCAAGAAAGGCTATCATTTTTTTTAAATACTGATGGAGGGGAGCTGCAGGTGCCATTTGTGTCTGATGGAAAATAAAACCCCACGAAATTATGACAGGCACAATTTCCGGCAGAACGCTGAAAATAGCAAGCAAACAGTCCTTGCAAAAAATATAGCTATGTAAGTTGCAGGAAACATTGCAGATAGCTTTGAATATTATACAAGAGCCTTTTGGACTCACAGTTCACAAACAGTAAACTCCGCATAGTAACCGCTAACGACGATTAGGCCGGGATGGAAGCGTGCGACAAGGTAGAACAGGTGCCCTCGGTAATGAATTGATAATGGCACAGTACGTGCATTGCGTAAGCAGGAGAAAGCAACGCCCGCAAAAACGGAATGCCAAAATATTGCGAGATCTTCGTCATTACGTTAGAAAGACATATGTTCCTTTGACCATGCGGTTACAGTTAATTAAGAAGCTGTTATTGCAGTTTATGGAAAGCGAAAAAAAACTTTCTGTCGCTGATTTTCGATGAAACAAAAAACGAGAGAAAATACATCATGATACCGCCGCTGATCTCGTTTATAAAATACTGGTGGAGGTATATCGCTAAAGAAACTATGTAATAAACGAGCTATATATTTTCTGCATATTGTTACGCAAATAGATAGGCATTTTTTTTACAAGGCCGCTGTAAGCCCGCTGCGTAATTCTCGTTTTGTTTACCGGCGAGACGCGAAGTTGGAAGCCGCGAGCGCATGCCTCGCGTTCCTTCCTTTTGTGCGGCGAGAGGAGGGGGTGCTTTTCCCGAGAACCTTCGTTGCGCTGGTATGCGGGCAGCTCTTCCCGCGGGTCGGGCGGCGGCCGTCCTTGGCTTCGGGAGGGGATTAGCCCCGACTCCCTCATTGTGCCCGCGAGCGCCCGTGGACAACGGCGAGGCGGCGAGACGTTAAGACGTTACTGTAAGGCGTTAGTCTAGTCCGTTCTAAGCCGTCCGGCTTTCGCTTTGGAGCAGTTACCGCCCGTTCAACCTAGTGGGGTGACTACTCCTCACGGTATGCGACTTTGGATAGCCGAGGCCTTACCTTGGCTTAGCGGTGGCAATAACGTTCGCGGAAAGCTGACTAGGAGTTGCATGAGAGAGATTATCGGGTCATGTGACCGCGGGGTGACATGTTTACGATTGGTTATTTCTTTTTTTGTGTGTGTGTTTTATTTGTTTGTAGTGGACCAATCGGGGCTTTGAGAGCTGATGTCACCCTGATGTCAGCCCGGATATCCGCCTGACATCATGTGCACTCTCGCACCAGCAGGGGCGCTGCCCAAATCCTATAAATGCTAGGAACCCCATTACCGGGGGTCGGATTTTACTTCTTGCAGGCGCTTCGCGCCATCGGCTATGCCGAGCGTTCTTCTAAGATCCACCACTTGGGTCCATTCTCGTTTGTAGGTACCCGTACCTTCGGCTATGCCGAGAGTTGTAACGAGTTACCCCATTTTATGTAAATATTGTAAATTTCTCTTGTAAATAGTACTGCCCATAAACTCCAAGTTATATCGTACCCAAGCCTGCGTCTAATGGCTACCGGAATCCAGCAACCACCGAACCCCTCGACTCCTCAACGGCCGCCTCCGGCGGCTTAACAACAGATCGCCGGCCGCACCGGCGAACATCTCGTCTGGTCTTCATCGGCCGCACCGGCGAACATCGCGTCTGGTCCTCACCGGCCTACGGCGGTACCAGCGGATCCACCTTTGGGGGAGGAGTGCGAAGGAAAACTTTACTGGCGCAGTCGGACAGGCTGGTATCCGGAAGCAACGGTACGACACCTGCATCGCCTCTGGCGATTCGCCTCGGGCGAAACAACTTGGCAGAACTTCACCGCGGCGAGATCTCGGATCGTCGCCCCTGGCTGCGGAGCAGCCGAACGTCGACAGAGCCACAACCACCCTGGGCGGAGTCACCGATCGACAGCATCACTAGGAAGCCTGGCGGGAACGCCGAACCGCGGAAACCTCGAGCGACCACAGGCCGCTAGCCACACTTGACGCAGCTAAAGTGGGTGAGTCTCCTCATTTCTTTCCCCGCTGCCACTGTTGTGTCAGAGCTGTGTGTGGGCCAGAGATAGCGGGTTAAAGGGCTAACATGTCTGGCGACGAGGATAACGAGAGTGTGAGTGGCGGTAGCGACGTACAAAGTGAGGTGCTCTCATAGCGCCAGATGGAGTACAACTTGAAAATGGCAAGGGAGCGCCGAAAAACGCTAAAACTGGAACTTGCTCTTGCGAATAGTGCCTCTCGATCGCGTGGGCCCAGCCCAGCTGGCAGTGCGTCTCCGCGCGGTAGGAACAATGGTTTGCGGTACCATGCGAAAATGCTGGCAGGCGCATTCCCAAAATTCCCTACGGACGCGGAAGTACCGATTTGGTTTGAATCGGTTGAAAGCACCGTCTTGGCATACGAAGTCCCTAAGGAGTTCTGGGGGCAGATAGTGTTTCCCATTATCGCCGAGAGGGTCGAGTACCTTTCAACGAGACTAACTCCCGCTCAGCACCGCGACTACGAATCGGTCAAGGAGGTGGTACTTGAGGAGCCGAGGCTTTCGCCCTTAGAGTACCAAAAGCGGTTCCTCGGGGCCCGCAAGCGTAAGTCGGAGACGTGGAAAAGCTTCACCACCCGCCTTCGCAGCTACCTAAATTTCTACGTGGAAGCGAGAGGTGTGTCAACCTTCGAAAAGCTGTTGGACCTGCTCGTGGCCGATCAGCTGAAGACGGGGCTGACCGAGGAGGCTTTGAAATACGTGAGGCTGCGTGAGGGGGCCAGCTGGTTTGACGCATCAGAGTCCGCGAAGCTGCTGCAGACCTTTGAGGGTGCCGCAGGAAACAAAGACGCTAGCGCTGAGGCTAACGTGACCAACGGGGAAAAACCGGCGACTAAGCCGAGCGGTGACAACCCGAAGGGGGCACGGAAACTTCCGCAGGGGCCCAAGACAAGGTTTAACCAACAGAACAAGGGGAAACCTAACGCATGCTTCGAATGCGGCGCGGAGGGTCACCTGCGCCCGAACTGCCCACGTGTCCGGGAGCGACAGACAGCCGCGACAAACGCACCAGCGCGCACAGAAAGACTAATCGCGCGGGTCGCCACCGAGGGACCTACAGGTGTGGGGGATCGCTTAACGAGCGTAACCATGCACTGTGGGAACCAAGAGATAAGCGCAATAGTGGATACCGGAGCAGAAATCACTGTCGTGCGGGAGAGCATCGTGCCCGACGCGCTAACGGAGTCTCACGGCACCGTGAAGCTTGCGTCCGCGTTTGGGGAACAAGTGGAGGCTAAGCTAGTAGTCCTCCCGCTTGCACTAAGGGCGGGCCAGGCGATTTTCTCCAACGTCGGGGAAGGGACTCCAGTGCTTTGCGCACTCACCGACAAGCTAACATCGCGTACAGACTGTTTGCTATCCGCGGAGGATTGGGGCGTTCTGCAGGAAAACCGAGATCAGGAGCAGGAGGCAACCGGGATGGTCGCGACACAGACGAAGCGCGACGAGCTGGTAGCCGCGCTTGAGCTGAACGAGGCAGACGCTCCCCAAGAAACCCTGGAACAGGGTGAGGAAAACGCGAACGAAGCGGTAACCGGTGAGGTTGACGGCGACGCGGGTGATAGCATTCACGAACGAGAGCCTGCCGCGGGTGACACCCAAGCGCTTAGAGCAGAGCAAAAGGGCGACGCAACCCTCGAAAAAGCGTGGCGCGATGCAGCCGACGGGAAGGGAGGCATGCTGGTTATCGACGGCTTGCTCTATCACCGAGACAAGGTGCTGGGGGAGCCGATCAAGCAGTTGGTTTTGCCAGTGGCGCGTCGCCGCCAAGTACTCAGACTGGCTCACGAATCGCCCTGGGGTGGTCACCTAGGTTGTCGAAAAACGAGCGCTAGAATAAAGTACAGTTTCTATTGGCCAGGCATGGAGAAGGACATCCAGGAGTGTTGCAACAGCTGTCACGGTTATCAGGTGAGGTCAGACCGGCGACTAACAGACCGCATGCCGATAGCTCCGCTAAGCCGACCAAAATACCCATTCCAAAAAGTGAACATCGACGTGGTGGGGCCGATAGACCCGCCTTCGAGACGCGGATACCGATACGCGTTATGCGTCGTGGACTTGTGTACTCGTTGGCCGGAGGTGGTCTGCCTAAGATCATTGACCGCGAAGGCTACCTGCGACGCGCTGCTGACGGTGTTCGCTAGGACGGGAGTCCCGGAAGTAGTTAGCTCGGACTGCGGGACGAACTTTACCGCGCAGCTCACCACCGAGTTTCTGGCGCGGCTCGGGTGTTCCCCGCGGTTCTCTACACCCGACCACCCTGAGAGCAACGGAGCGGTAGAGCGTTGGAACCGGGTGTTCAAAAATATGCTTTTCCATGTGGTAGGCGAACACGCGGGCGAATGGGATAAGTTCGTCCCATTTTTGCTGTGGGCTTACCGCGAGGTGCCACATGACACAACCGGGGTGTCCCCATTTCGGTTGTTGTATGGTAGGGACCCGGTCGGCCCGCTAGCTATTCTCCAACGCTCGTGGACAGGAGAACAGGAGCTCCCGATCGCCCTAGCTGAGAGTCCCGAGCAATATTTGCTAAAATTGAGGCGAAAACTTCAACAAGCGGCCGAAGCTGCAGAAGGGACTAGCGCTAAGCGCCAGCGCGAATACGCTACCCATTACAACCTACGCACTACCCCGAAGTCCTTCGAGCCCGAGGACCAGGTGCTAGTGTTCGATGATAAGCGACCCGGTAAGTTATACCCTAAGTGGTTGGGCCCGTATACAGTCAGGGAGAAATACAGGCAGCATTCCTACTATGTAGAGAAACCGGAGGGAGCACGTATGCTGGTCCACGGTAACCGACTGCGACCCTACACCTGCCGAGTGCAGAACATGGGCGTCATATTTCATGACGACCAGGACTTCGGAGAAGTCGAATACGTGCCCAGGAAAATCGCTGCGGCTGAGGTTGCCCCAGTGCTCCCTGAGGAGAAAACCTTGCACCTACGCCCGGAGGATAGGGTCAGCATAAGCGAATTGTTTCAGCACTATGCCCCCCTGTTTTCCGGAAACTTAAGAATCGCTAGGGTGGGAGAGCACAGGATTAAACTCATCGAGGGCGCGGAACTGAAGGGGAACCGTCCGTACCGCATGCCGGAGGCATTGAAGGGAGAGGTGACGAAGCAGGTGAACGAACTGCTAGAGCTAGGCCTTATATACAGGTGCGAAAGTCCTTCCGCCCACCAGTTGGTGTGCGTTTCGAAGAAGGATGGCACGATAAGAATGTGCGTCGATTATCGGAATCTAAACGCGATCACCGAGCCCGATGCTTTTCCTATGGGTGGCCCTCAGGAGTTGGTTTTGAAGGTAGGCAAGGCACATTTCATCACCTTGATCGACCTACGACGCGGGTATTGGCAGGTACCACTGGCGGAGAGTTCTCAATTGGCTACCGCGTTCGTGTCGCACATGGGACAGTTCGCGTGGCGGGTGATGCCTTTTGGTCTGCGAAATGCAGCCGCCAGCTTTCAGCGAATCATGAACCAGCTGCTCGCACCTCATGAGGGTTATGCTTGCGCCTACCTCGACGACATTGCCGTTTTCAGCGAGTCGCTGCCCGAGCACCTGCGGCAGTTAGACGCCGTGTTTGCGACGCTCGCCTCGGTGGGCCTCTCGGCGAACTTAGAGAAGTGTCAGATCGCGCAGTCTTCCATCCGCTACCTGGGTCACGTGGTGGGTTCCGGGAAGCATGGCCCCGACCCGGCAAAGCTGGAGGCGATCAAAGGGCTTAAGGTACCCCAGACCAAGAAAGAGCTCAGGAGCGCGCTGGGCCTGTGCGGATATTACAGGGAATATGTACCTAACTTTGCCGCAATCGCGAAGCCTCTGACTCAGTTGACGGCTAAGGGCACTCCCTCTCGCATCCCATGGTCTACTGAAGCCGATCATTCCTTCAAAATGATAAAACGTGCTCTCTGTGATGCCACCTCCTTGACAACACCCGGTATCACCAAACCCTTCTGGCTGTTCACCGACGCGTCAGCCATTGCCGCGGGAGCCTGTTTGGCTCAACTGACCGACGACGGCAAGGAGCTGCCGATAGCATTTGCCAGCCACCGCTTCACGCCCACGCAATCGAGGTGGTCCACCATTGAACGCGAGGCATTCGCGGTGATTTGGGGTCTGAGGAAGTTCGATACTTGGGTATTTGGCGCCCAAGTCATAGTCGTGTCCGACCACAATCCACTCAGTTACCTCACCCAGACAGTACCGCAAGGGACAAAGCTCACGCGTTGGGCCTTGGCATTGCAGCGGTATAATATTGTGGTAAAACACCGGAAAGGCGAGGCACACGCCAATGCGGATACCCTGTCCCGCCTTCCGAACGAGTGCTGGAACGAGGTGCAGTAGCGGCTCTGACATACGCACTGGCCGGGGAACAGCGTGGGGAGGCCACCGGTGCCGGTGTGTGTGCGAGTGTGTGCGCGTAGACGAAAACGGAACACTGAAGAAGTGGCCGTATGAACAATCGTCTAGCCAGTGGCAACCAGTGTACCTCTGGTGTTTCTATGTGTTTTTTTTTCTTTTCCTTTTGTCCAGCATTGCGGTATTGTGGTGTCAGGGTGTAGCGTGTCTCACGTTATATTGTGTCATTTTTAGTTTCAGTTCTAAGCCCTAAACTGCGTGAAAAACAATAGCTACATGCAGCTGACTTTTATTTTTTTTTTGTTCTGCTAATACTGAGTTCAAGTTATTGCAGAATCTTGGCATGGGGGTGTAAGCCCGCTGCGTAATTCTCGTTTTCTTTACCGGCGAGACGCGAAGTTGGAAGCCGCGAGCGCATGCCTCGCGTTCCTTCCTTTTGTGCGGCGAGAGGAGGGGGTGCTTTTCCCGAGAACCTTCGTTGCGCTGGTATGCGGGCAGCTCTTCCCGCGGGTCGGGCGGCGGCCGTCCTTGGCTTCGGGAGGGGATTAGCCCCGACTCCCTCATTGTGCCGGCGAGCGCCCGTGGACAACGGCGAGGCGGCGAGACGTTAAGACGTTACTGTAAGGCGTTAGTCTAGTCCGTTCTAAGCCGTCCGGCTTTCGCTTTGGAGCAGTTACCGCCCGTTCAACCTAGTGGGGTGACTACTCCTCACGGTATGCGACTTTGGATAGCCGAGGCCTTGCCTTGGCTTAGCGGTGGCAATAACGTTCGCGGAAAGCTGACTAGGAGTTGCATGAGAGAGATTATCGGGTCATGTGACCGCGGGGTGACATGTTTACGATTGGTTATTTCTTTTTTTGTGTGTGTGTTTTATTTGTTTGTAGTGGACCAATCGGGGCTTTGAGAGCTGATGTCACCCTGATGTCAGCCCGGATATCCGCCTGACATCATGTGCACTCTCGCACCAGCAGGGGCGCTGCCCAAATCCTATAAATGCTAGGAACCCCATTACCGGGGGTCGGATTTTACTTCTTGCAGGCGCTTCGCGCCATCGGCTATGCCGAGCGTTCTTCTAAGATCCACCACTTGGGTCCATTCTCGTTTGTAGGTACCCTGTACCTTCGGCTATGCCGAGAGTTGTAACGAGTTACCCCATTTTATGTAAATATTGTAAATTTCTCCTGTAAATAGTACTGCCTATAAACTCCAAGTTATATCGTACCCAAGCCTGCGTCTAATGGCTACCGGAATCCAGCAACCACCGAACCCCTCGACTCCTCGACGGCCGCCTCCGGCGGCTTAACAACAGATCGCCGGCCGCACCGGCGAACATCTCGTCTGGTCTTCATCGGCCGCACCGGCGAACATCGCGTCTGGTCCTCACCGGCCTACGGCGGTACCAGCGGATCCACCTTTGGGGGAGGAGTGCGAAGGAAAACTTTACTGCCGCATAAGTTTTTACTGGCCTAAAATAACACAGAAATACGAGCAACATCAGTTGTAATAAACAGGTTCAATTTGCGTGCTTGCAACTCCCATGTTAACAATGCACGCGAATTTTGCTGCCTTGAATGCTCACCCGAATTCGTTTTTGCAAAAAACCGACCTGTACCGAAGCGTCCTGTACCGAAATGTCCTGTACCGAAAAGACCGTACCAAAACGCCCTGTATCGAACCGCCCAGTACTGAAAACACCTTTTGGGTACAGGGCGGTGCTTTTGTTTATTTTGCCGGAGTGCCTGCCAAGAACAGTGTTGTGCACGTTCCTCAATAACAGTAACGAAAGCCCGTTCCTCGTTTTTTCCCAATTTTGAAAAGAGGTCCCGCAACAAGTCCCTTAATTGCCAAAAGAACGCGTTCCAGTTCCACTTCGAACATTGGAACGTGTCGATACATTAACGTTACATTTCATTTTTAAATAAAAATATGGTGTCGTATTCCTGAGGCGAAATAAAGTGAGAAATTTAAAACTCACATAGAACTACGCATATTATCGGAATATGAACACCGCCGGCATCATAGAATCCGAAGAAACGCCCCTAGACGATTTCTTTTCAGGGAGCACCGGACACACTCCAGACATGTCTAACTGCGATTTTGATGCTCGTCTATTATAGGCGCAAAACGCATGACACTTTCAACTTCGGTCGTACAAATGCGCAGTAAGGTTAGTACGCTTCAGATATGCGAATAGAAAGTTACTCACATGCAGGGACGTAATTAAATGTCTTAATTTCATTGGAAACCGCGTCGAAAGCAACAATGCCTTATGAATGCTGATTTAATATTAGAGTTCATTTAAAATACCTTACAGGTCCCATTTCAGGGAATTTAGTAAGGGGGTTACAAAAGTGAAGCTTTGCGGATCATATAGCGCAAATTTGCGCGTAACGAAACACAGCGAACAAGTAATGTCTACGAGGTTCGCAATCCAAGTTTAGGTCGGGAGATGATAACAAGAAAAAAAAAAGCCAACAGCGTAGTCACACATGAAATGTACGCACAAAAATGACAAAGAAGGCCGAACACAATCAGGGTAGTAGATAAATGAAACAACCAAAGATAACCAAGTATGTGGACGCGATGCATGCATCAGTGGCGATGGTTAGAAATACGCACGGAAATAACAGGGAGCTTAATCACGTCCGTGAAAAACATGTATCCTATTAAAATATAGTCGGACACAAAGTGCGACATTATGAAGGTAAAGAAACAAACACAAATAAATAAAATGGAATAATAAAAAAAGAAAACACGTACCGTGGTACAGAAACGGCCGATTCTTTGGTTCTTCAAGCAGAGAAAGGTTAAGTACATTTCAGTTACAGGTTATGGCAGAGGAAAAAAAGTACAATGAATGAAAAAAATGGGAAAAAATTAGTGGGAACAAAATGCCTGGATGCACAGTCGCAATTAAGTAAAGTCCCTTGTTTGAACTCAGAAATAGTTGCATCTAGATGTTGGAGTCAGGCAGACGAACCCGTTTTTTCGTCAACACTTCGTTGGCAATGTTGAAGAGCCGTTCATGGAAGTGCTTGAGGGTACTGACGTGTTGTACTTAACGAAAAGTTGGTTCAGCACATCGAAGTTCTTCATCTGCGACAGCTGGTAGTCCACTGGTACCAGCAGGTACCGCGACAGCTCGTTCTGTGCCTCGGCTGAAACACTTTGCTGACAAAAATCTGCACTGGATGGCTCGGTCACCCCAGCCAGCACTGTCTTTACGTCGTTGGTCGCCTTGTCTCGCATAGAACAGTGTGGGGTCTATGATAGCTCAAACGTCGGGATTAAGAAAATGGCGACAACGAGCTGTCGCTTTCCTTTGAGGGGTCCAAACCTGCAATTCCGAACAATTTCCAGTGACCCGGTGACCCTTGGAATGACCTCACAGCGAGAGCAATTCCCTCGACAACAACGCCCCCGTGGCTCGCGCGCACGAATGCGGTAATTACCCCTGACAATATACGGTGGTTTCACAAGGTACCTGCAGCGCCCCTCGGTCTTAGAAACCTTTCCCCAGCAGGGAACAATGGACCTTTTTCCAGTACCGGTCCTCCTAGCGGCCGTCACGGCGAACTAAAAATGGCAGTAAGGCACGCCCCCCAGAAAGTGGCTTTCGGAGAACTCGTGCACAAAATATCCTGGTACTGCCGTACCTCCTGCACCCACCCGTCACCCGTACCTTTCATATGAATGTCACCAGGCGCACGTTCCGGTGACTAACCTACAGTGGTCGAAGCGCCCCTTTTTCTTCTCTTTTTTCATTTTTGTTGCTCCCTCACTGGCAGGCATGTGCTCGCAGCGTGCGCAGCCTCAAACGCCGTTGCCAATTTCTTTAGAAAGCTTTTTAGTGCGCACGGGTTAAGGCTTGGACGAGTTGGTGCATGGTATCAATTAGGGGAACAGCGCAACACAGACAAAACACAAGAAGAAAAATGTGACAACCTTGTTTTGTCTGTGTTGCGCTGTTCGCCTAGTTGTTTTTAGTGTGCACGTACGAACCCACCACGAGCTCTTGAAGGGGAAAAAATAAAAACGTGCAGTTCTCGACAGCATATAGCCGCTCCCGAAGCAGAAAGCTGAGGGGCGCCCTTTTGTTTATTTTGCCGGGAGCGCCTGCCAAAAATGGCGTACCGGCAGCCCGCGCATGCTCAGATCGCTGCTGGAAAAAGGTCCATTCTATCGACCAGACGTGCATCCTGGCCTCCCCACAATAACGATTAAAGGTGAAAAGCATTCTGCGCTATTCACCCACCGAACGCCGCGTAAGCTCAACCGGCATGAAAGCAAGCACAAGCTGCGGCCCGCTCTTTCTCTTTTTGACCTTCGATGAAACACGTTCCGCTGAAGGGCGGGCAAATTGGCCAGCTTATAGGAAGAGAAACACAGTAGCGACTTGTGGATTTTTGTGCTCGAGCCTTAGCATCAAAAATAGCCCATTCCTGGCGATGTAACGTTTGCAGAGGAACGCCGTTCCTGGCCTTACTTCAAAAACCTAACGAGTTACCGTTACAGTTCCACGGACCCGTAATGGAACGGTGGCGTTCCTCCGAAAAAGGAACTAGTTCCAGGAACGCCGTTCCGTACAACACTGGCCAAGAATGGCGGGCCGGCAGCCCGAGCATGCGGAGGAGGGTACTATAGTTGATGACAGGGTAAGACTGCAGCTCTGCCCACAAGCGTTGTTTGGCCGCTAGCTGACTCTCCGCGGTTAGAAAAAATAGTTCGTTATATTGCAGCTGTTTATACGCATGATTACTAATATGAGTGGCTGACAGTATAACCATCTGATTATGACGTCGTTTATATATGTTTCATTCCGAAGAATGAATGATTTTCACAGGAAAAAGAAAAAGTCATCCTCATTGAAAACTGGCTCAGGAGAAAAAAAATTACTCACTAAAACAAAGGTTTTTCTTGATAGAAACTATTCCCGGTGTATTTGATGCTTAAATCAAAGCTATCTGTGATTGTTTTACTGTTAGACAACAGAAATAAACATATAAACAACGTGCACACGATTTTTTGGGTCTGAATAGTTCGAATTTCGGCCGCTGCACGTCGCTTAGCCGTCGTCTGCTTGGAGAAACATAATCAACTTAATGGTCGTCGTTATATTTTGTCGGGCTCGTTGCAGTTCGACTATTTCTTCACTTCGCGTGTGCAATCATTGTCAAGAAATGTAGTCGGTACAATATCTTCCACAGCCATCATCACCGCTAAATCAAGCGTCGTAAACGCAGGGTGGAAGAAAGGGGCGGTTCGTCGCCGCAATGGCTGGATGCAGTTCACGGACTGTGTAAGCCCAGGGTGAAAAGGAAACCAGCGGCGAAAATTCATCGGTGTCTTTCAGAAATCGGCCGCGATATCAACGGGCCACGCATTGTTCTATGCGACTGTTTCGAACGTAGTGACGCACTGCAAACACTCATCGCGGCGACGCACGCAACCGTGGAGGTCGCGATGCCGCATAAGGTGTCCTGCCTTGCGAAATCAGCTGTAGGTGCGAAGAAACAAGCGTTATTTTATTCCGCTTAAACGAGACGACAACACCGTATGGCGCGAGCAGAGAACTGCGGGATGTGAAACGTTACAAGACTAAGCATTTCTACTTCACGAGACACGCGAGTGGCAAGACGCTCTACGTCAGTTGGTTAGATTGACAGTATACAGTGTCATGCTTTCAATCCAGGCGACCATTTCCGAGGTGTTTTCCGGCGATGTAATAAAAGAGCTGCCGGCGTTTCTTTAGTGTCATATCACCACCGCGCAGTTTACAGTGGAATGATAACGCAGAGAACCCCAACTGACGGTGAAAATTGATAGAAAAACACCGTTAAGCACTAGCAGCCGCCTAAAAAAATTACTGTGGCGAGCTTTTATGGAAAAAAACGAATAGTGACCTACAAAAGCATCCCTCCGAAGTTCGTTTCCAAGTTGTGCTACATTCAACTTTCATTGGCTTTACACTGATGTGCAGCAGCCTACCGTGAAGATATTTTTATTGTTGATGAGGCTTTTGAAATAGTATACTTAAAGAAAATATTCGGTTCAACATGTAGTTGCTCTGCAGCCATGTCATGTCAAGCTTTTGTGGAAGCATTTTAATTTCTGATAATCTTCCCGAAGCCAATAATCTTCCCCTATGTACACCAAACAGTGACGTCGAACACTGACTGCCCCATACGAAACCTGAATGAACAGCTATACAAGTGTACTCAATTCTTACTGCACCTATTTAAACAACCACACTCAACAGGCCCAATGATATGAGTATGAACGTGAGATCTAAGTGAATTATTTAAAAATGTGCCGACATCTCCATGCAAGCATTTCCATTTTATCCACTTCTGCAACCAATCAGAGCACCAAACTGGGACAGGGAGAAGAAATATTCAATTCTCATTGCCCCTTGTCAAGGTGTCATGGGCTACTGCACAAGCATTTTCTATTCTTACCACACTTTCCAGCCAGCAGCAGCAAAGTGGCACCCTGAAAGCCTGACATTGGATCCATTTTGATTTGCGGCACCAGTGTTTTCAATGCCTAATGCAGCTTTAAAGCCAAAAGCAACAGTGTGTACGTGAAAAGCAGTGTGTGGCATGAATTCATTCTAACGTACTACATAAGCATCTTCAACTCTCACCACAACTTCATGGCCAGAAACTACAATGTGTGTGCGAGAGAAGCAGCGATTTCATAGCCTGAAAGTGTGGCATGAATTTATTCTAACGTACTATGTGTCTTCAACCCTCACCACAACTTCATGGCTAGAAGCTACAATGTGTGCATAAAAAGCAGCGACATCACAGCTTGAAGGCCTGGCATAAACACATTCCAACGTACTTTATTAGAGCTTTCACTTCTTACCATAGCTTTCTAGTCAGAAGGAACAGTTCAACCTTGCAAAGGAGTTACATAGCACCTTGAAGAAGTGAAGTAAAATCTTTGTGACCTGACGAGTAAGTTTTTCCAATTTTTACTGCGTCTGAACCAGCTGGAAGCAACAGTGCGCACAGAAAGCAGCGACATGACACTCTGGAGGCCTGAAGTTGAAGAATTCTGATATGCCGCATCACTGCTTTCTATTATTCTTGCAGCTGTATAACCAGAATCAACAGTGCATGCTTGAAAAGTATGAACATAGCATTCTGAAGGGGTGACATACCTCATTTCTACCTGATACACAAGTGTTAGCAATTATTACTGCAGCTCTTCAACCTGAACCACCTTCAGTCACTGTTTGAAGGCTCTCCACAGTTGCTGGAACAATAAAAACATCTAAAAGTGGGAAGCGGTGTTGAATCTAAATTAAAGTATGCTCCATGATAAGACGCTCAGACATGTCCTCCACTCTGTATAATAACAGTCTATCATGACAGAGACACTGGAAATCTGAATGTCTGCCAATACACTGTAACCCCTTTGTTGAAACTTAAACTGCACAAGCACCAAAATGCAATCATTAAACTACAGCCATCACTATAAAACACAGCTGCAATAGACAAATTTTTATAACTCATAAAGCCCATCACACAAACTGCATGAAAATAAAGGGAAGATAAACTATTGGTTCATTCCTACTAAACGCATTCAGCTATTTCAAAACAACTTTAAAATAACAGCTCACGACACTTATGAGAAATTCCACACTGCACACGAAATACGCAGCCTCAGTACATGCATAGTCAGTTTCTCTGATGCCACTTAGTGTAGCGATGGGAACATACGCACCATAAGCTTAGCAGGCATAATAAGAAGCTGCGCGCGTGTGTATTTTTGGCAATGTATAAAAAACTACGTGGTCATGTTGCGGGGCCACACATTTCCGGCTTCCTTTTTATTTATTTAGCCCTCTTATACGTTTCAAAAATGCTACTGATGATTACGACCAACCAATGAGTCAAGAAACGGCACGCAACCACATTTGATTACCTCAACAATACTCGCACTCCTTCATGCTTTTGTATGTTCGATGATGTGCCCATTGGCACAAACAGAACGCCACAGGCACCCGTCTCTCGCAGGAAGGCAGGTTCATACCGATTTTCTTAAAGCTACCCAACCCAGTCTCGGAAAATTGTGCACGAACGTTTACTTCTTCGCGAGTGTCTGCAATAATGGTTTAATCATATACCTGTTTACGCCAGGGGGAAAAAAACGCCACACCGCTGCTCCGTTTGTACCCCGGCAGGCTAAAACAATGCGCGAATCGGCAAGGAAAGATACCTTACATTGTAAGATTTGGAAATCGTCTTAATAACGTGTTCGGCTGTACGAGCGGCCGTATCCGGCCAAAAAACACGCCGCACACGTTTGCACGATCCGCGTCGGGCCGGACGGACACCACGTAGGCCTGCGCTCAACATCGGGCGCAGCCTACGCTCACAGCAACAAACGAAAACGCTTGCAACTTGTCACCGCTACTGCCGTAGACGAAAGCAAATCGCATTATTTCTTCACAAAGGTTGCGTTACACCGACGCAATTTCCACAATCACACCAGCAACAGATGCTGCTTCGACGCTTTGCCGTTCTCAGATCGAGTTCGTTGACGACGTTCCGAGTACGTAAAACAGCCCACCAGTGCCGCCACGATTTCCTCACGTACGTACAAACCACGACGCGGCAAGACACACACGGGACAGGTGACGATAAGCGGCTTCTTGATGCGCTACAGCACATTCGTAACACAAATCGCCTACAGAGCTGTTGGTTCTCGGCAACCTCGTTGTCGCCACAGAACAGGGAGGATTTTGTCGCTCGACAGCGCAGCAGCGGTGGGGAAACGAGCGCGGCCATATTGGAAGTAGTTCTCCTTTCAAACGTACCTCGCAGGCGTCACACAAACGGCGAGACGCCATTGGTTGCGGATGAACACAAAATCCCTTTGATCTTGAAAAGCCGCTGCAGAGTTAAGCTGTCACCAACTATAGTCACTCCGCGCAGCTCCGCACGCGTGGATGCGCCACCAAGACGGAAAATCCGGTCACGTGGTGTTGACGTCACATATCCGTCCGCTTTCGTGAGAGGATTTCTCCGTCGTGTGAATCCCGCTTTAAAGGGGTATTCACACGACGGAGAAATCCGCCGTTTCGCTCCTGCGCGCCACGTGACCCCAACGACTCGGTTTCTCTCCAGCGCACCCCTCCGATCGGAGATCGGAGCTTCTGCTCGCGAGCTACGAACGCTACAAACGATCCGACGCTTGGCGGCGGGATTTCTTGCCTCGTCTGGTAACAAGCTGAAACTGAAGTTTTACGCACTTTCTTTTTATTGCGTTTGATGAATATTTTTATGATTCTCATGGTTAATTTAATGTTGTATTTGTAATTAAGCTGTATCTCTTAAAACATCATTTACCATCTACGATGAGCGCGGCGTAATCACTGTCATCGTCATGACTATCACTTCATCGCTCCTTGCTCTGCCTTGCTCCCGCTGTTTGCGGCTCTTTCTCTTTCTCTGTCAACAGTTAGCGCGCCATGTTCGCTGGGGAGGACGGTACGCTTTTAGATGCGAAGCATCTCTTGGGGCGAATTTCACCTGCGAATTCGCATTTGCGGCGCCGCCCGTGGCTTCAAAATTGCCATGCGGCGGCGTCTCTCGAGCCAGACGTCCTCCGACACGGCCAACACCCCGTCCATTGCCTCCTCGCACGTACACTGGCCTTAGTCGACCCTCCGTCGTCCGTCGGCGTCCGGCGTCCGCACCTCTCCTCCCCGGCTTCCTCTCCACGCCAGCTGTGATAACGCCGCTCTCCTCCTCGCCGCTCGGCTCGTCTCGTGCCGGCTCAGGAAGACACCGGAAACACTTTCGCTCCTGGAGCCCTTAAAGGGGAAGCGTGCTCGTCTCGTGCCGGCCCAGGAAGGCACCGGCGACACTGTCGCTCCAGAAGCCATCTCATGGTCGGGGCTATGTCCCTCCCTTGTTGTTGCGCCGTCCACACCCCCACTGAGCATGCGCGTCTCTCCTCCATTCTCCTCTCCTCCAGCTGTATAAAAGCAGGTGCGCGCGCTGCGCGGCATTCAGTCTGCTCCGAGACGCCGCCTGCGCCGGTTCTGCTCCGGTGGGGAACCTACACGGAACCCCCATGCTTTGCATCACCACATAGTTCCCTTCCGGGAGATGGTGTAATTTTTTTCTTTCATCTTTGGTGGAGGTATTTCCGGTTCTTTGGGACCCCGGCAACCAAGAGTACAACAAAACCGGGATAAAAAATGGTATCTGGAAGCAGATAGCGGACGAAATGGCCCTCCGCCACCCGGAGTTCGCGCCGTACACTGTGGGTGAGCAGCACGTTTTTCTCATTGCAAGCGTTTATGGCTAGTTCTACGTATTTAAACCGTTTATTGGTATTTTGTGGCATTGGTTCATTGCGGAGTGTCGTTCGGTGACCAAACGATAGGGGATCCAAACATCTGCTGCATGTCAGATGTAAACGCCAAAGCGCGTCTTCCTATATGAATGTTTTGGATTTGCAACGCCTAAAACTGCAAGGGATAACAATAATCGACGCACAAAACTGCGATCGGGTACTTTATCTCAGGCTGTGAAGTAAATCTATGATCGCAGACTTAAACGCTGCAACAATTGTGTACGACGTCCCTACAGTAGATCTTACATCGCTGGGTAGTCGTGAACAAGTGCGCTAAAGCTTCTTTTTTTTTTATTTCAAGCTGGTTTTAATTGTTCGTGCAAAACAAGCGGCGCACGTACCTTGAGGAGCGGAAGAAAGTTATTCAGAGGAAGAGTGGCCGCCAGCCAGCAGACGACGTTTACGTCGGTAAATGGAAATATTTCGGAACCCTCATGTTCCTGGACGGCGCAACACAGCCTACGGACAGCCACTCTGTTAGCGAGGATTTTGGACTTTCAGAGATGGTGAGAATTTGTGAACTTACGTAGTTTTCTCTTCACTAGGCAGCAGTATTCCATGAATAATCATAATTTACGCGCCCCTCACCCTCTCCAACATTTTTTTCTCCACTTGAATCATTTTAGAAATGTAATTAATATTCAAAATGCTTGCCTAAACGTAAACTTTGTTTCACATGCAAACTGGTTTGTTTGTCATAGTGTGCATATCTAGCATTTACCTAGCATAATATAACAAGAGACAGATGTCTCAGTGTGCTAGTCAATCATTTTATTGTAGCACATATCACTCAGGTGCAGTACATAGATTTTATTCTGTAATAAAACCAAAGGGACACAACTTTAAAAAAGAGCGAAATACAGAGTATGGCACAGCAGTACTTTCATACTCTCTGTGCGACATGTAAAACAGTGCAAGTACGCAAAGTGGGTCCATAGTGTAGCCACAAGTCATCCATATGTGTACTTGCATGTTCCGGTAGTCCATTCTGCTCCCGTACAGTTTGAGAATAAATACATTTGTACTTGAGTCACTCTAGACGTGGTGCAGCGTTACTGCAGCTCGTGAGGGCATTCTTAGCATCCACCTCGTAATTATGGCTTGTTGGTGCAGAAAGCGAGGGGTTGTTGGAATGAAATTCAGCCTTTTGATCGGAGCATTGTCTGTCATCTTCATGGTTTATTTAACAGAGTTGGTTTGCTGCAGGAAATGTTGTGGGTCTTGGGGGAAGTTGAACTTTTTACTTTTGGTGTATCAAAACTCACAAAGAGCAAGCGGGTAAATGTAGAAGAGACATCTATACCGTAGTATAGCTGACTGTTACAACAGGTAACGTAAACATAGGTGGCTAGTTAACCCACTTACATTGCACGTCAGACAACACCAGCACATCTACAAACTCATCGTGTATCAATGGTCGGAGGGGGCTGGCGCTGGTGGTGCACGTGCCACGGGGGCACTGGCGCAGCTGCGGCGGCAGCCGGCGTGAAGGGGGGGGGGGGGGGGTGTAGGCCTAGCTCAACGTTTTTAGATTAGGTCAGTTGGCAAAGAGCGCGGCCTTCCAAGCACCGCGGCGCGGGCCGGTGCTGTCGCCGACCAGGCGGTGGCGCTGCGGTAGCGTTGAGATCGGTCTCGGCGCGTCGTCTGCTACTCCTTGCTTGGAAAGGCGCCGGTGAACGACCACCGCACACCATTAATGTTCTTCTTTGACATGCGAAATCCAACTTCGCTCTACTCTTACGCTTTAGTGACAAGAGCTTTACATTTTTATCGACATTATAACAAGAAACAAGCTCGACTTTAGAAAAAAAAAAAAAGGCAAGGCAAACACTGCACAGTCCGCTTGTCTTCGGCTGCTTCCCGTTCCATTTATTTATTTTTTCATTTATTTTTCCCCAGTACGAGATCCTTTATAGCTCAATAATGTTTAAAGCATACCCGAACACGTCTTATACTTCTGAAACTGCGGGAAAGCTACAATAGTCAGCCATCTACTTGGAATCAAGAAAAGACGCCTCGACATTTTTATGTATGCTGTGGAAGCAAATGCAGTAGGTACGTTTTCACAAGAACATATTTACAACCCCAACAAAACTGATCAAGTGAGCCGATTGGAAACCAAGTGCTGACGTGCGCGCTCAGCAAATTCTTGGTATTTTAACTGCGGACACGAAAAATTACGATTTGTTAAACAGCTAGCTTCGCTGTTAACAAAGAAAATCGAACCAATTATTAAACCAATGTTTTTTTTTATTTCTCTGACAGGTATAATGTGGTTTCTTAAAAGAAATAAACATTTTTTCTAGGATGAGAATGTTTGTCGTACTGCTATTCTTTTTTGTTGGTTCGTAAATCTGATGGACTATCTGTTAGGGTCACAGAAACTTTCATTCATCTTCTTGTAGTCCTGATATGCCAATTTTTTAAAGCGTTTAGCCTTCATTCATCTTCTTGTAGCCCTGATATGCCAATTTTTTAAAGCGTTTAGCCTTCATTTATCTTCTTGTAGCCCTGATATGCCGTTTTTTTAAAGCGTTTAACCTGGTAGTTTTTCCGCCGAGCCATCGCTTATGCTTTCTTCTGCGTTGATTTTTCCTGCACGTTTCTTTTTGCAATCTACAGATAGGCAACACTTCTCAGTTTTGACTAGTCAGATTTATAAGAGGTTTAACGCGCCGACGCTTCACAGCTAGGCGATGAGGCGTGCCGTAGTGGAGGGCTCCGGATTAATTTTGACCACGTAGGGGATCTTTGACATAAGCTGAAATCTCGAACACACGGGTGTTCTCGCTTTCCGCCTCTATCAGAATAGCGGCCGCCGTGGCCGGGAATCGAACCCGAGTCCTTGCGCCCAGCTGCACGGCGCCTTGGCCACCGCGCCGCCGGGTAGGGATCTGATCTGACAGCACCGGGAATATGTTATGCCACACACACTTCATGCCCTTTCACGGCAGTTGTTGCGGATGAAACGTCTTGAAACAGGTAACATTTGTTCCGAGGGCTGATCTTTAAGACAACAATGTAGCGAATAAATGTTGCTACATTCTTCTGCCTTGTAAGCTGAAGGTGAATATTCCCATTTTGATCGCTGTAGCTACACGGCGGGACAAGCAAACCTGTTGAATTAACTTCAACCGACAAGTTTTGCCCCACTACTGCACCCTTCTCAATCAGCACAATTGCACCCAGAATCTTCGAGTTTGTAGAAGATAACCTAGGCGAAGCCTTCACATTCTACGATTGAAATGTCAGACATATGCTGAATTCCTGCATAACTGTGAACCACAGCTCCGTTACCAACGTACGTGCTGACATCGGCGCTTTCTACACCACTCGCGCCACTTACGCCAGTTTCCTCGCGCAAAGATCCATCATTTTGGCAGGACGCAACATAGGTGGGAACCACTGTCATCCATTTATGTCGTTTTCGGCATGACTTTGATGTCTTTGGTGGCGACAGATGCTCAGGTATGTCAGGGAAAATACGGGGCGCCGCGCCGTCCCTCAGAGTCCGCCAGCCTATCCTTAGAGTTTGACAGTTCACGGCGTGTTCGTAACAGTTTACGATGTCTGAAGACTCACAATAAATGTCACAAACGTATGTTTATGGCGTAACCTTGAAGTTTTTCCGCGGAATCGCGCTTTCCCACTCCTTGAATCTGTCATGACCCTTCGGCGCTTTGAAGAAATGCCGCTGCACGGACTTGGCCGCTTCCGAAGCATACCCCGAATGGTAGCCCGGCGCGCAGCACGTCAACAAACCGCACCGACACTTCAGAGATCCACTAAAATATGTATGCACGATGACAACACAGAGCTAATACGTTAATACAGACGTGACGAAAAGGCGAGCGCCAACAGCACAGCGAAAACACATGGCCGGGGCGAGCTTCGCTCCCCAAACTAGATCTCAAAGCAACGCAAGCGCCACCTCTCGGAATGGCGACAAAATGGTGCCGCCTCTCGAGGCGCAGTTTGCAAACTGACCTAATCTAAAAACGTTGGCCTAGCTGCGGCTCTCGGCGTGGTCGTCACTTCGCAGGGAAGTTGTAAGGAAACGGTTGCTCCGAGGACAACGTACTTGATACCGACGTTTCGGGCGTGATGTTAGGAAAGGCGCCGATGTCTCTTTTAGGGTCATTGATACACTCTGTGAGATAAAAAGGTCGAAGAAGCGGGAGCCCATGCGAGGAGTGTGAACAGCATGTGAGGCACGTGCCGACTCCCCATCCTTATCGGAGCCACCCTCTGCTTGATGTGTTTAAGCTCCTGGGTTAAATGAACTCACGCTTTGTAAGAAGCAAGGAACGCTGTTTTAAGTTCTTAGTACCAACATTTAACGTTCGTTCACTTGACGATGTTTAACGTCGCTGGATTTCAGTCCACGCTGACCGCCATCAACGCAATCTAACCACCAGCATCGCTTTCCTGATGCATAATCACTGATATTCCTCGAAATAAAGTTTATTCTCTCTCTCTCTCTCTCTCTCTCTCTCTCTCTCTCTCTCTCTCACACACACACACACTCACACACACACACACACACACACACACACACACACACACACACACACACACACACACACACACACACACACACACACACACACACACACACACACACACACACACACACACACACACACACACACACACACACACACACACACACACACACACACACACACACACACACACATGTGGTTTTGGGCCTATTTCGGCACAGCTTCGCGTCCATTGCGCGCTCCCTTCGCACGACTTGATTAAATTGTTCGACAGCACCTCCTTGGTAATCCGGACGCAACGGAATTAAGTGGTCGTACGGCAAAGATACGTTAAAGATTGGTTTGCAGAGCACGAAAACAAAATTTAGAGACCACATACAGACATCTGGCCGCGACACAAACACTACCTTTTGCGCACTGATTGCCACGAATGGAACTCCGTTTTCTAAATTGGTGTACCAATTCTGTTGCGTTTTAACAGGTATTACAAAAGGCGAAAGGAGCAACTAGTTCCGATAAATAGCGATTAAAAGAGTACCCTCGGCCTTCTCGCAATTCTCAAACTTACTAAACTAACTAGTCGAAATCGGTATAAATGGGAATCATTAAGCTCACATGCCGAATTGTTTCGGTGTCCGCGCTTCTGTCGCGCGGTGGTGTAGCCCCGAGCTAGCACGTCGGGATGGCTAGGTACCGCTGCTTCACCCTTCGAATGACGCTCCTCGCCGTTTTCTTTCTGCCAACGCACGTCCGGGCTTCAGCGGTGGCGTCAGCCACCCTTGCCCGGCCTTGGCCGACGCTTCTGCGTTCGGGACGCCGCCCCTGTGAATTCTAGGCAACGGCAGGCAGAATCTCTAGTTTCACTTTTTGTAAAGCCACGTGTGTGAATTCAAGCGACGTCGACTGGGCAATTGCTGTGGGTTTTGTTTACAGTTTTGCTTTCCAACAACCTTCACAGCGTGGATTGGAGGCAATATTTTTTTTCAGGACCCCGTTAATCCACAGAGAAATAGCAGGGAACGTTGAGGAATTCTTCAGCATTAACGAAAGAGTCGCAGTCACTGTTATCAAGCTAAACAAGCGCTACAGGTTTAAGATAGTACAAGCCTACGTGCCAACAGCTAGCTACGATGATGAAGCCACTGACAGTTTTCCCGAGAGACATCGAGTCACAATTGCAAGTCGGTGGCCGGACCGGACGGGATAACGAACAAGGCCCTACGAAACCTCGGAGACGGAGCCATCGCGTCCTTGACGACATACTTCAACCGCTGTTGGCGTTCGGGAACACTACCGAAGCAGTGGAAGACGGCGAAGACGGTACTCATTCCGAAGCCGGGCAAACCGCCGAGCATAGAAAACCTGCGCCCAATCTCCCTAACGTCATGCGTGGGGAAGATCCTAGACCACATACTGAACGACAGGTGGCAACGATACCTAGAATCGGAGAGACTCTACCCGGACACCATGCTCGGCTTCCGGGAGAGACTGAGCACACAAGACGCAATGATTCAGTTACAACACGACATTCTGGACGCGTCCGTACGCACCCACGACAACAGGGCCGTGCTGGGGCTGGACCTCCAGAGTGCGTTTGACAAAGTCAAGCACTCCGCCATCCTCGCGCAGGTCAGCAGCCTCGGCATGGGCAGAAGGTCTTATGAATATATTCGGGACTTTCTTTCAGAACGAACCATCACAATGCACGCGGGCGACCTACAGCTGCCGCCCAAGAAGCTAGGGAGCACGGGAACCCCCCAGGGCTCGGTGATATCACCGCTGCTCTTCAACCTAGTCCTGATAGGCGTTGCGCGCAGGCTCTCGGAGATCCCGCAGGTCCGCCATACCATCTACGCGGATGACATCACGCTGTGGGTCCCCGGGGGCAGCAACGGCCACATTGAGGACGCGTTGCAGACAGCGGTGAACGCCATCGAAGACCAGCTCATCGGCACGGGACTGCGGTGCTCGCCGCAGAAGTCGGAGCTGTTGATCATCCCACCGCCGGGCAGGTACCGCAAGAAAGAGGCAGAAGAATCGGCAAACATCCACATACGAACGAGGGACGGCACAGTCATCCCCAGGGTCGCCACTCTCCGGGTCCTCGGCATGCACATCGAGGCCAGCAGAAGCAACAAGACCGCGGTGGACCGCCTCGTCACCAAGATCGGCGCGGCGGCCCGACTCATTTGGAGGGTGTCGACGCGGCACAATGGAATGAAGGAGGCCAGCCTCCTCCGCCTGCTCCAGTCCTTCGCGATGAGCCACGTCGCCTACGTCGGGGCGTTCCACTTCTGGCTGCGCCAGGAGAGGGATCGCATCAACGCGGCCATCCGCAAGGCGTACAGGACGGCCCTGGGCTTGCTAAATAGCACCAGCACGGCCCGGCTGCTCGAGCTCGGGGTGCACAACACCCTCGAGGAGATCAGCGAGGCCCAACGAACGGCGCAACTCGAACGCCTCGCCACCACGAGCTCGGGCAGGCGTATCCTGGAACGCCTCGGGCTGGCGGGCACGTCGTCGCAGCAGAACGAGACAGCGCAGCAACAGCAGCGGCAGCAGCTCCAGCCGGAGGTGATGGGGCGACTCCGGATCCTCCCGCTGCCCCGCAACGTCCACCCCGACCGCAACCGTGGTCGCAGAGAGGCGAGGGCCCGCGCTCTCGCCGCAACGCACGCCAACGACACGGGCGCCCTGTACGTGGACGCCGCCCGGTACACCGACCGACCCGACGCCTACGTAGCCGTGGCGGTCCGCGCTACCACGGGAGAAATATACAGCGCCTGCAGCGTCCGCGTGCCGTCCGCCAGCCAGGCGGAGGAGACGGCGATCGCGCTGGCGCTGACGGATCCCCAGTGCACCACAGTGCTTAGTGACTCCCGGTCGGCCATCGCGAACTACGCCAAGAACAACGTATGTGAAAGTGCCGTGCGTGCGGTGAAGTGCAGTGCGGTGATCAGTGGAGCGGTGCCGGCCACCCACCTTCGGTGGTTCCCGGCGCACACCAACATCAGAGGCAACGTGGGCGACGGTCTCCCCAACCGCAACGAGACGGCGAACGCAGCCGCGCGAGGACTGACCAACCGCGCGGCGGCGGTTTCTTCCCCACTGCCGAGCTCCGCGACAGAGGGAGGCCAACGCGAAGACGACGACGAAGACGACAACGACGACGTGGAGTGGGACCCGGAGCCCCTCCTCACGTACGGGGAGGTGCTGGAGTGGTACCGGCTCGGCTGGCGCACCGCTCCGGCGCCCCACCCGGAACTAACACGACAGCAGGCAGTGCTACTACGCCAACTGCAAACACAGTCAGTGATCACGCCGGCGCTCGCGCGTCACGTGTGCCCGGACGTGTACGCCAGTGGCGTGTGTAGTGTGTGCGGGCAACATCGCGCAACTCTGGCCCACATCCTGTGGGACTGTGCAGTGCACCCCGTGGAAGCTGCCGACCTCTACGGCCGGCTGCCGGACACCATAACGAGTGCCGTATATTCGACGGACCTGGCCGCACAAACTCTAGCTGTCCAGCAGCTCGAGGCTGCTCTCGCCAGGCAGAAGCGGAGCGAGTCGCAGACGGGGGGGAAAGGGACGAACTCCCGAGTACCTTTCGCGCACCGCTCACGCCGACGCCGGCGGGGCCTAGTCCCGAAGACGTCGTGAACGTGGGTGGGATGTGGAGGCTCTGCGCATCCCGACCTCCCACTCCCTGCTGGCCATAAATAGAGTCTTTCTATCTCTCTCTCTCTCTCTCTCTCTCTCTCTCTCTCTCTCTCTCTCTCTCTCTCTCTCTCTCTCTCTCTCTCTCTCTCTCTCTCTCTCTCTCTCTCTCTCAATAAAGAAGCGAACAACGCAGTTTACTGTTGTAATAGGAGACTTTAATGCAAAAGTATGAGGGAAGCCAGTTAGAGAAAGGTCAGCAGATGCACTGGGGGGATTTGCAGAGAGGAATAACCTAAAAGTCCCAACGGTTTTACAAAAAATGAAATTGACTTCATTTTAAGTGACAAGCCAGGCGTTGTACAGGACTTCAGGGTGCTAGGCAAGATAGGGGGCAGCAACCATGGGATGGTTAGATGCAAAGTAAGGATAAATTTTAAAAGAGGAAGGAGGAAACTCGTCAAATGTAAGAAACCCAGCATAAATTCAGCCAGAGACAGGGCACAGGATTAGAAAAAAAAACTTGAAAACAAATTCGAGTTTCAAACCGAGGAGAACGAAGATAGTACAGACAGGCTGAATTACAACCTAACAACGGCAATCAGAGAATCGGCAGCATCTGTGGGAAAAGCGGAATCTAGAAAAAAAAAATGGAACACCAACTTAGACAACGATGGATATAATTGCAAAACTTAAGAACATGAAAGTGTCGAGTACGGCGGATCAAATTGAATTAGCAGAGCTGTCGAAATAGATTAACAGATGTCAGACAAATGACATTCGCGCGTGCAACATGGCAGTTGTTGAGAAAACGCTGGGGAATAGAGGAAGTGTAATAGCAACTTAGAGGAAGCCAGCTATCGGCAAAGACGGAATATATGTACTCAGAGAGTTTGCCCTTAGTCGGCCTTGCGCCATAAAAATCCCAACCATCATCATGTTCTCAGAGACGAACAAGGTAATATTACGCGCAGCGTGGACTAGATAATAAGGGAAGCAGAACGATTCTACACCAGGCTATGCTCCAGTGACGTTAGACCAGGAGAAACAACTGAGCGTATAAACTTAGCATGGGGTGCCCCACTAGTAACAAAGGACGAAGCAGGCTCTCAAAGGCATGAAAAAGGGAAAAGCTGCCGGGGAACTTTTAAAGGATGGAGGAACTATTGCACTGGAAAAGCTTGCTGCACTGTTTTAGGAATGCTTCAGAACTCCAAAGGTGCCCATAGCCTGGAAAATAGCCACCATGATTTTGATTTACATGAAGGGAGATAACAAAGGCTTAAAGGGGCCATGCAGACAAAATACGTTTAGTTTACTCGAAAGATTGCCTCGTCAGAATCGTACTGACCGCACTTTTAACGTAGACATCGCTCAAATAAGCTATATAAATAGGTGATAAGAGAATGGCCATGCGAGCCAGTAGCTCATTTCCCGCAACAGAAACTATGATGTCATATGCCCAGCTCTGCGACTGGCTGAGGCCGGCAAGAGCAAACGCAAATTCGGCAGGGCTGATAAGCTTGCCGAACGAGCTTTTTGCGCTTAAATTTAGGGCACATGATTTTTGTAGCTGCAAGAATGGTGGGGTAAACAATGGAGGCTACGGAAGCACACGCAAACATACAAGTACTGATGCGTATTGCTGTTGGTACTGCGTGCACTATGCTTGTTTTAGCTGCACAGCAGTGCGGCGCTTTGGGTTGTCTCAGACGACACTGCCTGATATGCGTAAGCGATAATATCTTGCGTGACCCTGTTTGTTGAGCATACCCATGTTTCACGAAACGATTATTTTCTGCCTTAACAAAAACAAGCGAGGGGCAAATACGGTCAAAAACAAAGAAAAGCCAGAAAACGGACCGCCGCAGCATGGTGACGCCATCTATAGGAGGACTGTCAGTAAACAATGCTCCGCAGTCGCCTGCCGAGCCTAATGGCACACTAGGTTTCGTTTGGAGACCTCTTATTTTGACGTCATTGCAGAAGTCCAGAAAAGCGCGTCTTTCCATCTCCAAAACTCTGCAGTATGAAAACTTCTGCTGACGTCACACAAAAATAAAAAAAAAATCAATACGCAGGATCTGTTTATGCATTAAATAGTGATAATGATGATCATAAAAAGTAAAATAATTGCTGCGCGTGTAAATCTGCATCAAAAAATTTCACGCATGATCGCAAGTGGGACGGATGCGCCACGAATTGAATGAGCAAAAAAAAAAAAGAAAATAGAAGTAGAACAGGGGGCGAGCGTCCTGCTTGAGTTGACATTCTCAAGTGACACTGGTCGGGGTCGCAGTGTTCTTCAGTAGTATGCCACGCTTTTCACATGGTCCATCATTTCAGTGCGGGTGCTTGCCCCCGAGGTCCGTTGCCGAAGCTGTAATTATTGATGTAATTAATAGTAGTATTTACTAATTAACAGTGAGCGGTAGCTGTGGGGCAAAAAATTAAAGCTGTTCCACTCAATGTGAAAGCTGTCGGAAGTGCAGAGCAGTGATTCGCCATAATGAGCTGTAGCGCCGTTATCCGCTCACTGGTACCACCCCCTGCAATTCAAGTTTCTCGCCTTCGCAACACTCACGCGCCCCCTGCCTGAAACTGCGGCAGCGGAAGTTCTGTTCTTCTTGTGCTTGCTTTAGTTTCTCATGCTGGAGCTGGGGCGATATTCTCGTGTTTTGTCCCTTTTTTGTCCGTTACAAAAGTGTCCGTTTTGAGCGAGTCTTCATTGGCTAAAAGCGAACAGGGTGTGACATAACACAAGCGCCGCGGACCTAGTTAGCAGCTTCTCGGAGCAGACGATTTGAATTTGAAAACGACGAAGGCCAATCATGAACTTCCCGTTTATCGCCTTAGTGATGGCTCTCCGGCGGAACAGGCGGTCGAGAAGTAATGTAGACGCATTCGAAATGCGTATACAGAAGCATTTCCGCCTATCGAAGAGTTCTGTGCGGTGTCTTTGCTTCTACCTCTGAGATGAACTTGGCCGGCTGCAGCGCGGGCTCAGTGTCGAGGACCAAGTGATATGGACCCTTTGTTTCTTCGCTACCGGTGGCTTACATTCAGCAGTCGCTAGTGAAGAAACGATATCGCTGTCACAGCTCCATCTGTGAACCGGTGTATCCACGCCGTCGCGATCACGCAGTGAAATAAACGACCGTCTGCGAGCTAGCTGTCGAGGAGACGACCACAATGGCACGAGCACTCGGATTTAAATTTATGACCTTTGATTGGTACTTAACGGTTACATATACCAGCTTAACGTTCGTAGGCTTCACGCGCAGTGGGTACGTCGTCAAGAAACAAAAATGTTCACCACTTACATATTTTTGCACTTGTAGAGCACAATGAAAATGTCGACGGCATGACGCACAATTCCAGGTTATTAGAAAAGATCGCGTCAGCATGCTGAAAGTGCGTCAATGCCGAAATACGAAATGGGAGGGCTATTTTGATGCACGGTCATTGTCACTGACCTCAAAACGGCGACCAAGAACAAAAAAAGAAAACCTGAGTAGCCGTAGCATTGTTTCCATTTTACTGTCACAAGAAACAGTTAGCCGTAGCTCCCATCTTAGGACGTTCGTCCACTTGCGGTTAAAACGTTCAACGTCGTCACACACACAAAAAAAAATGCATCGGGATTAGATTTTCAAAACACGTTCAAATAAACACGTAAACGATAGTTTTACATGATTTCAGTTCTTTAAAATGCGTTCGCAAAAACAGTTACAGTATACGCCTCGAGCGCGGCCTGTAGGGGCGCCACTGAAATCCCCCTAGCGGCCCGTTTCGAAAGCAGGCGCGGGAGTCCCCGGCCTGCTCCCCCCTGTCGCCGTTGCTTTTGGGGCTCGTTCAAGACAGCGATTAACCGTTTGTCCGCGTTCGAAATACCGAATAACGTGGAGCAGGCACTCTGTTTGCAAGCGTCGTGTGTTCACGAGAGTATAAACGTTTATGACGCGATCTATGTATATGAGCGCCGGGCGTGTCACAGGCCGGCGTCCCGAAGCCAGCATTTGCATGCAGCTGATTGCAATTCCGCTGCCCTGAAATTTAGTGGCAGTGTCTCCGTAAGCAGTGTTTCCTCCGATGGTCATGTAGCGGCCATACACACTATGAAGTAAATCGACTTTGTGCACTTAGAAAATCCAGCGGAGCACTCATACCTGACAGCACGCAGGTCACGCCTTCCAGGATCACATATCAGATATTGATCAGTACCACGAACAAGCCAATGCGGCATAAATTTCACAAACATTGTACCAAAGAAGTACGATGGATAATGCAAAATTACACTCCTAAGTCAGCACACGACGACAAATTTAATGCTGTGTCGTCTTGTCCCGAGGTGAGCGCTCGCACAGATTCATCTGATACATTTATCCTCCACAGAAGCGCAAAGCTGGGCTTATAGAGTAATCCCGTCCGTGAACAAACTCTTCTTCGAAACATCGTCATATGACACTGGGAGACTGCAGAATCTAGCATAAACCAAAATCAGAGGCTTTTATCAGATACGACCATCTTCCAACGATCCCGTGTGTACGATATTTCGGCGCACGTTCTGGATCTCCAGGTGGTCAAAATTAATCCGGAGCCCTCCACTACGGCGTGCCTCATCGTCTCCGTTTCGTCGGTGCTTTAAACCCTGCAATCCATCAATCAACTCTTCCAACGACACCTCGTATCGCTTGTGAACTGCGTACCCTGTATTCTTCAAAAAATGCGTCCGCCGAGTGATCAGCCGTTCGTTGATGGCGAAAAACAAACCAAAAGTGAACACGCAGCTTGTGTGTGTGATTACTAAAACGTCCATTCGTTGATTTCGCTCCGCATTTGTAAACAACGATAGTCGAGCGTCCTCCTCCTACTCCCCCCCTTGTCTAGCGAAATAGTGCATTTCGGATCTAGTTGGTCTTTAGCATTTCAGAGGCTGCACTCGGTTTTTTTTTTTCATTCCCGTACGACTATTCTATTTATTCCGGACTTGCAGACCATTCATTTTCCCGTGGTTTCATTAACATACACCTTGGTTCGTACTATAAGGCATAAGTGGGCACATATCTGACAATGCACAGCCTTTGAGTGTACTTAACATTTTCGCGTGGCTTATACTCCCATAAAAGGCACAAGTTTTTGTCAGCTATTGGGTTATCACATCCCCGAAACATATTTTTCTACGACGTACATATTTGAAGCAAAGCCACATTTGTTGTCTGCGCTGCAAAACGAACCAACCTCTTACAGTGCCAATATCAGGTCTAAACGAGGCGACAATAAATAGAATTCACTTGTGCTGACGTGTTCGAAGGTGACAGCGGTGATATGCTGCTGCCGTCGCCGACGCCCGCAAGAGCGGCCAAGAAGCACGCAGAACCGCCTCCCCGGGCAGCTCTTGTTGGCGTTAGAGCGCTCTACCAAGACGCAGCGGTTTTTTTAAGTGCCCTAAACATGCAGTTAGCTTACAGACGTCACCAACAAGTTGTTTAGTGCGCGGAAAGGCAAAGAGAAGCGAAAGAGAGCCAAAACACTGCTTGACCACCTATCAGCCACGCAGCGCTAATCCCGCAAACGCCGCGGAGAAGCGGCGGCAGGCGGCGCAGCGATCGCGAATCTCGAGGCGTATTATCAAAGGCCCTCTGCATAACCAAGAGTATACGTCACGATGAGAGGCACGCAAAACAGACGTTTTCAAAATGGACAGTTACGAGAATACCGCCCCTGTTTTGCGTCATTTCGAACGCGTAATTCTTTTCTTGGGCGGCTGGAGCCTTTCTGTGGGATTTCGAACGCGCCATTTTCTTGTTGCGCGTGGAGCTTTTCTGCGTCATTTCGAACCTGCCATTTTTTTCTTGCGCGGCCGCTTTTTTCGCATACTATCGTAAAAATCAACCCAACGAGCGTTCCTAACTAAATGAACGCTGGCGCTGCCGATTAATTACGTATATTTTTCCTCAAATGTACCTATAGTTTTCTTTGCTCTAAACAACGGGAAGATGTATAACAAGCGCCAGTTTTTCACGAGTTTCTAACGCTTATGACTATACAAACCACTTGGCTTTCGAAGCCTCTGGGGTACGCCGCGAACAACAGCGTTACCCCGGGACGCCGCCTTAGTGCTCTATATACTTGGGTCGAGCGACTGAGCTAGGACGACAAGGCGAGCGCATAAAGGGCTCTGCACTTAAAATGAACAAAGACCGCACTCACTGTGAGTTCTGAGCCGGGCACGATGTTTGGCGTTCCGTTTGGACGCAGTTTAGGTGAATGCTACCATTCTATCTGGACAGAACGCTAAGCAAGAGCTTTCTCAAAATCGCCGTCACGTTTTCACTCTTGGTAAAGAACCCATCCTGCACCTGTAGTAACTATTTTATTCAATTTAAGTGCTCGAATAAAAACACAGCCTCCAAAAAAATTGTAGTTCTGGGTACTGTATTCCTCAAATGTAAGGGACTAAGTATATTGCCCACATGTCCTGTACTTATTTTTTTCTCAGCAAGCTAACAAACTGCGATAAAATCGCAGGAATAATATTAGAGTAATACTGCAGCATCTGATGTTAGGACCATTACAGCGCTCACATTTCCCGAAATTTTTATTTCCTCAGAGCGCGTGTGTCGATATTGCAAAGTAGGCAGCAAAGCAGATAAGGAGAGAGTAAAATACAGACTGTACCTACTGACTGTCATTTGCGAACTCTGTTTTCCTTTCAGATGAGAAGCATCTCATGCTCGAGGCTGTGTCCCTCCCTCCCTCGTTGTCGTTGTCCGCCGTCCGCACTCTACTGCGCATGCGCGTCTCTTCAGCCCCGTCAGCGTTTGGGATGACGTCAGCGCAGTCCGCTATAAAAATAAATAGTTAGGCGGTGCCCGGTTTCGATCCCACGACTCTCTGGCCGCAACGGGAGGTACGTGGCGCTCTACCCACCGCGCTACAAACCGAGACGGGAGTATGTGCTACGAACGCGCCTTATGTCCTTCACTCATTCAAACTACGTCAAGAAGCTACTGATACAACGAAGGCGCGCCAAACTGAACGTCAACGGAAACGACGAACTGAAAACTAATGGGAACTTCAGTCGACCCCATGGCTGCTTTGCATACATATTACTCAAGGTTCCCCTACGGGAAGATGGTGTAATTTTTTTTCAGTAGCAGTTAAGAGTGATTCAGAGGCCAGAGTCAGGTCACTTTGTCGGTGCAGTGTAGGGTATCATGCATCTCATTGCAGCATTCCCTAGTAGGCTCCGTTGCAGTGTAAAATATAAATTAAAGCCTACCTCTGAGAATGTGAGTCACAAAGCCCGTGTAACCAAAATCATTCAGGTGCCATTGACAATACATTTTTCACTTCGCCTATTATCTACAACTGCAATGCTGCTATCTACCAACAGCTCAGCTCCGACGTCTAAAATTTCAAAAATTGGCGACGGTGCCAGTGTTTCAGTAACTTTATTGCCGCTTTCAAGTTTTCTCTACCAGTTGGGTATACTTTTTGTCCCATTAATTGCAATTTTTGAGGTGATGCCACGTCCTAGCATGCCCTCATTTGTTCAATCGTGTGGGGGCACGAACCAAAAAAAAGTGGCATTTTTCATCCACCCTATTCTACAGAGGCGATTTCCTGTGCAAGCCGGGTCAACTTTCCAAGCGTTGCAGTCCCACGCCAGGAGCTTCTTCTACTGGTAGCAATGGCCGAGCGCCAGGATGAAGAGTGGCTTGTACCTATTTTCCCGATAGGTGCCCGGCACCACCAAGGCACACGAATGCAACGCCCATGGTGACTTCCAAAGCTACGGTAGACAGTCTACTCGGTAACCAGCTGTGGTAGGACACGCCGCCAAACTCTTTCACCCACCGGCAATGCGGTGTTGTAAACGGCCGGGGAGATCCACCAGATTAACAAGGGTCAAAAGCCCCTCGCGAGGGTAAAGGCAGCTTTCCAGGCGTGAATTTCTCTGTCAAGGGTCCGCACTCGACCAGGGACGCCTGTACGCGGATTCGAACCAGCACTTCCCCCATATGAGGCGAGTGCAGTAGCTCTGAGCCATCGCTGATGAGGCATAGCCACATTACGTTTTTGCAGGGCGCAACAGAAAAGTTGTGTCCACGAAATCCAGGAACGCATTGACCGCCCAGGTTCAGAGGTTAACTGCAGAGGGTTTTCCGACACCAGTGTTTAAAACTGTTGCCGAGTGTCTCCGCACGAAGTTTAAAAGGCAACACCAAAGTGCAGAGGCCCGATGAAAACAAGGGTCAAAGTGATGCCGTATCTTCGTAAGGCGTCGCACAACATAAAGAAAATTGCTTCATGGCATAGTGTCCGAGTAGTATTTTCTGCGCCCATGAAAGCTGTCCAGACTGAGCACGCACATTGAAAATGCCAGTACTTGGAGAGCTGGCAAAGGTGATGGCAGAGGTATGGGTGATATAAAAAAATTACACTGGTGTGTACATAAGAAGCACCAACTTCACCTTCTGAAGGCATGGCATGAATATATTGTAATTAATTCAGTAAGCATATTTAACTCTCACCGCAGCTTTATGGCTGTAAACAAGAGGCGTGCTTGAGAAGCAGCGACTTTAGCAGGCCTGTCACGAATTTAAGAGGTGGTTTATTGGCCGATGCCCTAGACAGGAGGAGCGCCAAACAACTCCCCCCTACTTGCTAATCAGATGATGTAGTTCCGACTTGCCAACCGGCGATAGGTCCACGCCTGATCAGCCCTTGGCGCGAGGCTCTAGTTGAGACACGGGATGGGCGTAACACAAACAAGTACTTTCATTCTACTAGACAAGGCAGGGCCACGTGGGTCACGGCGCACACGCTACGTGTAACACACCTCAGTTGACGCCCCGTTGGGTTAGGGCTGACATCAGACCGGCACAAAGTGCATCAAGACAAAACAACGCACTGCAGTTGACACCCCGCTGTGGTCAGAGGTGACAAGAGACCAACACAAAGTACATTAAAGACAAAGCAAAACAGGACACGCCGATACGAGCCCAAGAAGGAGGCGACAGTAAGAGGAATGTGTACTATAGGCGGTGTTGGAGGCTTCCCCCAACACAACACATCAACACATGCCGCACTAAAGAAGGCCTACATGAAGCCCGTGCAGTCCACTCAAAGAAGTACGAATATGATTAGAATGGAGAAGGGGAGAACAGCTTAGCCGCGCTCCGGACGAGGGTCTCGCCGGGGTAACGCGTGAGGCTGCTGGCCATTTGTGGTGAGGCGCCGCTCAGCGACGCAATTCGGGCGAACTTCGGCCGCACACTTTAATCTTTTTGAAACGATCTTCAGGGGCCCGGAGTTCACGGCCATCGTCGCTTGGCCGCCCCTGCACAGCCTTGAAGGCCGACGCCGCGTCCCGACCGTCCGTCCGGCCACCGCCAGTCCCGCGCACATGCAGTCTCACGGACCGCACGTCTAGCGAGAATTATGAGGGTGCAGACTTCCGTTGGCTGCGGCGCTCTTTCCCCCTAAATGGCGAGCAGCGAAAAAACAGCCACGCAGAGACACGAATTTCGCGACAAGGCCTCACATGAATCCATTCCAACGTACTACGTAAGTCTGCAATTCTTGCCGTAGCTTTCTAGCCAGAAGCAACAGCCCACCTCTGCAAAGCAGCGACACTAGCACCTTGAGGGACTGACATCAAACCATTGCGACCTGCTGAGCAACTGTTTCCTATTCTTACTGCAGCTGTACAGCCAGAATATGCTTGAAAAGCAACGACATGAACGAAGCACTAAGGTCTTGAACTATTCTGATATGCCGCATCATTTTCTATTCTTACCGCAGCTCCATAATAGATGCAACTGTGCGTGCTTGAAAATCAGTGACATGGCACTCCGAAGCCTCTTCAACTCTTGCCACAGTTGTTAGAACAATAACAACTTCCAAGTGTGTGGAAGAGGTGTTGAATCTAAATAAACTAAAGATTTATGGCTAGTCTCTCAAACGGTTGTCCCATTCAGTAGAATAATGGCTCTATCATTGCAAGGGGACGCTGTTACACCTGAATGTTTGCCAACACACTTCGTAAACTCCTTTGTATAAACTTCAACTCTATTGTTAAACTGCACAAGCACAAAAATGTAGTCATTAAACTACAGCCATCACTATGAAACACAATTGAAAAAGAAAACACATTTTTATTACTCACTAAGGCCATTCCACAAGCTCTGAAGACAAATAAAGGGAAGATAGATTGCCGGTTCATTCCTCTGAAATGCACTGAGCTACTCCAAAATAGCTTTAGTAGCTGACACTTCCGATCGAATCCAACGCTGCCAATTGTGTTTCGTAGTGATGGCTGTAGTTTAATGATTACATTTGGTACTTGTGCAGTTTAACAATAGAGTTATGAAGGTATAGGAGGGGTAAACAATTGCCCCTCCTTAACCTTATAAAAAATACTTATGCTTACGAACAACCGTAGACCATAGCAGTCATGAAATACTCGGTATATAACGCCAGCGCATTTGATTACCTGATGTTGGGACTGGCCATTTCACCGCAGCCACCACTGTAACGACTGGCCATCCGAGCGCGCTCACCGGTGTAGAGACGTTGCCTGGTCCGTCCGCTATCGATGCGGCGCAAAGTAGAGCGACGATTGAAGTTCTCTAGTCGACAAAACGGTGAAGCAACATTTATATATAGTACGTACAAGGGTAAAAAAGCGTTACACGGCTCGCACAAATGCAACAGCACGTCTCAACTCGGTGCCTCCGAAAAGTGCCGCGCTCGCTGTGCTTCCGGCGGGATTTTATACCCCCGAGAGTCCGTTGCAGCCGCGAGCGGTTTGAATCGCTCCAATGAGGACTCTCGCTGGCCGAAGTTTGAATCCGACGAATGGAGGCGAAACGATTGCGTCAGCCAAAGCCTCCGCTTCCAGGCATGTAGCTGCGTGAGTGCAGCGGGCCGTTCGTCCGAGGCATGATTCGGCCCAGCCGTTGAGAAGGGAAAAGGAGAGGTGACACTGCGGCGCCTTCAAGTTCGGGCACGTGTGCCGCGGGCGGCTTGGCGGAGGCGCGAATCGGCCCCGCTGTCGGCACGTCGCCCGGTGCATCGAATTTGGGCTGGGCGCTATGGCACAACACTGAACAATATTGGCGTTCGTTCGTACTGCTTTGTTTGTAAAGCTACCCAGTCTCACGAGATCATGTACGAACGCTTTGTCCTTCACTCATCTCTTCAATAATGCCGTAATCATGCCTGTTTACGCCAGGATACAAAACTGTGGTTGATTTCTCTGTCATGGGAATCGGTAAAACGCGAAAGTGAAATGTGCAGCGAAATCTGCAGCTGAGCATGATTTGCGGGTCGGCGGCTGTCTTGTGGGTGTGCTTGGCGAGCGACGTCCTGCTGGCGGGTCGCTTCTGCAAAAGTGTACTGGCGTCATTTCCGTGACGGATATAACGTCAGTGAAATCTTGGTACTGGGATGAAACGCCTTCGTCTTAAAATATAAAACCCGAAAATGAACAACCCTAAGTATAACGTACTCTTTAGTACTAAAGGACCCGCCGATTGATGTGTGTCTGCCTGTTCCGTTTTATCGTCAGTTATATGCAGTGGGTTCAGGAAAAGATGTTCTAAAAAGAGTGAAACGAATGCCAGTACGTTCATCTGTTAAATCTTTTTTCTTTAAACTTCATAGCGGCACGCTTCCGGTAAAACCCTGGCTGCAGGAAAAAGGACTATATGTACACCCATGGACACTTATCTGTAGACTATGCCAAAAGCTGGAAACAATTGAGCACATCTTTCTGGACTGTTGGGATGCGGTGTTTCACTGGGACATCCTCCAACGAACCCTGAAAAAAGACTTACCATTAACGCCTTATGGCATTCGCTTTTTGCCCGTAAACAACGATGGAGGCGTGCCCTATGATATGTTCATGGCACTTAGTCTGCATTCTATGTGGAAAACTCGCATGGCGGTTCAAAATGCCGAAGAGGATGCTCGCACAGTGCGAGAGTACTTCATTGAAAGCGTTGCTTATATAAGAGAAGTTTATCGAGTGATGCCGGAAGAGCCTGAGTGGTTACCCATTCTGGATGTTCTAGCGCAATTTAAGATGTTTTAAGCCACTCCCTTCAACCGATTGGTGGCTGGAGCTAGTAATTTGTGTACTGAACAGTGTGTGTTGTGTTGTCGCCAAGCAGGCAATAAAGAAAAAAAAAAGCCGCGGTGGCTCAGTGGCTAAGGTGTTGCACTGCTGAGCACGAGGTCGCGGGTTCGATTCTCGACCGCGGCGGCCGCTTTTCTGATGGAGGCGAAAAGCAAGAACACCGGTGTGTACGAGATTTTGGCGCACGTTAAAGATCCTCAGTTGGTCAAAATTAATCCGGAGCCCTCCACTACGGCGCGCCTTATCGCATGCGTTGTGTCGGCGCGTTAAACCCTACTATCAGGTCATGATGATGATGATTGATGATTGCTATTGGTTTTTCCTTTGTAGCGGGGTGATGACATGTCATCTTAACAAAAAAGGACTAATATACCCATGTTTTGCACTCTTGGTTTAATACTAGCGCTGCATAGCTCTTTCGGGACCGCTCCATAGGCCATCGATCACATATGATCGATGGTTTCACGAGCCTGCAGAATACAAATTTTCGCTCGATGGAACACCTAGCGACATCTAGGAGATAGTTTGAAAACTATAGTTTTCTCTTTTGTGAAGTTTCTTTTTTTATCGCCAGGCGGCAACGCATCAGATATTTTATTCTGACGGGCAGTGGTTTCGAATGTAAACAAACATGGCGTCATACTCGCGCGAGCGCGATAAGAAATCCGCCTCATCTCGTCTTGCATATCTTCACCTTCTACTGTGGATTTTAATGATGAGAGTGGCAGTGAAGAGTCGGAATGCGGCTTTAGAGATCGGATTTCAGCTCAAGTGAGGATTCAGATGTCGATCAGCCTGGAACATCAAATCGCGCTCAAAGGTGGGTGTTGGTTTCGGTTTCAATTGTCTCTGGAGTAGGTATGTGCGCTTGAAATATGTTCTGGCTGGTTTATATTTGTTCGCTAGGGTGTTAACTACCTATGGTGGTGATCTCCTGCCACCATCTCAGAAAGGGATCAAGTTTTCGCCGAGACGAAAGCCCGGCGTGTACCTGGGCGATGACGTAGCCATGGCCCTAGTGCCAAAGAGATCACGCACAAAACAAAAAACCAGTTACACCTAGCTGCATCAAACTTTCGCGATGAAGAAACAAAGCATTGTGTTAGATTTTGTATATCCTGAAATAATTTTATTCTTTTTTAATATTTTTATATTTACGCTTTTTTCTATCTTTTTCTGTAGTTTTTTTACAAAGTTCTTACTTTAAGATTTTTTCATGGTTCTATCGTCAGTGTTGAAGTAAAACTTGGTATTGTATGTCAAAGAACATATAATTTGCTGCATTTTGGTATATGCTAAGGTAGGATGGTGCCTTTGCTTTATGTAATAAAAAATTTGTAGCGAGACCTCACTTTTTCATCACTTTTTCGGGCGGTCCCGAAAGAGATAGGGCAGGTACAAAAGCTTATTAGGCAAAAAATACTTTTTTTTCCTGTTACAGGTGGTAACTGTCCTAGGCCATATTCCCCTCTCTGCTTTTCGTCCACCAGCATTCTAATCTTCTTTTCGTTCCCTCGACAGCCTTGAAGTTAACTTACTCTGTGATACCCTTAAATCCTAGGGCTTCTGAAAGCCCAATATTCCCTTCATGTAGATTTGGATGGATACCCTCACATTCTAACACTATGTGCCGCATAGTTTCTGTTTCTTTTCCGCAGAACACACATACCCCATCATTTTGTGAATACTTCCCCACAAAACTCTTAGTTCGCAGGCAACCTGCTCTAGCCTCAAAAAGCAAAGCACTCCCCTGGGAATTATCGTAGAAATTTTCCTTTCTGATGTTCAATTTCTCGACCCTGTACATCTCTAACGACGTTTTAGCTTCCATTTTTTCCCTCCATTTATTCGTTTCAATCTGCCTTGCCTCTTTTTTGGTTACCTTGGCTGTTTTGAATTCTCCACTGTTCTTTCCGTATTTCATCGTTAGCCTTCTACTCTTTCTTAACCACTGCGTGTCCACGCTTTTCAAGTATAGGTACCGAAAAACCTTAGCTGCCGACCTTCGTTGATCCATTGCCCTCAACATCATCTCAAAGCATATTTTACTCTGTGCTTCTCTAAATTCAAACGAAGCCCAGCCCATGTCTCCCTGAACTGCTTCGTTAGTAGTTTTTCTATGCGCGCCTAAGGCCAAACGTCCTACCGTTCTCTGGATTATTTCAAGGCCTGATAGAACGTCTGATTTTAAGCAGAGTACAGCATTCCCAAACGTGAGACCACATTCCTCTTACTATTTCATATTTGTTATACCCCCATAGAGCTCTATGCTTCATTATAGCTGCGTTTCGCTTTGCCTTAACCTTAAGTTGCTCCTCGTGAGTTCTTAAGTAGTTATCCCCTTCGTTTATCCACACTCCCAAATATTTATATTCCTTCACTCTAGGTAATTCGCCCCGCTGGATAGACACTACGTCAGTGGTAGCGTCATTGAAAACCATTATTCCTGATTTTTCTGCACTCAACTTTAACCCGAGGTCGGTGGCTTCCTGGCCGCTAATATTTATTAGCCGCTGCATATCGGTTTGGTTATCAGCTAAAAGAGCAATGTCGTCTGCGTATAACATTCCCGGAATATGCTGTTGTACCACTTCGCCTTGCAGCATATGGGTTAGGCTAAACCCTACTTGACTTTCTTCCAATCAGTACTAAAGGTTGCTGCCCCGCAAGAAGACCCTGGATGCAGGGGTGCACCCTTTACAGGCCGCTTGCTCCGTTGTACTGGCGTCAATTCTGTGACGGATATGACGCCAGTGAAATGTTTGTGTATCCGGGAATAAAATATTTTCGTGTTAAAAAAGAAACGCAACGTTGCTCCGATTGTCCTACCGCCCAGGGAAACCTGCGAAGCCGCTGCGTAAACGATACCTTCCGTTGTCGGTAGAGTGAACTAGAATATAGTTGAAACACCAGCTACGTAGGCTTCGCGTTTAACATCGCGTGAGCACGCGTTCACAACCAGAAAAAAATCATCCTTGCAGCCTGTCACTGCTACTGTCGTAGAACAAAGTCACTCAAATTCCATCAAAGACGTTGCACACAGACACGCATCACACCAGCAACAGATGCAGCCCGGACATCTCGGCAGAAGATAGGTGACGATGTTACGCATAAAAATAGCTCACCACGATTTCCTCACGTACAAATAACTACTTCGCAAAACACACACGAGATAAACGACGCTAAAGTGCTTCATGATTCACTACATTTGTAACTGTTTGTACACAAATTGCATACATCGCGAGCCGCCATTGTTTTTGCTATTTGTTTGCTTTTGCCGCGTACTTTCCACCACTACAAAACGCTCGGAGCTCATCCGCCCCACTTGCGTTCATGCCTAAAATGCTTTGATGCAAATGCTTGCACGCGCAGCATTGTTTTTAGTTTTCATGCTCATACTTATTACTATTTAATGCATAAAGGGCTCCTGTGTATTTGTTTTTCGTTTTTTTTTTATTTTTGTGTGACAGCATTTGATACCGCAGCGTTTTGGAGGTGGAAAGACGCCTAAAAGAACACACGATTTGGCGGGAGAATCACAATTTTAACTTAAATCAATTATTTCCTCAGTGAATAAACAATTGTTTGCTTCCGGACAAGCGCTGGGGGCACTACAGAACACGAAACCTTTCGAATGAAACAAGCTTGTAATTTGTCTGCATCGCCCTTTTAAGAATTGAAACAAGCCCACCAGCCTAGTGTCAGGTGTGTACAAGCTGTTTACCAAAGTAATAGTTAGCTGCATAAGGGACAGCCTAAATCATCAACAACCCAGACATTTATTACGTGGTCCACAGAGAATTTGTCCGTAGAATTACTACGACGAATTCACAGTAGTTGGACCACGAGGGCAACAAAATGTACACTGAGAGACTGGACTAGAAGTAAAGGAAGGCCATTGAATCGATGGAGAGACGAAATACGAAAATTCGGAGATGAATAATGGACTCAAGCAGCGCAGGACAGGAGCGGTTGGAGGTCAATTGGAGAGGCCTTTGTCCTGTAGTGGACCTAATCAGGCTGCTGTTGTTGTTTTTGTTGTTGTTGATGATGATTATTTGTAATATAAAAACAGATAATACATGCGTGAGAGCTATCAATGAACACGTCCAAAAATAAAAAAACCTAAAAAGCAAACAAGGTTGACAACATTACCAAAATTGGCTCCAATTCATGAGGGTGGTTGGACTGCGAAGCTGTAAACGACAGCCACAACGATCACCCATGCGGTGTCACTTGAATTTACACACGGTGCTCTACAAAGGGGGAAATCAGAGACTCTGCCATCTGTTACCTGGGATTCCCCGGGGCGGCGTCCACAACGCAGCGGCATCGAAAGAAAGAAAATGGTTAGGAGCGTCTTTTGACGGGGGAGGAGGAGGGCGGCACGCGCGGCTATGGCGTCATCTCTCTCACTGCCTCCCCCTCCCTCTTGCTTCATGCTTCATGTGTCGCCTCCAAAAGCGTTCTTTCCTTCCCCAGACGCCGAATACAAACGACCGTCTGTCTCCTCGTCTCCACGCGTGGGCCCGCGTAGCTGAGTCAGCAAGACGACGGGCTCTCGCTCCGCTTCACCATTCTGGCCCAGGTTCGATCCCTGGCTGCGCCTGTATAGTTTCTGTAGCCTGGGTGTAGCCTGTAGTAACCTGGTATGTTGGTTTGCGTAGCCAATAGTAGCCTGGAAGGTTTCTGCTGTCGCGGACACCAAAATTTCCTTGCCTAGTTGGAGGTACACTGCTTCGCAGTAAAGCAGGGAAATGACGTGTCAGCGTGTAAAGGCAGTCTGTTGCATGAAATGCTCGGCAGAGGCAATATCGAATGGAACTAGGTTTATTCGATGTTTTCCATATTGTCTCCATTTTATATTTTCTATATTTATTAGTGCAACGGCCAGTGTTTCATTCGGGCAGGCGTACCGAAGCCGAGCTCCGTCGGCTCCGTCACGCGAGTGGTAGCGTGGTGAAGAGAGCGGCCAGCCAATGTTGCTGCCTTGAAGATGACGACAAGAAGCCGAAGGCAAACTTAACTTGTTTACTGTATGGCGAGAGATGAGCCAAAGCCAGACAATAACAATGCCCGACGGGCGAGGTTACAGTACAGGACCCAAACAGAGTTACAGCATTGATTCACTGCTCCAACAGGAATGAATTTCACCGCTTAGGGGGTTCTTATTTATACCCAAATCGATAAACGGTCAAAGAAGCGTTCCCTCTGGTTTGTTTGCACACGGTGCGACATGGTACAGACACACACAACGCTCTTTCCAGAGTTAGTGAGGGGCCGGTAGTAGCGGCGCACGCTGAGTTCGAGAAAGGGGGAGGGAGGGTTTCTCCACTGCGGCATCCGTGTCCTTCAGCGAAGCCTCTGCATGCCTTGTTTGCCCCCGCCAAAGTTTGAATCCCGCCGACAGCGAGGCGCCAGCGATCAGGACTTCCCAGGCATGTAACGGCTAGTTGGGACCTGTTGGCTGTCGCGGAAAGCCTGATTCACCGACACAGAGACGCCTACTCGAAAGACGCTCGAAAGGGAGGCTTCACCACATAGCAGAAAAGCTCTGCACGAAGCTTGAAGCACAGCGGCGCCTTGATTCGTAACACCAGTCAAAGAAAATGAACACTGAAAATGACAATGGAAGCAGCAAAACCACACTTTCGATAAATCGGACGTAAGTGGTTTGATAGCACTGTGTTCTATAAAACGGACACTTCTTCGATAAAACGGCGTTTTACAAACTGTCTGGCAACCATCTGGTCGCCTTAGATAATGTCTTAACGGGCTAAATTTATCGCTTAATGCTAGAAAATGGGCAGTTCTAGTATTCCCAGTTAATAATCCCATATCATTATGCCTATCATACCGACACTGATCTATTCCTCAGGTCACAGAAATAAGACATCTCGTTGTAGTTTATGCTGCCAAGCGCACACGGCCTCTCACATCAAACACTTTGTTTTTTTTGTTTTTTTTTAAGAAAGAGTTGCGGGCGTGTTGCGCAGGCTATGCAAAAACAAATTAAGGTTGATCAGGGGTACACTTCGAATGATTTATCGGTGTTTAGTCCGCCAGGTATTAGAGTTCGGAAGTGACCTGTTTTCTTGTTGTGGGACGTACAGATTACACACCATGTTTATGGGTGAGACATTGGCTATGCGTTTATTCTTGGGATTACTAAAATATGTCGCTAGCTACGTTTTACACCTTGAGGCACGCTTTTCTCCACTGAGGTACAGATTGCAAGAATTGACTGTATTAACCTTTTTGAGATTGTTTGAGTGCATATTGCACGACGCGCCGTCAATTTGCAGTTGAAAGTTTGAAGTTTCAGTTTATTTCGCCTATAATACAATATTGTGAGCATTCGCGACCCCACTCCCGGCGGTGGAGAACTCCAGAGGACAATTCCCGCACCTCGTCTTCATCTGTACATACTCATCAGCACCAGCCATGCGGCACTGTTCCATCATCTTCTACGGACTTGATCATCATCATCGTGTGTTCTGCGGTGCTTGCGGCTCGAACGCCTCAGTAAACGCCGTTCCTAGCCCTTGTCTCTCAAGACACCACTTGAGAGACAAGGGCTAGGAACGGCGTTTACTGAGGCGTTCGAGCCGCAAGCACCGCAGAACACACGATGATGATGATCATGTCCGTAGAAGATGATGGAACAGTACCGCATGGCTAGTGCTGATGAGTATGTACAGATGAAGACGAGGTGCGGGAATTGTCCTCTGGAGTTCTCCACCTCCGGGAGTGTGGTCGCGAATGCTCACACTAATGACTTGATCATCATCATCGTGTGTTCTGCGGTGCTTGCGGCTCGAACGCCTCAGTAAACACCGTTCCTAGCCCTTGTCTCTCAATATATTTTCTTGCCTTCCCGCAGAAGCACTCGAAGGAGCTTGTGTGCGGACGGGGCAGCCCAGTGATCACACAAACATCAATCACCAAATCAGCTTATAACCATAGACAGACAGCAACTGACAGTGCAATTGAACAAATCACCCTATCAGCTTATAACAATAGACAGAAATCAACTGACAGTGCAATTGAATAAGAAAACTGTGCATGTACTATACAGATAAATATAAGAGCTTTAAAGCACATACATAACGAAGCATAAGAAAGAAGTGGATAACCGTAATACCATGATTTTCATGATTGTCAACCGAGAAGAGAGCACACAAAAAGAACAGGCAATGCTATACTCAACAATTGAGATAACAATACATAGTCGCAATACACGCCTCTCTATGTTTGATTGCACCCAATCATTTATACGTTTTTTTTTTCTGTTTCCTAGCTGAAGCTACCGTAGAGTCTGTAAGAAATGTATTCAAATAAAAAGGTACATAGAAGGCTCGTGTTCTTTTACCATACCCTGTCTAAACTCTAGCTCTGATAAAAAGTTCTATATGACGGAGACGCCGAGGTTCCTTGTTCTTTATTTTGTATTTTCCTTCTGATGCCTGATCTACTTCATGGAATTCAGTGGCCTCGGTAGTAGTGCCCACAGTTGGATTTCGTAAAGATATTTCCATTTCGTGCAGTACTTTTTCGGCTTCCCTTTCCTTGCAATAGTGTCTTGCGTGGAAATAACTGGCGATAATATCTTCCCCCCGAGTGCAAGTATGTTCCCGGCTCGATTCCTCAACGGATCCTTCGTCCACTCTTCGTCCTGATATTGTCATTACTACGATGCCTCACAAAAGGGCGGGAAGTTGGGGTGGCAATATTCTTTCAGTCCCTCGATTGGTCCTTCTCAATAAGGTTATCCGATTCTATTATTATAATTCTATTTTTCTGTTCTGGCTCCTCAGAAACTTCACCAACAATTTTTGAATGTTGTTATATCCTTTCCGGCTTTCTCTCTTCTTGTACCGCATTAACAACTGAAAAAGATGGTTCAATCACCGCACGTAGCATTTGATTTCCTTATCAGCTTCGTGAGATTAGTCTAGTGCGGGTCCCAGGACATGCATGGATCCAGTACTATGAAGTGGCTGATCAATTAGCCAGTCTGTCTCTTGGGGGTTTCGTAGTCGAGGGAGTTAGTGAGTGAAAAGACGTTTATTTCATTTTGCTGCGCTTGGGCGCTGCTACGGATGAGAGTAGAAGTGGGGAGTTTTAGGGAACGGGATAACTGGGCCTCTAGTTACTGTGTCAGCGGTCTCTAGGCTACGCTTCGGTCGCTGGGTGTTGTAGCCATCTCCTGCGTAAACTGTAAATTAATTCACAGATTCAGGCTTTTCCAACCACTTCAGTGTCATCGCCAAGACGCCCTTCTCGCTTCAACTGATTCGATCACCTCTTTCATTCATGGAAGTTGATGTTTTGTGGATCAAGGATATGCGAGCCAGCAATGCCTAAATTTCGGTGTAGAATTCCCTCATTAAAGTTTTATCTTCACATAGCTGGCCTGGCTTTATCACCTCAGCGCCCTTTTTGCGAGGAACTTGAAACTATAGAACACTTTCTTTTCAATTGCCGCAGATTCTCGTCAATGCGAAGCGCGCATCTGGAATCAATTTTTATTCGGCTCGACCTTGGGCTTTTCCCTTAGACGCAGTTGCATCACTAAGCGCTTCCGCCGTGCGAATGTGTTAAAGGGATGTTGTGTCCGCTCGTCACTCTTACCAGAGTCCTTCAATGCTTTACTGGTCACGAAACTTCGGCGCTCGTTTCATATAGGGACCGCGCGCGCCACTACAGGCGCCACCGCCGCACGAAGGTCATCCAGCCGCCGCTTTCGCAGCGCATTGGCCTGCTCTTGGCGTGCAAACGCTCGCTGCTTTTGGTGTCTGCGCGCTGATTAAGTGTGTTTTTTTTCGTAGTAGAGCGATGAATAGTCCAGTCATCACCTGCCTTCAATGGGGTTTTATTTTTCGTAGTAAATTACCGTACACTTCGGCCGCCAACGGCAACGGCTTCTGCGTGCTATGGCACAAGCGCTGCGCCGTCGTGTTTTCAGATTTTTAAACCTCTATTTCTTCTTTTCTTAAAGCAAAAGTTGTAAATTGATTGATTGATTGTAGGGTTTAACGCGCCGACGCAACGCAGGCGATGAGGCGGGCCGTAGTGGAGGGCTCCGGATTAATTTTGACCACCTGGGGATCTTTAACGTGCGCCGAAATCTCGTTCACAAGTTGTAAATACCACACATACGGTAGCTGCGTAGTCACGGACTGCTGCGGGCCCATCGATAATACAATAAAAAAAACTGAAAGAAACCAAGTACGCGTCGTTCAGACTACGATTAATGAATCCGTTGATTGCTTTGGAATGCACAGAACACTAAAAGAGATAGCCCAATAGTATTGTCCTTTCAATGAGTGGGTGCATACTTGAGAACATATAAAAACGCTGCAGAAACGCGAAGGATCAAAACACGAAGAGATATATGTTGCACCATGTGTCTTTCCGCTTCCACGCTTTGCAATTCATGCAAAAACAGGAAGCGAAAAAAGAACAATAAAACTGGTTTTATCACACGCAACAAAAATTCAATGTCGCGAAGGGAGACAAAAGAGCGTGGTCCAGCGTACAAAAAATTATTTTTTTGCGCTGCGATGTGCAGGACACGGAGGAAACAGAATATTGCCACGTAGCCAAGAACGACGCAAAGCTTTTCTGAACGCAGCGAGCTAGCGAGCTTCTGTTCTACAGAAGACTAGAATGAAACACAAACGTCGAAGAAGCAGACCGCAGTGTGACGTGCACAGAGAACGTCAATAAAGTGAGTTGCGCGGCGTTCGCTATGCATGCATTACTCTCGGAACGTTATTAATTGCAGATCCATGGAAATGGGATCGAGAACATTGTCGAAGAAACAAAAAATCAAGTTGGCGACAAGGTGGCACCCTTTTCATATCAAACAATATTGCCCGACGGGACGTACGACAAAAAGAGCAAACGGGCGCTCCGGTTCAAACGCCAGATAAGAAACCGGAATCGGCCACGCGCGGTTAAAAAATAAACAAGACGAACCCTAGGGGATAATTCGCGAAAATATGAAAAGTAAAAGCACAAGGACGTCCCAAAGCTTTTTTACACGCGAGCCTGAGCGCAAGGTAATACAAGTTTGCAAACAGGTAATGAAGCACCGCTACAACCTGACTGATATGACAAAAATCCGGCTTTAAGTTAGCCTTGTACAATTCTAGGTCCACGATGTTCTCAAAAGGGTACATTGCTTTTTCCATTCTCACACACAGTGCATTTCCACGCACTGTCACACACTTATAATCGAAGCTGAAATCTCCAGTTTCTTGCCTTGGAATGGCGCGCCTCCATTTCTCTCGCAGCTCCCCGTTGCTCGCTCAACAGAACAAGGAAACATTTTCTGTGGTATCGTTGTACAAGCAACGACATCCCGGGACGCAAACTATGTTAGGCATCGTCGTTGCACTACTTAAGTCGCATCACAAGAGCGCGAGATGCACATTGCATTTTTTTCCCGCACAAAACAAACACAACTCGCCGCGGATCCGCCGTTCGAGCCAGCGCAACGCCGCCCGAGGAGTGACCTCAGTGAGAGGGTGGCGCCACCGCGCGGCGGCCAAACGCAGCATATGAAGCTCTCCCATTGAGTTACGGAGCAGTTTCGTGACCAGTAAAGCATTGAAGGACTCTGCTCTTACGTTGTGGCGAGAATCCAGGTTTCCCTGCTAGACAGCTAAGGCTTCATATTTATTTGTTTTATTTTTTTCTTCCTGACTCCCATCGTACCCCCTAAAATTTTAATTTCTGTTCTCTATTTTCTTTTTTTCATTTTGGCACCTAAATAATCTAAGTCACATTCCAATTTTGGCAGAGAGCTTCTTGGCCAGTCCCCCGAGTAGATATGTGCCATGCTCTGAGGGAGAGAGAAAGAGAGAGTAAACATATTTATTGTTTCCTACAAATTAGTTTTTAGGGTGTCCTCCTCATTCCAGAAGTCCATTGGCACGGGCCGCGTATTCTGCCCCCTCCACCAACTTGCAATGGACGTCGAGAGAAGAGCTTGCCAAGGCGCTCTCCCAAAGCTCATAAGTGTGGAAGGGATTGGATGGGTCAAGTGGGCTTTGTGTACAGCCGCCAACCATATGAAAAAGTGTAGCGGATTCCACACAGAAGTGGCACAAAGCGGGATGCAGGGTGGGGGCTGCGTAGTGGTGTCTGCTTGGATGGGGTTAAGCATAAGTTTTCAGGGCGCGGAGTATTCGATCATGGCCCTTGGGTAGTTGTTTGTGCGGTGGGGCGTACGTTTGTCTCTGCCGCCGATAGTGCGCGGTAATCTCCTGATACGAGACTAGAGGAAGCGGACGCAGATATTCGTCTTCGGGTGCTCGGCCGATCAATTCTCGAGCCATGCTCTGAGCCAACCAACCATCGAGTGGAAAAAATTGAGGGCGAAGCGAGGGTTAGCTGCTGTGGACGCCTTTTGTGGAGGGTGAGCATTTTGTGAACGCCAGCCGAGTGCGTGCTTTCGTAAGCCCAGCCAAATAACGACGTTAATAAACAGATTTTGATCACGCAGGAGGCAAAAATGGCTAGGAGCTAGAGCTGTGCCTCCTCGCATTAATAATCCGCACGACCGGCTCAGATGCCAGAAAGGAAGACGTGTCCAGTCCAAGGAAAGATTGAGGAACCGGATTTGAAGTTCCAGTGGTGCTTTGTGGAACACAGAGTTTCTGCTCCGGAACACAATACTGCTAAGATGAAAGTCGTAGTGTATGGTACAGTATAACACTAGCGCTCTGCTCGAATGGGGCGAAAGTACAGAGACGGGCACTGCGCAGACTACTAGTTCTGTGATGAACACCACGCAGAGGGAAAAGGACAGGTGAGGTTTATAGCGTCTTCACTCATGTGGCCGCAATGCCACGTGTACTGAAAGCAAAATGAAGGACAACACGGGTTGTTGTGATAACATTTAGTTTATTTTTTCTGTGTGCCCAGACGTCGTCGCTTATTCGGTGTCTCAGTGTCCAATGAGGTCAGTCAGTATAGGTGCTCCTTGATCACAGCAAGTGATCCGTCCCCTGTTTGAGTTCGGTTTATCGAAAACGTAACGGTGGCCTCGCCAAACTTGCACGTGCTTCCAAAAAAGCTCAGTCACGCACGTGGGCCTATAGTGTGAGCAGAGTGGTAACAACGAGTTACTTCTTTACTTTGCAGTGTTTGCCCATGAAGGAGAATTTCTTGACGCGCTTGTTGACGATACCGCCGGGCACTTGAACACCGGCTTCAATAAGCGCCGTGCGCACCTGTTTCCAATTCCACTTTCCCGAGGCGAGGATGTGAGCAACTTGGCCAAGTTGGCCCGGAATATAAAACATCGTGCCGGTTTGGTCCACCTTTACCATTATCCTAAACTTCCTCTTGAAGTTTAGGATAATGGTAATGCCGCGGACAAAATGCCGCGGACATAACTCTCGTCGTCAAACACCAGCTTGGCTCCCACCCTCAGAATTGCAGAGGTGAGCTCAAAAATGTTGAAGTTCTTCAACTGTCTTAGCTTGGGCATGTCTCTGGGAATCAAAAACGTCTTTCCTCGAATTTTAACTTTGATATTGCTAGCGCCGGCGGCTACACGTCCAACTTTGTATCGTTTGCCGTCAATGACTATGGAAGTGGTCCCGCCATCGGATTATCGTTTGACCTTGATTCCGTTGGATTTGAAGGCAGATATAATGGTGTCGATGGCAAAGGATCCTAGGCTTGTTGCATCAGCTACAAGCTCGTTGAGTTGCGCCGGGATTACATACCTCTTAGTGTTGAGTATTATGACAATCGTAGCTGCCCCACCACCGTTCTTCAGCTGTACTTCGTACTTGACTCCGTTAAAAAAGAGAAGTAAACGCTTGCCTTTTCTAGTGAAGCGCACGCCAAGCTTTCCAAGCTCGACCATAACCTTATCGATTACCTTCTCACTATAGTTGCGTAAAACTTTCACGAGGCGTGGTAGATCGTTGGGAACCCTGTAAACGATCTTCCCGAGCTTCACGGAGAGGCGTAATTCCCGAGAAAGGTCGATTATCTCAGCACCCTTTTGTATCTTGCGCAGGGCGCCGTCTGCTTCTGGGATAAACGTGTAGCCGGCCATTTCAAGCGCCTGCATAAATTCGACCACGCCGATTTTCCCACTCAACACAAGTTGATTCATTTTGTCGCTGTCCCTCGGCAGAACTAGTTTGTAGCCATGAATAACTATAGGGGTCTGGGGCTGAGGCTTTACCTTGTATCGAACTCCGTTGAAGGAAAGGGCGACAACCACGTTGTTGGGGCCGCGCACTGGAACGACGCCGTAGTACGTGTACAGAATTGACAAAATACTGCTCGGCATGTGCTTCTTTTCTAGGACAGAGATTATTTTGGGGAGATCGTACGGTACGGTGTATGTTCTGCCGTATATATTGATACGCAAGTAGGCGGCAACTGGAAACGATATTGTGACGCCGCCCATGACAATTCCCGTGAAGCCGCCGGTCTTTCTGTCCACTTTCACAACGACGTTTGCCCCTTGCAGAGCCGCGATGAGCTCGTCAACCGGCACAACCGTTGAGCCGCTGAAAATGGTCCCGAGATCGCCCGGTATACTGTACTGCCGATTGTTTATCGTTACCTTAACTTGCTTCACGATGGGAATTTTATACTTTCTCTTCCCTATGCGAGCCTCAATGCTGTTCGCAGCGGGAGATGGTTTGAAGTGAACGCCGAAAGCTTCCAGGAGCATCTGTACCTTGAAGAAGTCGGCCGGATTGCGCTTGATGCTTGTGAGCAGCACTTTGATGCCCCTCGGCAGGACGAAATTGCGACCGTTAACAGACACCGACGCACTTATAGGGCGCTTGAAAGTGTGCGTTACGCCGAACATGCCGATGCTTGATAGGAAGCCCCGCTTGTTCGTGGAAAAGGTCCCTTGCAGCTGTCTGACCCCAGGCACCACATTTGTGAGCTGCGCCTGGTGCGTGGACAAGTACATGGACAACCGCTTCAACTGCGCAGGGACCCCAAACGCCTTGCCGTTGATCGGGACTCTGTAGGACACCACAATTGGCTTTGGGAGTTGGATAGTCTTCTCGTTGACAATAACGTAGGTAACTTTTCCCTTTACCCCGAGCTCTGGCATTTTAACGCCCAGATGCTGCAATACGGTGATATAGGATAGGAGGAAGTTCGGGAGTTTTATCACAACTTCAAGAATCGATTGCACCGTACAAGTGAGGCCATCTTGTCCTCTAATAGTAACGTAAGTAAATCAATTCTAGGGTAATTAATTTCTGGTTGGGTCGGTGGCATGATGCGTGGTTCTTTATGTCTGCCTGGTGGTGCCGGCTCATTTTTCTTTGTAGTTGGTCGTGTGGTCCTTCTTGTGGTAGGCCTTGTGGTCTTCTTCGCGGTGGGTTTAGTTCGGTAATGTTTGCTAGGCGTCGGCTTCTTCGTTGTACGGCGGGGTCTTGTTGGCTGCGGTTTCGGCTTCGTCGTTGTTTTGGGGGACTTTGTGGTCACTGGGTGGATAGGGCGGGGTCTTTTTGGCTGCGGTTTTGGCTTCGTCGTTGTTTTGGGGGCCTTTGTGGTCACTGGGTGGATAGGGCGGGGTCTTGTTGGCTGCGGTTTCGGCTTCGTCGTTGTTTTGGGGGCCTTTGTGGTCACTGGGTGGATAGGGCGGGGTCTTGTTGGCTGCGGGTTTGGCTTCGTCGTTGTTTTGGGGGCCTTTGTGGTCACTGGGTGGATAGGGCGGGGTCTTGTTGGCTGCGGTTTCGGCTTCGTCGTTGTTTTGGGGACCTTTGTGGTCCCTGCGTGGATAGGGCGGGGTCTTGTTTTTTTTTTAACAACGTGAGGGTTCGAGCTAGTTGGTACTCCATAGTAAAAATTTAAAGCGCAACAAATTTAGACACAAGACGAATGACACAGGGACAAGCGTTTGTCCCTGTGTCATTCGTCTTGTGTCTAAATTTGTTGCGCTTTAAATTTTCACTATGGGGTCTTGTTGGCTGCGGTTTTGGCTTCGTCGTTGTTTCAGGTACCTTTGTGGTCGCTGCGTGGATAGGGCAAGGTCTTGTTGGCTGCGGTTTCGGCTTCGTCATTGTTTTCGGGACCTTTGTGGTCACTGGGTGGATAGGGTGCGGTCCTGCTAGCTGCGGTTTCGGCTTCGTCGTTGTTTTGGGGGCCTTTGTGGTCACTGGGTGGATAGGGCGGGGTCTTTTTGGCTGCGGTTTTGGCTTCGTCGTTGTTTTGGGGGCCTTTGTGGTCACTGGTTGGATAGGGTGGGGTCCTGTTAGCTGCGGTTTCGGCTTCGTCGTTGTTTTGGGGGCCTTTGTGATCACTGGGTGGATAGGGCGGGGTCTTGTTGGCTACGGTTTTGGCTTCGTCGTTGTTTTGGGGGCCTTTGTGGTCACTGAGTGGATAGGGCGGGGTCTTGTTGGCTGCGGTTTCGGCTTTGTCGTTGTTTTGGGGGCCTTTGTGGTCACTGGGTGGATAGGGCGGGGTCTTGTTGGCTGCGGTTTCGGCTTTGTCGTTGTTTTGGGGGCCTTTGTGGTCACTGGGTGGATAGGGCGGGGTCTTGTTGGCTGCGGTTTTGGCTTCGTCGTTGTTTTAGGTACCTTTGTGGTCACTGCGTGGATAGGGCAAGGTCTTGTTGGCTGCGGTTTTGGCTTCGTCGTTGTTTTGGGGACCTTTGTGGTCACTGCGTGGATAGGGCAAGGTCTTGTTGGCTGCGGTTTCGGCTTCGTCATTGTTTTGGGGACCTTTGTGGTCACTGGGTGGATAGGGTGGGGTCCTGTTAGCTGCGGTTTCGGCTTCGTCGTTGTTTTGGGGACCTTTGTGGTCACTGGGTGGATAGGCGGGGTCTTGTTGGCTGCGGTTTCGGCTTCGTCGTTGTTTTGGGGACCTTTGTGGTCACTGGGTGGATAGGGTGGGGTCCTGTTAGCTGCGGTTTCGGCTTCGTCGTTGTTTTGGGGACCTTTGCGGTCACTCGGTGGATAGGGCGGGGTCCTGTTAGCTGCGGTTTCGGCTTCGTCGTTGTTTTGGGGACCTTTGTGGTCACTGGGTGGATAGGGTGGGGTCCTGTTAGCTGCGATTTCGGCTTCGTCGTTGTTTTGGGGACCTTTGTGGTCACTGGGCGGATAGGGCGGGGTCTTGTTGGCTGCGGTTTCGGCTCCGTCGTTGTTTTGGGGACCTTTGTATTCACTGGGTGGATAGGGCGGGGTCTTGTTGGCGGCGGTTTCGCCTTCGTCGTTGTTTTGAGCACCTTTGTGGTCACTGGGTGGATAGGGTGGGGTGTTGTTGGCTGCGGTTTCGCCTTCGTCGTTGTTTTGAGCACCTTTGTGGTCACTGGGCGGATAGGGCGGGGTCTTGTTGGCTGCGGTTTCGCCTTCGTCGTTGTTTTGAGCACCTTTGTGGTCACTGGGCGGATAGGGCGGGGTCTTGTTGGCTGCGGTTTCGGCTTCGTCGTTGTTTTGGGGACCTTTGTGGTCACTGGGTGGATAGGGCGGGGTCTTGTTGGCTGCGGTTTCGCCTTCGTCGTTGTTTTGAGCACCTTTGTGGTCACTGGGTGGATAGGGTGGGGTGTTGTTGGCTGCAGTTTCGGCTTCCCGAACTTTTTCCGCAAGATTTTCTCCACGACATGCGAAATCTCCGGTTGGGTCTTGGCAAGCTTCTTGATTTTTATCACCGAATTCTTCGGTATGGTCACCCATGTGTTATGCAAAAACACTTTTGTAACAGGGACATTTGCTGGCGTATGCTGCAATTTCTCTACGACGCCAATAACAAATCTAGCATGGGGTCCTTCAACTCTCGATACACCTTCCTCTGTAAGCACGAAAGTTTGCTTTGCGCTGTATGCCGGGCAGTGTTCTTTGCTCAGACCAGTTTCGCTGGCTACTAAAAGCAGAAAAAGCATAAGAGGAAGCCAGGAAAGCAGAGACGCCGCCATTTCTCCCTTCACCTATGGAAGACGACCGCCGCGGGGTCTTTTCTTGCTGTGGCTGCCTGCGAAGAGCCAAAGCTCATCATCATACACACACAGCAGAAGCTTAACCGCCGCGACAACAACAACAGCAGTAGCAGTATTCAGAACCTATACTTATGCAACGCACAAAACGTGTCAAACAATGACTAATTCAATCGAAATTACAATGACTAATTCACTTATTCAATCTAGAGTAATCTGAACATTTCTTGATTGTACTATACGGGGTGATCAAAATTAAGTCGACAGCTTTTTTTTTAATTATGCGCTTAGATTTACGCGAAGACCCCCTTTACAGTGAGGTTATGTACCCAAGGGGACACAGAATTGGGCGGTAAATATCGATGTCGGTGTCTTAATTACTAAAATTTAATAATTCACTTTTTAGTGGCTGCAGTAAGCAGGCATGTTTGTTTGTATTGAAAAGTTGGGCGCAATCGTGTTTCCACGTAGTTTCATTTGAAAGAATTCTTTTAGCGTATCCGTACTCCGAGACATCGAACTGCGAAGTTTAATTGCCGTTCGCATGATTACGCATGCAAGACAGTGAAGCCCGTCGCAAAGCTCCTCCCTTTTGTTCTGTGTTTAGATAGCGGTTCCGAGTACTGCCGATTGCGATAACGCCAGCCAAGACTGAAGGGGTGTCAGTTACCACTTTTTCCTATGCTTCCATCCCGTTGTCAAACTAAACACCGTACACAGCGCGCACGTAGCAAAAGGGAGGAGCTTTGCGCCGGTATTCACTGTCTTGCATGCGTAATCATGCGAACCGCAATTAAACTTCGGAGTTCGATATCTAGGAATTCGGATGCGCTACAAGAATTCTGCCAAACGAAACTTCGTGAAAACACGATTGCACCCAAATTTTCTATACAAACTATACAAACATGCCTGCTTACTGCAGCCACTAAAAAGTTAATTATTGAATTTTAGTTAATTAAGCCACCGGCATCAATATTTGCCACCTAATTGTGTGTCCCCTGGGCGCATAATCTGAATGTAGAGGTTGTCTTCCAGTATGTCTAAGCACCAAATTAAAAAAAAAAAACTGTCGATAGTCAATAATCAGGGACTGGAGCTAGCTTCTGCTTCTATACCTACCAAGGACATCGACACCGCCGAAGAAGCAGCAATTGCCCTTGCAGCTACCACTGGCAAAGAACATGTCACCATCATATCAGACTCCCAGACAGCTCGTCGAAACTTCCAAATTGGACGCATTTCATCAACAGCAGCAAAAATTATATCGGCCCACCCCGATTTACCCGAAATGTTTATCATATGGACACCGGCTCATTCATCACTGGAAGGGAATGAGGCGGCTCATGTCACAGCCCGAGCTCATACACATCGGGCGCCTCCTTCTGGGATGTCAGCCAGTCCTTCCATGATCCCAACACGAGAACTAATCCCCAGAAGGTACAGTGACATCCTGGCCCACTACCGCTTGGGACGAAGAACCTTTCCGCCTCCACACCCCAACATGTCTCGCGAAGGCACGGTCATCTACAGACAGCTCCAGACTAACCTATTTCCACCTGGTAAATTGCTACACTCTATACATCCGACATTATACACATACACTTGTAAATGCTGCATAGAGCCATGCACTCTCTACCATATGGGGTGTGAGAGCCGCCACACACCATCCCTTGCCCCAAATCCCAATCCCTCATTTGAGCAGTGGGAGGGTCGGTTGGCCAGCTCCAACCCGGATCCCCAACAACATCTGGTGGACCGGGCGAGACAGGCTGCCAAGATCCAGGGCTTCCTAGATTAAAGAGGCCCCCCACCTGGCGGTCAACCCAATAACATTGACTGCTCAATTAAATGTTTGTTCCTCCTCCTCCTGTCAACTTAATTTTGATCACCCGGTACAGTTGTAAGGTTTTCGTACATTTGGTTGGCGCAAGCACCGCAATATACCTTTTGCTGATTCTCATATTTGCATGTATATTTTTTACAGTGTATTTTTATCCTCTGAAGCGCGGATTTTGCTCTCTCTGCCTTCTATTTGTCGTGTTTGTTTAGTAACCTGAAATTGGTCAGTTCTTTTAAGCTTGTTTATGCTTGTGCAGTAATTCTTTACGTGTTTCAGTTATTAATAGAAGGGTTCCCTGGCTAGTTCTGCACTTCGGGACCTCTTCGGGCCCAGTTGGTAAATTCCAAATAAATTGCAACGGGAATAAAAAATTCTGCAGAAATTCTGAGAATTATCTACTATACTCGGTTACAACTCAAGAACGGCACCACCTCATGTAGTTTATCACTCCGCCAAAGCGCCGGACCCGTGATGTCAGTGCGCGCGCGTTTTGAAAGGGGTTTGCTATGAATGCGTGATATCGTCTGCCTTGTCTCACGCAGTTTGTTTGTCGTCACTGGAGTCGTTTATAAGCATATTAAGTCCAAAAAATCACGGGAACGGCTCACGCCATGTTCAAAATATTCCCAATAACGCCCTACTTGCGCCGCGCGGAGAAACATCCGGCTATGGTGATAAGGCACAGCGGCAACTTCCGGTGCCGTTCTTAAGTTGTCACCGAGTATAATGTGTAGCATTCTTATGCCGCTTGTCTTCAGTGTGAGTTTTTACAGTCAAAGTTTTTTTTTTTTTTTTAATCCTGTCCGACCAATTGTCTCCATTTACGCTATTGTAACAATTCGCGAAATCTGCATTATTGTGGAAATGCAGGGCGTTACACGGTTCGCCAGTTTTCGTAATTGTTTTATATTTTATTTATTTTTTAGTTCGAAATTTCGTGCGACCAATTATCTTCATTTACGCTATTATAACGATTACGGGCAGAACTTTCGCGATATCCACATTATTGTGGAAATGCCATGCGTTATACGTTTTGACATTTTCCGTATTTTTTAAATATTTTTCTTATTTTTTAGTTTTTCAGAATTTCGCTCGACCAATTATCTCCATTTACGTTATTATGAGGATTACATTTGGGACTTTACTCAAATCTGCATTATTGTGGAAATGCAGGGCGTTACATGTTTCTCCATTTTTCGTATTTTTTGTATTTTTCTTATGTTTTAGTTTTTCAAAATTTCGTGCGAGCAGTTATCTCCATTTACGCCACTAAGCGACTACAGGTGGAACTTCCACTATATCTGCATTTTTGTGGAAATGCAGCGTTACACGGTCCTGGCTGTGAGGGCACTCGGGAAAGAATGCTACACATCAATAGGAAAAGATAGACAATTCCCCTATTGTGGCGGGGACATTCAAAAGCACCTTGGAGTTGAGCTGGCTCAGTCAGCTGCCGTAATATACGACGGTGAACTCCTGGAAATTCCGCAGTCAATAAACCGTAAACGAATACGGCGAAGCTAAGCGTTGAACAAGGTTGTTTTATATACAGAGAGAGCCATAATATCACACAACTGTGCGTTGCTTCACCAACTCTCGCGCGCGAAAAACTCTCTTAAAGGGGTCATGTTGGCAAAATATAACTTTGTCCAGTGAAAAATAAAACTATGTTTAAAAAGCGTCTTCTTGCTTTTACATTTCTTGCATTTATTGTTTAAAAATATCTTTCGTGGCTGAAACAGAGCTAGTGAGTTACTTTGTTAACTCACTGAGCTCCATTCTCACTCAGCTTCATTCCATCCCCGAAAGACATTTAGGGCGCGGCCCTTTGGCGGCCGTCTCTGGGATGAGCCGCGTTGTCGGCGTAACCGAGTGAACGAAGGCACGATCGACGAGTGAAAGAAAAGGCAAACGATGAAAGAAAGCTCAAGGCGGAGGGTGTCGCGAAAGTGGGAGAAGAGGGAGGTTCGCCGTGCACCGGCGCGAGCCAGCGCTCTCCGAAAGTGTGCGGTGGGGTACGATAGGGGGCAGAATGATGATAGGGGGCAGAATGATGTTCCCGCACGAGGCACTCGGCGGCGCGACGCTTGACGAAAACGTTAGGGGGGGGGGGGGGGGGTGCGCGTGACTATGATGTGCGTTCGCTTAAGACGCAGTTCGCGGTCCCTTCCTGAGACTCACTTCGCGCCGCCGCCGCAGAGGATCATCATCGTTGCCGTTGACAGAACCCACGAGTGAGTGCTGCCTCAGCGCCCTGCTGCTGCGCCCAAATATCGCATTAGAGAGTATCGTAATCACCAGCCAATATTTAAACAAAAGAAACGCAAGGAATATAATAAATAACTTTCAAATTTCGCGCTACAGTGACGTAGTATGGGCAAAAGTGGTGTAGTAGGGGCCAGCACTGAAAACATTGTTATCGGTGGGTTAACTAGACGTTAGCACTGATGGGATACGACCAAACGGAACTAGGGCCCCACTAGAACCACCCAGTCATGCTTCTTGGTGGTGGTTTATGTCGGCGGCTGCCAGTCGCACTAACCATATTATGTGATGGCTGGGGGATTGCCACTGCTTCATATGTCTTCTTCAACGTCTCGCGTACTTCCTTGAAGTTCGCGATAAAGTTGCTGTTATCATTGTTATCGGAACAAAGCAGCCTTTATCAGTGATGATGAATCAATGACTTATAATCATTGATGATGATGATGTATTTGCATTGATAATGCAGATATAGCACTAAACAACATGCGAAGAAATCTTAAAGGAGTGCTGACACGAAAATATAATGTTCCACTTTTATTGCTTTTATCGATGCTTAATTATCTGGCGAACCCGTAAAACTCTTTAAGTACTTCAGCGCGCGATAATTAATTACAATGAACGTCCTGAAAATCGGTTGTTTAAAATTCCCGTGCTTTCATCCCGGAAGGCGCATATGGCAGCAGCCCAGCAACCAACGGCTGGGCTGCCTGAAGGTGCTAGGCCTACCGTTGCGCGGAAGTTCGATGACCGCTTTCAATAAAAGTCCTGACGGTTACTTCTATTGCGATTCCGGGATATATTATCGCTTCCTTTCCCGTGTGAGGAACTTTATTGCTGCCAACAGTGCCTTTCTGGGCAGCGGTTACGCCTGTAGCTCTGGCTAGCTGCGCCTGTTTGCGAATGCGCCGGCGCCCGCTCGCCGCTCGCGGGGCCGCGCGCGTGAAATGACGACGCAGGTTTTTGACGGGTGCTGTCCGCGTCACTCCTTTTGGCTACCACGGGATGATGCCACGCTGATGTCCATTTTCTGAGTGCCGCTACGCGTGCTGTTCCGCCGGCGCGATAGATGAGATCCAATTAAGGTATGCTCTTCGCGTCGCAGGCCGCTCATATTTCAGCCAGGCTATTCTGTTGAGCAAAGGAAGCGAGTGCGCAGTAATATTAACGCCGAAAATTGGTGTCAGTACTCCTTTAAGGATGCGAGAAGTCTGCCTGGCGGCACGTTTGACTTGCTACTTTAGATGGTATTAAAAATTAAGCAACCATTCCGTTCTGTGAAGGTCGATGACCAGAGAAGCTTTTCGGATCAAAACATAGAGGTGTCAAAGAATTCAGGTGAACTGTGGTGCTGTATTGTTGATATACGTTTATTAGAGCGGAATATGGCGTTGTGGGTGGTCTTTCTTGTCCGGAAAGTGGGCAAATTTTATTTCTATCGAGAATTGACGACGATCATCCCTGAGAAATGCCCGTACATTACACGCGCACACTTCCTTGTGATAAACGAACAAAAACGCACACTCGAACACCATCTGCTTTGGAACGCGTCACAAATCATGTTTTGCGACTTTGCGTGTGACTTTGATGGTGACTCTGTGCTAATAGCGTGCACACACACACACACACACCGGAACGTTCGTTTTCCAACGCCTCTGCCCACCGCTCTTTCACGCTCACCTGGCTCTCACTCTTATTCTTCAAGGTAGAGTTTCCACTCCGACGCGAGCGGCGCGTTTGCTTGCGTTGTCGGCTCTTTCACGGCCACTTTTTAGGAGAGAGTTTTCCCCCGCAGACGCCATAAAATCACTGATCCTATCCATAGAAGCTTCGCTTAAAAGGGCGAAACAAGCACACCCAAAGGCAAGGAGAAATACCAAAAGTAACAAGAATGCTTACGTGCACGCGCACGCACGCAAAATCCCGCACGCGCAAGTGAAGTACTCGCACGTGGATCGCTCACAGAAGGTGGTGCAAGCCATCCACGCTGAGTGGGGTGGCCGATCTTTAGCGCGCCACCCCCGCTGAGGGGGGTGGCGGATCTCTAACACGCCATCCCCGCTGAGCGGGGTGGCGGATCTTAAGCACCCCATTCCCGCTGAGTGGGGTGGCAGATCTTTATAGGGCTCGTTATTTGACGAAGAATGCCTGACCCGGCAACTTTTTCTCCTCGCAACTGTGTAAAGCACGGGAATGTCGCGCTTTCTCGACAGCTGCGTAATATGCTTTCATGGAAAGTAGTTCCGAGTATGGGATGGAATGTTGGTGAACTAATTTCTTCGCTTGAAACAAAAGGCCAGACAAAACTAGGTTCATTACTGATGTGCGCTTTTTTTTTTTTTTCAGCGCGTTTTTTTTATCTTTGGGGTTTCAGATGCTCGTTGATGCGGAGTTACTCGGGTAGCACGTTCTTGTTGGGCTACTTTCGCAGCTTAAAGTGCATCGTTGAGCTAGTTGGTGCTTTGACATCGTGATCTCCTCTGCGGAAGAAAAGACGCTGGATGGAAGCGAAGAACTGACAGAACCACAGGGCAGGCAGTGTTTTAATTTTGCGCCATCTTCTTTAGCAATTTGAAATGTAGTCGGGCAAGGAAGAGGATAAAGCTAAAGGCAAGGCTGGAGGTTACCAAGGCGTACAGCCCGGTCCGCCACCCTGTACTGGGGGACGGGGATTTGGCAAAAAAAAAAAAAAAAGAAGGGACAGGAGGACAGCGAGAACATTAGTGGAATTATTACGGGATTCTTTGGAATGCGACAGCGTCGCCAGCTCTAGGATCAGCCTTACGCGCATGTCTTGCTCCAGCTTCGGAAGTCCGCCATTCGGCGTTTCTCGCAGACCCTTCACGAGCACCGGGAAAATGTGTTGCCCATCGCTGCTGCCGTTGACCGGCGGTCTCCATTGTTCACCGTGATCTCTGCTCACATGCGCACACTACTTTCAAAGAACGTCGATTAAAAACATACAGGGGCACGTAAGGCTACTTGCGCGTGTTGTAGGGCGATTTACGCGTTGTAGGGCGATTTACTCGCATGTTTATTTCGCCCTATGGGTACGCTCATATTAATCGGCCATGAGCATCTGACGGCAGGTGGCGTCGTCAATGGTCAATTACCTCTAGGGGGCATTTGATAATTGTGGGCGCGTATGCAGATTCCGCAGCCGAATAAGAATCGGCAAATCAGCCGTGACCTTCTGACAGCAGCTGTCACCGTTATGGGCCGGTCTTCGTGGGTGTGTATGCGAGAAGGTTGTTTGGCTTCTGTTCATCCTTACCGTGGGAGGTAACCTTGCCGTTGAGCTACACGCCGCCGCCAAGGGACGTCAGACTCGTTGCGCGTCAAGCTGTGGGTACCGATTGACGACGTTAAAAAACATCCAATCGTAACATTAAGCCTAACATCGGGCCGTCGCATACACCAGGGGCGTCACGCTGACGCATACCTGTGCTCACCGGTATCAACATACGATCGACATACGCTCGCAGCCACTGGGATGAGCATTGTGGGTGCTTCAGCCAACAGGCTTTTCAATTACACCGTACGAACGCTGACAGCACCAATGCCAGATTTTCGCAGAACCGATCATGTAAAGCTATCGCCTTAAACAAAAAGTTTCAGCAAGAACGAAGAAATGTTAGAAGGACAACTAAAAACATCCCCCTCGCGAGGGGCACGGTCAAATGCAGAGCATTTTCGGGGGGCGCACATACCCGATTTTATTTGGTTCGAAAGAAATTGACAGCGAGAGCGAACGCCGAGAACCGCCCCATCACGGCACGACCGCGCCACGACCACGTCACGACTACGTCAGGATCACGCCACAACTGTTGTTGATCCCGCGCCAAACTACGACGCATGCGCGCCCCACCTGTTGCTGAACACGATCCGAGCACGCAGAGAACACGCGAGGAGCAGCGGAGAGCAGGCGAGGAGGAATGGAGGAGAGGGCACACCTGGAACGGCTGTTGCGGACGCCGAGGCACGCCAACGCCGGGTGACATCGTGAGTTAAAGAAATGCTCTGCATTTAAAACGGACAACTGTGGCACATCCGATTGATTCGGGTGCCTTGGAGAAATCCCAGCTCTCGCTTTGTTTGCAACTATATTCTTCCCAGCTATTCTTTCTGTGCGCGAATTTCCTCGGCGGGATTTTACGTGTTTGCGCATGGCATGTCTTGCAACCATTGTGAGCAGCACGGATTGTAATAGGGTAAACTAGTGAGAGCTTTGACGTTGCAGAAGAAGCTGGTAGCCATTGCGCTAGAGATGTGTGCTTGAGTGAGCGGAGCGCCTCGGTGGTTAGACTAGTGTGACCCAGTTTGACTGCAGATCGGGTAGAGCCGACACCCAAAAAAAAAAAAAAATTCCACGAATTTGCTGCTCATATACGCTGTAGAAGAGCAAATAATAGGTAGTCAACAAACAAACGCCTCCTCGTATCCACAGATGGAACTCGGGAGGCGCACTTGCGCGAGGGTTCGAGGTCAGTGAAAGAAACCGCTTTAAATACTCAGATTTAAATTGCACTAATTCGTGCATAGCGGTAAAGTTCTAACACCTCGGTCAGGGCTCGCCGCGAAGTATATATGCGTGGACATTCATTTTCGAATGTACCAGGATACCATAATGTACCAGAATGCACCAGAATACACTTCAGGCCTTGCTACATATACGCTGATTTGGGAGAGGGGCGACATGAACGTTAAAAAATTCATTAGCCCTTCCACTCGGTTAAGAAGAATGATCAGCGGCCTATTGACATATAATTTCTTTCGGGATTATTTCAATAAAATGAGCATTTCAGCCGTTTTCTGTGACCATGCTCCCTCCGTAGACGGCCGTGTATTTAAAGCTGACGTGAATTGTGCAACCTTTGAACCTTCACCGTGAACTAACCAATTATGTCGAGCTAATTAAAGTCTAAATAATGAGGAAATCGTCTTACTGGCCACTCAAAGCACACTTTTTTTATATACCTACATTGGATAAAACGCTACAGAGCACCGAGAAACGGGAGGAATTCTTTTCTGGTCAATGCGACGCGTAGACGTTAGGACGTGGGCCGCCTCCAGAGGGTAGCTACGCACAGCTTCGCTCTAAAAATAAAATTTTGCTAGCATTTTAGGCTACAGGTACCGTGCCCTACCAAAAGAGAAAATAGCTGTGATTCCCTACACGCACAAAATTTCGAATGAGAACGTTGGACAACACTTTCCCGGTACCGAATTCCTCCACAAGCCTTCGAGCTTGTGCGGTTTATTAAGATGACCTCACTGTAACAATTCATTTGTAAAGGAAAATGCAATCGCATTTTTGGCCAGCAGCTCGGAAGTGTGGGTAGGAAGCTTTTCGGTGTTTCCGGGCGCCCGACCTGGATCAGGGAAATTGGCAACCATGGAGTTAGGTAACCCTCTAGAGTTAAGTTATATACTCCTTTTTTCCACTTCAGTGAAGGAAGCACAGGTAAGGCCGACAAGGTGCAGAAGAAAGCATTCCACAGCAGCGCCGTCGGCTCGCTGTTCATTGATGCCTAATGTTGCTCAGAAGCAACACTTCAAACAATATTTTCTTCTCTCACACTTTCTGTTTTTTTTTTCGACATTTAACACCATCTGTGGACAGACAAAGGTTCCCGGACCTTCAAAAATTAGAAAAGAGAGGACAGCATGTACTTCCGTGTACTAAAAAATGTCTTGTTTATGCTTGTCAAGTGGCATCGAGCCCGGGGGCTCAATGGGATAGCGACAAGTAAGCGAAATTGTGCAATTTTCTTGTTAATAAAAACGACAGCAATACAAACTTTACGTTATTGTCTTCACTCGAGCCATAAATCATGCTATCAGGGTAGCTTTCTTGTTCAACTGATCTGTGGGCAGCCAGTGACCAGTGTTTCCCAGTGCCGAGTGGGTCATTGTGTCCACACTAATGAACCAAATTTTTTTCTGATTTCATATTTGTGATGTCAGAAGTTCTTTTAGATCATAAAAGTGTTTTCACAACATTAAGTGAAGAATTAAATTTTTGGACATCAAAGGCAGAGAGCGGTAGAGGGGGTCCTAAAAGCGATCGCCTTTCCTGGGCGATCCAAGCGTGAAAATTTGCCCTGTCTGTCTGGCTGACCTTAGACTGAACCACTCGGGGAAAAGTTGAAACACTTCTTTGTCAAGACGCCCGAAACTACTGAAACCACTGGCATTGGTCATACATGTTCACTTCATGCAACGCCAAAGAAACCTCAGGCGTGTTTGTTGCAAAATGTCAGTGCGTAATCAAAAAAGCGGCGTTCTCTTAATTAAGAATTCGTGATAAACTCGTTTGTTTGATGGCAAACGAATAAGAACGCGTTATCAGATGTAAGGCAAGCTGCGCGCTCTTCCACCATATGGCGCGCTGGCAGTGCGAGCGCGGGAAAATTGAATTGAATGAAACAAAAAATCGGCATTGTATCAAACACAGGAGGAGCGAAAGAGAAGGGGGAAGCCAGAGGATTGAAAAGACAGAGGTGAGCGTGTTACATTGCAAGGGCGTTGCAGGATAATCGTCTTTAGAGGCAATTTGCTGGTGAGAAAGCAGATACGCCGCCATTTTTTTGAACCCCCTTCATTGGTGGATACCAAGGCATTGGTGCGCACACTTTGCCAATAGGAGTAAAGAAAACAAACAACGCGGGAATGGAAAGTACGGTCAACTGTAGCAAAACGTAAAGGCACGCTGCTTCATGGTCATAACCTCGTTCCAGAGAATGCGGGCAGCTTTTAGGGTCACCCTTTTGTCGCACTCACATTACGCAGTAATAAAGTAGTTCGATTTTAAACGAATAAACCGCTCGCAGCAGTTTAAATGAAGCAACGAAAAAGAAAAAAGCATCCCTTGGGTGCACTGCTTTGTTAACAGATGCCTTGCTGGAACTCTACCCAAGTACACGCTTGTGTTGAGGGCAGTCCGAGATTCGGGATATACGTCATACAGGCAGTTTACAGCACACTGGCCCACTTGAAACACTTCGTTTGTAGACTAAATGTGTTATGAGCTTTATTTATTAACAGCCGCGACAAACATTCCGTAGTCGCGTTCGTGAGCGGGGAGGTAATGGTAAAGCTATGCAAACAGTTGGGCTTCCTGACCGAACTGCATGAGTTGTGGCTCCTGCAATCCACCACTGCCGGAGACACGGAGCTCGTAGAACTTCCCCTGGAAGCCGATGGCCCGTGGTGCCCCTGCCGTGCCTCCCTGCACCTCGACTCCCGAATTGTGGAGCACCTTGCGCACAGAGGCCCAGTTCCAGTGGTGGCCGGGGGCGGCCAGACCCCGTGCCAGCTCGGCCAAGTCCACCGGCACGCGGTACGACCTTCCGCCCTTCTGGAGCAACACGTTTACGCGGAAGATGACCGAGAATTTGAAGAGCCTACCCTGGAAGCGCATGCCGTAGAAGTTTCCCTTCTCGTCCACCTCGAACAGGGCACCAGCGCGGTGGACAGCGAGGATTAGCTCACCGTACTGGAAGCCCGGCAGCGTACGGGGCAGGATTCCAATGTCCCGAGGAATGGTAAACTGGCGGCCCCGTATTGTGACCACCACGCCTGCGTTACTGCCGCGGCCGATAGGTGAGACCCTGCCTCCAGGCACAGGGAATACTTGCCCGCGGATGACAATCGAAACTATGTCAGTGCCACCGGGTTTCAGGTTTACTGTGACGCCGTTCGAGCGAAGCGTCTGAATCAGAAGCTGGATAGCCACAGGGCCGTTGGAACGTACTGTGGTCATCAGGGCATCCAGTTGAGTTGGGAGTGTGAACCACTGGCCGTTGAAATTGATGCGAACCGCTCCCGAGGGTACTCCGGGTTCCCCATTGGGGCCACCACGGCCGCCAGGTGGGGTGGGGAAGGTGTAACGGCGTTGGTTAAAGATGAGCGTTATGTGAGTTCCGCTCCGCTGGACACGCACCCCCATCTTCGATAGACTGACCAGGATGGGCTCCAGAGATCCGGGAGATGTTATCTTTTTGAAAACCTTCACGATACGAGGTAGGTCCTCGGGCACCCTGTAACGGACTCCGTTAATGTTGACGATAAGTCGTATTTGTACTGGAAGGGAAATGACGTCAAATCCTTTCTGAATGGTGCGGAGAACGCCATCTGTATCAGGCATGAGCTTGTAACCGACCTCTTGAATGATACGCAGAAATTCATCCACACCAACACGGCGTTCCTGTAGTGTGCGAATCAGAATGTTTGTGTCCTTGGGCAGAACGAAGCGTCTGCCATTAATGACGACGGTCGTCTGCGGTTGCGATACCTTTACCGGGTACTTCTTGTTGTTGAACGAGAGGGCGACCACGACGTTATTCGAGTCTCTCACAGGGATAATACCGTAGTAGGTGTACAGGAGGGACAGGACAGGGCTTGGCATTCCATTTTGCTCTAGGTATGTTACGATCGAAGGCAGGTCGCGTGGTATCCTGTACACCCGGCCACCCAGTTTTACACGCAACCGTACAATGGTTGGGAAAGGAATGGGCACGCCATCCATGACGATGCCAACCACGTTACCAGTGTCCTTGTCCACGGTCACTGGGATCCGTGACTTCTGAAGCGAACTGATAAGTTCGCCGACGATCAGGCTGTCGGGTTGCTTGAGCAAGACATCAAGGTCTGCGGGAATAGTGTATGGCCTTCCGTGGATAGTGACTTGCACTGGAGCCACCGATCGTACCGGGAACGTGCTGCCTTTAATTACCACCGAGGTTATTTCTCCAGTAGGCGACTTTCGAGGGCGCGCGCCAAACGATTCGAGAATGGGCAGTATCCTGTGGAACGCCTGGGGGTTACTCTGAATGAAGCCGATGAGCTTAGGAATGTCCCGAGGCAGATTGAACGTCCGGCCGTTCACGGTTACTCGTGTGGAAACGGGACGAGGAAGGACATAAGGCTTGCCAAAGAGGGTGAACCCAGTGACCTTACCGCCGGGGCTTGTAGTGACAACGGCGCCGAACTGTTGGAGGATCGTGGCAATCAGTGGCACCTGGTCAGGATGCTGGGAGATGTACGTGAGCAGCCTCTGGGCATCCCTGGGCAGTACGAACTGCTGGCCGTTGATTCGCACGGTGAAGACAACCCTTACCTTTCTCGGCAAGTCGACACGGTGACCGTTTATGATGACGTACGTGAACGGCCTGCTTACATCCGGAAAGCGGACGCCTTTACGATTTAGAATGGTGTAAATGGGGACGAAATAGTCGGGATTGCGGATCAGCATCTCCAGGTAGGTTCTAATGTCTTCGGGCACAAGTTGTGGCTCAAACGGTATATCAATGGGATTAAGCGGATCGGGAACCCAGTCTGGGAAGGAGGGCACCCCGGAATTCGGAACGCTGGGTACACTAGGTTCGAAAGGCACTACAGGCTCGTCAGGTTTGCTGGGAACATCAGGCGAGCCAGGATTGACAGGCTCTTCGGTGTCGGGAAACAAAGGGCCGAACGTAGGCGACGACTCGGATCCCGGATGAATCGGAAACGGTTCATCACTGTTTGTATTGGTGGGCTCAATGGGATGAACTGGTTCTTCTTTAGTCATCTTGCCCATCCCACCTGGCGTCGGTTCGCCGGGGTATACCGGTCGTCGATTCTGGAGCAGTTCAATGATCACTTCAGCCATTTCAGGGTGTCTCTTAAGTACCTCGATAATCATGGGCTTGGCTTCGGAAGGCACGGGAACGTCCCTTCCGTTGATGCGTATTGTGACGACCGACGTAGACGTGCTCGTTCCCGACACTACCTTGATGACCTGAACCACACGGGAGGCGTCTTGCCCACGAATCCACTTGATGCGTCCGTTGGTGGGTTCAAACATGGCGAACAAATTGACGCAATAGTCCGGGCAGGGCGTCTGGCAGTAACCACTGTCGGTGGACGCCAGCAGCACCACCAGAACAGGGTACAGCACCGAGGCCAGCATCTTGTTAGCTCTGGAGCTTGTCGGGTATACGAGCCGCTCCTCACCGTTCGCTGCAAGAGAGAGCAGAACAGGCGTCACACCGACTTGACTTTACAGCACATTTACAAGCTACACGTACTGCAGACCTACGCAGCTTTGTTACATCTATCTTTGCAACGGCCCCATGCGGAACTGCCTCCTTTCAATTGTTAGGAGCAAGCACTTCGTAAGCTGTATTAGCCTCACCTCACCGGGAAAAAGGGATGCTTCAGTTATAATTTATTCCTGATGCCTTTAAGCGCGCTGCTGAATGCATACACAATTTTTTTAGGTGATGCGGAATATTTTTCGACGTTCCGTATCACGTACGCACGCCCATGGTGGGAAAATTATTGTTTTTGCGTCAAAGCAAACTGCCGCTCCCAAGGCCATAAAAAACATTAATAAGGAATACCCTGCCTATATCACTACACAAAAGGCTAGTCAGGAACTAGTAACAACTTCGGAGACGTAAGCCAAAGGTTCAATGCTGTTGATGTTACGGCGTACATTGCTTAAAATTCGCAGCTTCCGGCCTGTGGAGTCTTTAGTACTATATTGGTTACGAAGCATTGCTGTTCAGCTTGTAAAGCCTGGACACCAGCTCCCGGTTGCGGTCACATTTTCATGAAGATAAAAAGTGCCTCAAGTGAATAGCATGGATGAAAACGGAAACTTTTGTGTCCCTAAATTGGGCACACTTCGAGCACGCTTTGAGCACAGCATGAGTGTAATCGAAACTCGGCGTATAATCCTGTCCACGTGATATCAGTGCGCTTTACATCACAACGTTGCCAGTAATCTCGACACAGCTCAGGGACCAGCACGACAGCCGGATGTCGTTGTCTGGTCACGTACGAGGTGCTCATGAGACGCAAAGAAAAACAGACGAAAGAACAAGATGTTTTCAGTGACCAAATAATTTCTTCCGCGCGCAGAGCAATTTAAACATCGCTTTTCCCAGAAACAACCAGAGGTAAGGTTAGACAGATTCTCCTAGACTCAGGTAGAACCTTGAATGCTGGCCTTATGACTACTAGGGCGTCGCCTGGCCATTCTTCCGAACAGTTCCTAACGACCTAGTCTACAGCCAGGCCAGGTTCTGGTGTACGAGAACTGAGAGACGAAACATTCACTGCTCACAATCTTTGCCTGAGAACGTTATCTAGCAGAACTTGCCAACCCATGCTCCGCAAACTACAAACTGGCAGACGGGCGGAGAGGCACTATACCCGGCTACAACTTAAGAACGGCAACGGAAGTTGCCACTGTGCCTCGTCACCGCAGCCGGATGTTACTCCGCGCGGCGCAAGTAGTGTGTTACTGGGAATATTTTGAACGCCGCAAGAGCCGTTTTAGTTATTTTTTGGATTTATAATGCTTATAAACAACTGCAGCGACGACAAACAAACTACGTGAGGAAAGGCAGACGATACCACGCCTTCATAGCAGTCTCCTTTCAAAACTCGCGCCCACGTTGACATCCGGGTCCGTCGCTTAGGCGGAGTGATACCGTACATGAGCTATTGCCGCTCTTAAATTGTTCCCGAGTATACCACTTCGTCTCTCGCGAAGAGAATCGGCTTAAATTTCCTCATTAAATGCGACCGCATTTGTAGGGATGACGTGAACGATTTATCCATTGCTCTGCAATAAACTTTGTTTTCCTCCTTCATTGCTCTCCTAACACAATAGCCACTGTTGCACGTGGGGGGGGGGCAGTTTCGAAGGGACCATGCGAAGGGGCAAACGTGGCACATCACCGTTTCAACCTCTCACCATAATACAGTTCGCCGCAGATGTACCTTCCATACGACGGGTCCGTCACCTAGCAAGTGCTTCTGGTCTGTACACAGCATTTCCCCTTTCGCCGCTTCCAGCTCGAAAATTCACGCGAACATGAGCTTGCTGTATGACCGTCTTCCTTTTTCTTCAGAACTAACCACATTCAGGAAATACAGGTTTAACTACACTGTGGTTTCTAGAGAGTGCACCGGATGGTTGGGGGATCCTGTTGACAATAAACAGCTTGAAAGCGGGTTCCAATTTTTGCACCAATTATTACAGTTGTGCAAATATGCTGTGCATTTACAGACAACGCAAATACGGTGCCACTTGCTCGAGTGCAACTTTTTGTACTGATATCCGCAAACGCAATGTGCACCAGTGCCATCATTGGATACGCGTTCACTGACTTCTTATCACACTATAAATATCCGAGAGCGACTATCTGCGTTGCGTACAGCGGGCATGTCCATTCCAGGCGAATTTGCGCGCCTTCTGCGGCGGCGGCGGCGGCAGGGCGCCGCTCGTACTTACTCCGAAGCCGCGCGCCTCAGGATGGCTTGGTGATGGAAGGCCCGCCGCGAAGCCGCAGGCCGCGGCGGCTAACACCCGCTGCTCGCGAGGCCGACGGCTGGGAAATAACTGGAAGCTCCGACGGCTCGATTAGGCGCACTGTCCGAAAGGAACCCTTTATCAAGCGCGGCTTATTTATCAGCCAACGAGTCGGAAATATATGGCCAAGCAGGAATGACAGGTCCCCTGCACCGGCTCGCCTCAATGGTCGCTCTAATGAACTCTGCCGGTGCGGTCGCTCGAGATCCCGGCACGCCTGTCGCGCAGTTTAGTCGAGGCTTTGCCCGGCTCAAAGGCCATCAAAGAAGGCGACACTTTATGGCTTCGCCGAAGGCGTTCGAACCCACCACGCCTCCCGAGCGCCGCCTCCTTCCCCCGAGCTCGCATTTACAGCCCCGAGGTGTGACATCCGGCGCCTGTCAAAACGACGTCTGCCCACCGAACACGACACGAGCGATTCGCGCTTGATTTATACTGGTGCGCAAACAAACGAAAGAAGCGCCTCTCACGCTCCCCCACCCACGAGACTTGATTAGGCTGCAGGGTTGGCAGGCGTTCGCCTCACACGATTCCTCTGGAGCGCGTTATCCCCAGTTGGCGGTGCTCGTCGCCGTTCTAAAATTCGGAAGGACGATACGGAGAGCCGCTTAAACACGCCTAGAGCTCGAAAACGTCGACGCTGCCAAAGCAGCATCTTCATTTATACCGTAGCCAAGTTGTTTGGCACTTTCAGACGGATTTCCGCCGGAAGCTGGCTCGGATGTGCTGTTGAATAATTTCGGTTGCACTCAAAGAGAACCTGGAATGTGTGTAGCTTAGGTCGAGACGGTTAACGGAAGGATGACTACTGGTATCCTGCCTCTGCGATCGCTGGCCCGGAAGGTTGATAGATCACTGGGTTAAACACATCATCTGCACGGGCGCTGCGATTACCTAGGCGCGATGGGGGCCAAGCACATGTGCGGAGGGCGAAGCGTTTCCGCGCGCTTTTTACCGCTTTGAAAACCGGCCCACCAGTAATCAAGACATGAAGGCTACCGGGCTGGTTATGGAGAGGGAAAAAAAAAAAAAAAAAGCGCGCGTAAACGCGTCGCTCTCCGCACATGTGTTTGGTCATTTTCCTGCGGTCTTGTAAACCGCTACGTCGCTGCTTCTTCCAAGCTGCCCACACAGGTAGCCTCTGATTTGAAGTGTCACCGCAGGGTGTCCACAGGTCGCAACGGTGAAAAGACTCACTCACCTGTTGCTCCGGAGAAGAGGCGGCCGCTGGGCGTTCCGTGTCCAGCCGACGATTCTCTTTTTATACGACGACCAAGGCGGCCGTGGGCTCCTCCTCGCCGTGGCGAAGGGCCCGTGGCGCTCCAGGCGCGAGGAAATACTGCCGTCTGCGCGAACGTGAGCAGCCCGCCGCCGCACGCCCCCACCTCCCCCCAGCTGCCGATCGGCCATCTTCGCGCCCATGATTACTTTGATGCTTGGCCGGAGCCCCAGCTGCATGCGCTCCCCTCCAACGCCGGTGCGGTCGCTGCCGGGAAAAACCCGACGACGACGGACGAGCATGGCTTTTAAAGACAATAACTTGAACGGGAAAATTTTGGTGTCTGTCTGTCTGTCCGTCCGTCCGTCTGTCACTCGATTCAGCCAGCCGGCCAAAGCAACAGAGATGCTGCGCAATAGTCTTATATACTCACAGCCAAATCTTAACGTCTAAGTATGGTGTCAATGTTCATACTTGTTAACATTGTTGAACAAGCACAAGACTATACGAAAATATAAGGCAGAAAATCAATGCATGAGTGATATTTGCAGTGTTCCTTTATTAAAAAAAGGGCCCATCTCCCCGCGAGGGGGACTCGAGTAAATGCGTCGCATAGGGGGTGGGTGTATTGCGTTCACGTTTAGTGTTTGGGGAGTTGGTGGTAGTGAATGCGTTGTATCAGCTGCTTCTTGACGTAGTTTAAATGAGTCAAGGATATAAGACGCGTTCGTAGCCTTTGATTCTGTGTCGGTTTTGTGGCGCAGTGGGAAGAGCACCATGTACCTCGCGTTCCGCCCACACGTAGTGAATGCGTTGTATCAGCAGCTTCTTGGCGTAGTTTGAATGAGTCAAGGATATAAGGCGCGTTCGTAGCGGTAGATTCTGTGTCGAATTTGTGGCGCAGTGGTAATTCGAGCACCATGTACCTTGCGTTCCGCCCGCAGGGTCGTGGGATCGAAACCAGGCGCTTGTAAGTTATATTTTTTTATATAGTGTAGGGGGAGGGGTGCGGACCTGTTGTTGAGAGCGAGGAGGGTAGCGTGATGCGGGAGAGGAGGAGTGGGGGAGAGGGCGCACCTGCGCGCTGAGCTGTTGCGGACGCACGGCGAACGCTACATGTGAGTTAAAGAAATGCCCTGCATTTAAAAATTCATGAAAGCGTGGTTTTGCGATAGCAAATAAAACACTATATCAACTGCAGAAAACCTCGCCCACTGTTGCCCGCACTCCCAGGCGGAATTCAAAAAATCAAACGGCAACAGCAACGAAAAGGTCAACAAGATAGGTTCCACGTTCCGCTTGGAACGCTCGTGGAATAGGGCAACGTGGTTCTATAAACGTGCCTCGATTCACGCGCGTCTCCGCCCGTACGGCAGCGCTGGCATCGAGGCACCCGACTTGGAGCAGTTGAACGCGGTAAATTTAAATTGACTTGAGCAAACCTGTAGCGTGTTATCTTGGAAGGAGCAAGACGGGAGGGGAACAGCATGAGAGGTGAGCTGGAAAGAGAAGGGAGGCATTTACTTGCCAGAGGCGCCAGTCAACTATCGTCTTGCGTCGACATTTGCAACGAAAGGCGCAGATACGCGGCTGACTTTTTCATCTTGCGTCTCAATTTTTCTTGAGGGGAATTTCGCCTCAGTTTTATGGGGAAAGCCTTAGGGGCCCCGTAGGGCGCAAAACCGCCGTTGTTGTTGCTGCTGTATTCCAGTCAAGAAAATGACCGCTGTTGTGAATAGTAAACAAAAACGCGTGGGATCAGATGGGATTTGATCCCGGAAATCTAAAGTGGCAGCTCAACACGGTACCACTGCGTTATCTCCGCACGTTGGCTTCGGTTGAACAACACTTGTCGCCGTTGTTGTTCTTCTTTTCTTCGTGGCACATACCTACTTGGGGGATTGGGCAGCAATTGGGCCCATTTAGAGGCTAGTGTGCCCACTCCACAAAATTCCGAATACTATGAATTGAAAACGTAAAAGATGTAGAATAGTGCCTGCCGCGTGACACCTGAACGGAATGGCACGTGGTAGAACCGGTGCACACCAGCCCGGTGTACCGGTGCACACCGGTACACCAGGCCGGTACCGGTGTACCGGTGTACCAGTACACCGGTACAACCGGTGCATACCGGTGCACTTCGCATCAGAACGGTGCGCAGTGCACCGTTGGCTGCGTTCCAATTTGCGGACAGCTTGGTACACAAGCTAACGAACCAGTCTAGTAAGACATCTAAAGGAATAGGAAATGGAACGGCGCAGTGGTCACGAACGCAACCCCAACGCAGACGACAACCTCGTAGCAGACATGTTGAGAAACGCAAGCCGCAGGTTTCGTAAGTATTATTACCGTCATTATTACAAACATTACGAGATTTAAAAATTAAACTAAACCGTATTTACCACAAGTAAATTATACTAAATATTGCAATAACAGAACAAGTTATTCTGTAACAACATGAATACGCAAAAATTTGGCGCTGGCGTCACTTGATTGTTTGGACAGGAAGGTAGCCTGCATCGTTGCTGACCTCGATGCTGTCTCCTCGAAGCAGTCTTCGTTGACTGCTTAACATGGCGGACTGTCCGCGAAGGCGGCAATGAAGCCGTCTAAGGGGGAAATTGGAATGCACCCTATAGGGAAGCTGTGGCGTGTCCCAGTCTGATTGCTGGTATAATTCGCGCACAACACGAAGAAACGCAAGCAAAGAAAAAAAAAAGTCGCAAAGACGGCTTAGGAGAAAAGAGGCCGGTCGAAGTTTTTCTTTCCAAACGACAAAGATATGAAATTGGAGTAGCAGACGCAAATGCGATGTAGTAGCAAAGAAGTTGTTAATAAGTATCGCCAGGATTTCGTCTTTAAGGCTATGGTTGCCACCTTTCCCCGAAAAGAATACTGGCCCTTCTGGGTGGGGTTGGCGTGGTGTTGAAAAAAGACGCCATGTTTTTGACATGCACTGCCATTTAAAATATCAACATAACATTTGTACTTAAAGTGATTGAGAGATTGGTTATTGCTCTGTATGTGGTTCACTGAAAAGTAACCGCAATTGTTGACCGCGGCGGCAGCATTTCGTTGTTTTGTTCCTCCCTCAGGTCCCCCTCTATCTCAGGCAGCGCGCTCGCCTGAATATTTTCTCTGCTCGCGTGTCTTGGCGCAGCTTGTCGACACATATTTATCGTATTAGTTGTTGAATTGACGCTTATAAAACGCCAAAACGGACATAATCATGGCACGAAGGCCAAAAAACCAGCCAATGACGGCCGGTTTTAAGTATGAACCGGCAACCCCTCTTGAAAATGAATTTTTCCTTTCTGTTTACTTTGTGTCTCCTGCATGTTGACTATGCGGCCTTTATTTTGACTTTTCCTTTGTGTTACCTCTAGAACATTAGCAGGCTGTGTACTTTTTATTGACTACCGGACAAAGAGCCATGATGTTTTACCTTTATATGTACTAGGGTAAAAATGAAGTTTTAATTGCCCGCTGTGTAAAAAACCGGTCGGGCCGGTCCCAAACCGGGCAGGTGGCAACCCTATGTGAGGCAGGTAAGTAGACTGCAGTACCCTGGGGAGTTTTTTTTTTTTTTTTCTTTTCTCTGGTATGCCCATCCACTTTTCCAAGAACCACCCTACGAGGGCTCCACCTAAAACATTCTTGTTCTGCATAAAACGTCATCCTCATCGCATTTTTCCACTTATGGATGCACCTTCAACAGTAAAGAGTTATTGAGGAGTTATAGCACAGCGCATAAAACCCGTCTCAGTACGGTAGCCGGTAGCCGACCGGCGCCACTGCGCGTGCGCAGACCGAGTGTGCGCATGCGCAGATGCACGCACCGGGTAAGCCGGATTCACACGACGGAGAAACCCTCTCTTTTTGGCCCGCGGGACCCGCTCACGTGACCGGTTTTAGGCTCCGCCCCTCGGTGGGGATAGCCCGCGGTGGCTCCGCGAAAGAAAATGCCTCCGCATGTTTTCGCTCGGTGGCGGTGGCCCTCGGCGGGGAATGGAACCTGTTCCTCGGCGCTGTCGTCTGCTAGTCTCTCCGCGTAGCTCCGCACGTGTGGATGCGCCGCCAGGCCGGATAATCCGGTCACGTGCTGTTGACGTCACATATCCGTCCGCTTCCGTGAGAGGGTTTCTCCGTCGTGTGAATCCCGCTGTACCGAGTGCCGTTGCAGGACTGGTTGTACGCTTTGCTTTAACAACGCGTTCAGACCTCCCCGAGCCTTATACGTGGGAGCCTTCAGCTTAGTGATGTACTATCGGCGTCAAATGAAACGCGAATTCGAAAATATGAACCTGAACACACAAATAGCGTGATTTCTTTCCATGCAAGCCAAAATGGCGCGTGGCTTAGTTACAAAAACGAAGTTGGGAAAAGTGGGTTTCCAAAGATACCAATAGCAAGCCATTAAATGAAATCTACGAACAATATTTTTTTTTTTCAGTTTTGCACGTTCTGGTTCATATTTTCGTGTTCGCGTTTCATTTGACGCCGATAGCACGTAGAAATGCACTTCTCCGCGCCAGTTCTCCTTCCGTGCTCAAGAAACGTTTCCCAATAATGAAGATGATGAACAAACTTTATGTGAGACCAGGTGCTGATGTTAGGGCACCTGCCCGTTGGGAGGCTTCCTTAGTCCGGGATGCCTTGGGCTATGCTGGCCATCCGTGCCCTCTCCACCAATCGTCGCTGGCGTGGGAGGTCGGAGCTCGTCAGCAGCTCCACCCACTGCTCATAGGTATAGGGAAGGGGATTGCTGGCACTCCCATACAATGTGGTACAGGGTGCCTGGTTGGGGGCAGGATTTGCATGTGGCAGGGTATAGGGTGGGACACATGGCATGTAGCAGGGTGTTATGTGGGTAGGGGTTAGTCTGTAGTCACCGGAAGGCAGTAGCTTCATCACGAGAGAGGTTCGGGTGGGGGAATGGGTATTTGCGACGCTCGTTCCTGTAGTGGGCGAGTATTTCGGCGTATGTTTGCAGTGGGGTGGGCTTAACTGTTGCTTCAGATGGGGGTTCGTGGCCCTCGTGGGAAACGGCCCGGTGTGAATGAGCGCGGGCAGGGGCGTGTGCCAATAAAAGCAGAAAAAGTTAAGCCTATCTTCCGTACAACCAACGCAGTTCCGTGAAACAGTCGCTTCTAGTCTGAATTCAGCCTCGATTCCATACAGTCGGTTTTTGGAAGTACGGAACGCGGTAAGTTCGGGTCCGTTTTTACAGCACGGAAACTGACGAGCACAGGCTTCACCGGGCTAGCCGTCGTACACGGTTCACAGCACTCACACTAGTCTCCGTTGCGAGTCCAGGGCAGACTGCGGCGCTATTTGCAGTGCCAATGCGCGGGTGGCCAGAGAGAGCTGAGCTGGCTAACCAACCATGTTGCACGAGATGGAAGAGTTGACGAAAACACCTCCCAGTGGTTTTTTCCTTACTGAGGGTCCAAGCCGGATAACCTCACTTCACTCATAACAGGACCTGTAGTATCTCGAGAAAAATATGAGAAATATTTTACTCGTGGCTGATCCAGAGAGATTAGGTTCGATCACCGGAATTTCAGAAGTATAAATTTTTGTGATCGGCACCGCACGTGCCCCGTGAGCCCCTCGTCGAGAAAAAGTACTCCCTGTAAGGGTACCGTATACGTAATAATCTACGGACAGCTGCCGCTGTAAAAGGAAATGTAAAAATTAGCCCACCTTTACTGACTTAAAGTAGCGAACGTTGGTGTTAACAGCGAATCTGCCTGGCGTTCCCTGATCGTGAGGCTAATAATCATCACAGACCTTCTCAAAGCCAGCCGATCGGTTCTCGTTCGCTCCAATTCATTTTTGCCGTGTTCCACTGCTCAGAACCTTTTGTTACTTTTTACCTTGGCGCACTGCCACTAGGTGGCACCACTGCCGCCTTTTGTTTTTCAGGACGCTTTTTTTTATTTGCTATCGCCAAAATCAAGCAGCCATGTATTTTTAATTGGGAGAACAATTGCAAATTTCACTTATGTATCAACGTTTTGCCTCACATATACCTAATGCCTTCTTTTTGCTCAACAGTGTTGATAAGTATCAACATTTCCGCCAGATGCAGTAGTTTAGACAAGCTTTGCCTATATAAGCGTCTCGTTCCAGCATCCTTTTAGCTTTCCCTATGCGTGTTTGGCGCTCGCTCTCCTCCTCACTAGGCTGTGCACTCTTCAGTCCGCTGCGACCGCTGTACCACATTTCGTCCCATAGACGCCTCGACAAAGAACAGCTTGGCTGTTGAAAAAAATTAAAGCCGTTTCACTCAATGTGAAAGTTGTCGGAAGTGCACAGCACTGATTCGCCACACCGGGCTGTACCGACGTTATCCGCTCCCTGCTCCCGCCGTTATCCGCCCATGCAATTCAAATTTCCCTCCTTCGCAGTGCTCGCACACACGCTGCCTTAAACTGCGCCAGCGGGAGTTCTGTTCTTTTTGTGCTTGCTTTAATTTCGTATGCTGGAGCCTTTCTGCGGCATTTCGAACACGTTATTTTTTTCTTGCGCGGCTGGAGCCTTTCTGCGGCATTTCGAACGCGCCATTTTCTTCTTACGCGTGGAGTCTTTCTGCGTCATTTCGAACGCGCCATTTTTTTCTTGCGCGGCGGCTTTTTTCGCTTACTATCGCAAAAAGCCAAAAACCAACCCAACGAGCGTTCCTAACTAAATTAACGCGGGCGTTGCAGGTTATATACACAGATTTTGCCTCAAATGTACCTGTAGTTATCTTTGCGCTAAACAAAGGGGAGATGTAGGGCAAGCGCCAGCGGTTCCCGAGTTTCGAACGCTTGTGACTATATATAAGCCGCCTGGCTTTCGAAGCCTCTGGGGTACGCCGCGACGACAGCGCTACAACGGAGCGCCCAGTTGCTCTACTTGGGTCCAGCGAGCGAGCTACGACTACGAGGCGAGCGCCTTAAGTGCTCTGCACTTAAAAGGGCACCCTTGTCAAACTGACTAGCGTGCATGTTGTGTCAGATGAAGCGGTGAGTAGTGTTGTTCACACATGATCCCCTAATGCTCGAGGTAGCCTTCGGTTCCCGACGATCCACTGAAGGCTTGCACAACGCCTAAAAGTTTTGTTCGGTCGCCTGAATATTCGACCTAGTCGATGCACACTTCAGGAGACTCCTCGTTGAAGAGGCTCGCGTGACAGTGAAATTCATGTAAAGTAACATCGTGTCGTATTACACACAGCCCGTGTAGAGGATACGCCACGCCCCAGCCAGGTTCCCAAAAGGAAAACTTCGTTACTCGTTTTCAGGCGGTGTTGGGCGAAGCGCTGCTTGGCTCGCTTCTGTCGAGCGAATTTGGCGCATTCTCCTTGGTTTTTGAGCTCCCTGAAGCAGCGGGTGTTCCATACTGCGCGAGCGCTTTTCTAGCGCACCCCGCTGTCCCGTCAAGCACGGAGATCAAAGGTGTACTGGCCGCGGCAACACTATATAAATCAGATGCGCCTCCCCTCTGTCCGCGAGGGATACTAATAAGATGCGTGGAAGGCGAGAAAGGAGAAGAAGAAAAAAATGGGCCGAATGATTTGTGCGCGAGCATGATTGGCTGTGTTCTCGGAGACTTGCTGCAAGGCTTCGGAGCCCCCGTCGTCTGCTGTCTATGCTGGAGCTGATCACCCCGCGTGAACAGTTGATCGACATTTCCTGCATCCGCTGTCATTTGCTTACGGTGAATTCACTCCCAAGACTGTGAATACGCCGCGAAAAAAAAAGCGATGCCGGGACGCGTCACCACGTTGTCACGGCCGCTATAGGCTATATATGCTCTAGTCGGCGGGTGAGCGGTGAAATAAATCTAGCCGCTCCCCTTCCTCCGCCCTTTTCTTGTTCCGTCGCGGGGTTGTGTGCGTCGTATACGTCATGGAGTACGAGCGTTTGCCGGACCTTTATTGCATTTTTACGGGGCGTTCAGCGCGGGGGAGCCGACGACAGTAGCATCGCGCGGTACAGAGCCGTCTTCAAAGGGGCCGTGCGCAGTCTACTGGCGACACCCGAGTCAGTGCATAGAGCTTGTCGCGATTTACGCTGGCCGTTATTTCTCTAGGACGCGCAAAAATTAGCCCAGAAAATGAAATACGCCCCGCGTAGGGGCACTCTACGTGACTCGTGCACATGCATATCCTGCGCGGATTTCTCCCGCAATCAGCGTTGCCCTTTCACGTTCGCAGCGCCACACTCGCGCTAATTGCTCCATTATTTTCGCGTCCTTGGTGCTCTGTTTGGCAGATGAAGAATGACGGAATGCGGCGCTGTGTGGGTTCTTGACAGCGCCGTTCAGTTAATCCCTTTGGCCATTCCGAGTCGATCAGCATCGTATAGGGGAAAGGCGGAGGATACAGCTATTGTATACGATCGGTGAGGCGGAATGTACGAACTGCTCCGTATGAGTATATCACGCGCTAATGGCCCTTGCTTGTTTTTAATGTGTGAGCATCACTCAAGGGTCATTTACGCCATCCGCAGATCCGCGTAACCGCGAAATGAAGCCAGGAACCTGTCACAGAAATTACCTTTGGCTACGAAACTGGCTAACGGTCCGGCTGGACGTTTTTATGCGATCCATTTGACGGCCCAAGCTGAGACATCTGACATTTGACAGCCCAAGAAGTCGAGTAAGCTTCCACATCGAGACCCCGCCCAGTCGAAAAAGACGACAAGAAAAGTATTTGTAGTTTCTCGTCTTTCCGCGTGTCGTACTGTCGTCTTGTCGTATTCTTGTCACGTTGTGATTCGAATGTTCTGTAGTGTGTGGTATTCCTGTCCTGATTTTGATCCTCCATCGCGCCGAATTCCTGTCTTGTCGTGATACTGATGTTCCATCAGTAGTTGCACATGGTTTGAACGTTGAGATCTGAAGAGTGCAGTAGCGTAAATGTCAGTTACGTTGTTACTGCAGAAATGAGTTTGTCGCTGAGAAAATTGACGTTGTCGTTACGACAGAAATGGGTATCATAACAACAGAGGGGTTTGTCTTAACAACAGGACCCAACAGTTCTTTCTCGTACGACAGGAATTCTTGTTACGTTTTTGCGGTATTCCTGTTGTGATTTTATACTGGAAGGCAGAGTTCAAGAAGAGAGAGAGAGAGCTGGAGCGCAATTTGGCTGCGATAGCGTTCCAATTTTTTGACGTTTGGCTCTTTGACGTTTGGATCTTCGCTCTTCGGATATGTTAACTCGGAACACTCCGGCTGTGCAGCACAAACTATCCCCAACGGACGCCCCGTTACCGGAATACTTCCGTTCTCCCCATACACACTCCCTCACCCACCCACCCACCCTCTCTGTATCCCCTTTATAGCGGGATGATGACGTGTCTCATTTTACCAAAGAATCCATGCATGTTGTACGACTGACCTAATTGTAGTGCTGCCATTCCCACTGCCCTACGCCTCCCCCACTTCATCTACCACTGCACCCCCTTTCACATCCCCGTTTACCTCACCGCCTCTCTCCCTCTCTCTACCTCGCGCCCTTCTCCTCTTCCCCTTGTATCCTACCCTTCCCTTCAGCCTCTTATCCACTTTCGCCTCTCCTTCTCTCTGCAACCCAGAGCACGCCCACTCCCCGTGTCAACTAATTACCTCGTGTGTCCCCTGACCCACCGGAGACAGACTGGCAGACAGAGAGAGGGGGAGGAGGGGAGGGAATAATCTGCTGCGCGTTTACATATCCCTGTCGTTAGCCGAGGCAGAACCCGCTGTTGGGCGCCTTTTGTCATGTATCTCGTCCTCTGTGTTGTTGCAGACGTAGCGATAAGGGGATAAATTAGCTGACAGGGGATGAGCGAGCTTGAGTCTGAGTTAGAGTTCATGCATGAAGGCATGTTTTCATATTTGTTTTCTTTTGTTAGTATTAAGCGCCGAAGCTAGACGTGGACAAAGAGGCGCGCTGCAGTAGAGGGCTACGGAATAATTTAGATCACCTGGAAATGTTAGGCGCGTGCCGAAATCTTGACGCAAGAGCTTTTTTTTTTGTCGCCTTCTTAAAGAAGAACAATGAAAACAAGAAAAACAATCCTTGTGGTCTCCATAAAAAAGAACAAGAATGACCGATGCGTCCGGCATCAAGCCGGCACGCTTTGGCTTAGCAGCACACGACCGTAGCCACTAAGCCACGACGGAAAGTGAATGATGGCAGACAGATACTTGTTAGCCACTCAGCAAAAACCAGTAGACGTGTCGAATAGGTTCCCAAGGTTCGGTTAAATGTCCTTAAAATTAATCGTCAGGACGTCACCCCGTCTCCAACTGCTGTTTTCTTCTCGGCACTGTGAAAATCGTGGTGCAGTTGTCTTTTTCTCAATTTAAAGCTTTAAGCACCCCATTCTGCGAAAGGGAACCGTTATTGTTGCCCGGTCCAGAAAACTGCCCCCGATGTATGAGTAATTAATTGAAAACACACATGCGCGATCGGGTGGGATTTGGACCGCGGTCTCCACAGCGGCAGCCCGATGCTCCACCTACAGATATCGCTTTTTTTAAAACGAAAGTGTTTCATTCCGGGATACACCAAGATTTCACTCACGACATACCCGTCACGGAAATGACGCCAGTACAACAAAGTAAGCGACCTGTAAAAGGTGCACCCCAGCACACAGGGTCTTCTTGAGAGGAAGCAACCTTTTTGCGGTATTCCTGCTGTGATTTTAGACTGGGTTGCAGAATAGTGCGTGCCGCGTGACACCTGAAGGAGACTCACAATAGAACTGTCATTTATACTATTCTTCCCAGTGGCAATAACATTCAGACCATATGCAACTGCCGATGGAACATCAGGATCACGGCAACGCAGGAATTCGGAACGACGGAACATCAAAATCAGGACAGGACCACGACACCCGACAGGACATCAGAATCACGACACGACAAGACTACGACCGCACGACAGTACGACGCGAGAAAATACGACAGACTACAGAAAGTTTTCTGGTCGTCATTTTCGACAGGGAAGCTGTTGATAAGTACCGCCAGGTCTTCGAAGAACGTGTCCCCCGAGAATTTTTTTTATTTTCAAGTAGTTCTGTCAACGTTGCAGAGATTGTAAGTAACGCTTCAGCGGTGTGTATAGGAATGCCGCAATAAGGAGTACACAGCGCTATCGACTCGGCGGTATTACAAACCAACGGAAATAAAATCGGGGCACCTGTCAATAGAGAGTTTTAGCAGTCCATCTGTTCCGTCTTGTACGTAGTTACCGTGTTGACCGGGACGCGTATTCCCAAACCATATCCCGTAGGGGCCCAGGCCGACCACACCCCCTTCAAACAGCGACGTCACAGCGTGACGTCACTTTCTCTTCGAGCGCGACTTCATGCGCCGTGGATTTTTTTTTTTTTTTTTTTTTTCTCGTTTTGGGCGGCGGCCGATGGCTTCGCTCCGTACGCGAAGCTGAGGCTGCGGCACTGGGGAGCTGACGCACATTTAGTAGAAGTTAAAGGAACCAACCACATGCAGCGTACTATCGGCGTTTTCTCGCGTGGCGACGCGAGCTGACGCGCGAGCAATGGCGAATGTCTACGCTCGCCAGATATCGGCGTCGACGCAGCGCGAGAAAGCAGCGGAAAGCGGGCCATCAGGCGCCGTCTGGCGTGCACGAATGCAACCGGTGCAACTTCTCAATCGCGATTGAAAGTGCCCGTGTCTGCGCGTTGCCGCCGAACGACGCCGACGCTCGCGCGACGCGTGATTTAGCGTCCATGTGGTTAGGACTTTAACCTTTTCGTACCTATACGTTCTGGAAAGCACTCTCATTAAAGTAAAGACAAAATTTGTTTGGTCTTTTGTGGTCGCGCTGCTTCGCGGCGGTCGATGGTTTCGCTCCGTGCGCGAGCATGACGTACGAGCTGGGAAGCTTCAAGCACGAAGTATACCTTTGCATACCTGTTCTCGCTTCTCACTCTCCGCACTCTCTTGCGAGCCTGCAGACGCTCGTCTTCCATCCTGTTCCTAGTTAAGCTAGCGCTAGGCGCGGTGCTCTAAGTGCGCGCGCAGGCGGACGCTTTTTCACGTACATGTGGTCATTGTTTTCGTTCCTGAAAGCGAACACTCTCGATCATTACAGTGAAGACGAAAATGTGTTTTTTTTTTTCATTTTGGGTGGTCTTTTGGATTCCGTTCCGATTGGCGCTCTTTGCCCTCGTCAGCCTTGCGCCATTAAACACCAACCATCATCATCATCATTCCGTTCCGAAGCGCAGAACGTTTGCTCCCTATCGTTCGAAAGCACACGCGTACGTCGGTCGCTCATCTGCTGTTAACATCAGCTAGCGTGTTGATCCGTTTTCATAATTGTGTCATTACCGTCAAATCGGAACAAAATAAGATAGGATGATGAACGAAGACGCACTTAGCACAACTTCACTTGCTACTTGATTTAACCTTAATGTTATGTACCGACTGCAGCTTCATAGGCATTCAAAGTGTGAGAAAATCAAATTTCGGGGCTGCCTTGATACTGAGGGTAATGTCGAACGTCACATGTAAGTTAAACGGCAAGGCACTCTGGCCCCCTTTGTTTAGCTTGAAAAGAAAAGAAAAGCCGGTGAAACTCTCATTCGAACCAGGGACTTTAAACACAAAACGCCAGCACACCAGCGCGCAACCGCTCGACCACGCCAGGAGGAGACGCAGGTCCCAAGAATTTGGTACCCTAACAGAGGCTGCCAACGAATATTGTCGAGTGATTTGCTTTCGTCATGTTTGAGAGATTTGAGCCGTGGTAACGCTTGTTTTTTACGCACCCATCTTGGATCCGAGGGCAGTTATGCTATCACCACAAGCGATGTAACCACAGCCCCCTTATTTGAGTCAAGATAAGCCATCGCAAAACCTCGGTCTTCCCTACGCAAGCCACGGTAGCAACGAAAGGAATGGCATGCGCCGCTAGCATTGTGGCGTTGATAAGGCTTGGTCGTCACGCACCAATCTTGCAGCCAAGCCCCATCATGCTAATACTACAAGCGACGTAGCCAGAACTCCCTTATTTAACTAAAAAAAAGCTATCGCAAATACCCGATCTCCCCGATGAAAACCAAACAAGCCACAAATGAATGAGCGCTTTTGAACAAAAATAGCTTGCAATTTGTCTCAAGGCAGCCGATAACCGCAAGTTAAAAAGAAATTCATTCTCTTCTGCTGAAAGGAATGACCCCAAAGCACGAGAAGGACGTGAAACCCGATCGCCGCTGCCAGCTTTCCGCTGCTTTCTCGCGCTGCGCCGACGCCGATATCTGGCGAGCGTAGACATCAGCGTTGCTCGCGCGTCAGCTCACGTCACCAGGCGAGAAAACGCCGAAAGTACGCTGCATGTGGTTGGGCCTTTAACTTTTACTAAATGTGCGTCAGCTCCCCAGCGCCTCAGCTCCAGCCTCGCGTACGGAGTGAAACCATCGTCCGCCGTCCAAAACGAGAGAAAAAAATTACGCCCACCTCCCCTCGCGGGAACCCTGGTGTGATGCGACGCTGAAGGGGGTTCCATTGGCGTCGCATCAAGCAATCGTCGGGTACGGCAAGAGAGCAAGCGCAACGCAAACGCGGACGACCGTCGACTGAGAGACCGGCCAGAGCGCGGCACTCCACGTATATGCGCAGCGCACCCGAAGGAGAGGAGATCGCGGGAGAGAGAGTACTGCACATGCGCACAGCGCGCATGCAGCGCCGCGCGCAGCGCCGCCCACCGGCGGAGTGAGAGTGCGCTGCGCCACGCGCCCGCAGATGTTGAGAGAGACAGAGTGTTCGCTATCGAAGAGAGCAGAGGGGGTGAGCGGAGGAGACACGCAGCTGTGCGGACGCGGACGCCGGCGCACGCAGGACAGGGCCGCCGGCAAGAGATGCTCCTCTCAGCGTCGCATCTAAAATCCACGTCGCATGAAGTCGCGCACGAAGAGAAAGTGACGTCCCGCTGTGACGTCGCCGTTTGAAGGGGGTGTGGTCGGCCTGGGCCCCTACGGGGTGTGGTTTGGGAATACGCGACCGGGACCCGTCTGGGCACTTGGGCATTCGTCGCGGTAGGGGGATTAGTTCCGCGGGCAGGCCTTCGCCACGCCGTGCATTCGTCATGGTGCGGTGCGCCTCCTCGCCCTTCCTCCTCACCCTTCCGCGCACACAGGCGCAGTCGCGTCTCGGTCAACACGGTAACTACGTAGATGACGGAACAGACCGACTGCTAAAACTCTCTAATATCTGGTAGGTCGACCTACGTAAGACTTTTTTGCCCCCTCCCCGAGCGCCGAAAGCATGTTTGACTAACATAAAGTTGGCCGACGTTTTATTACTTCACGCCATTTCGTGCGCATTTTTCATCTTTGGTGTGTGTGTGTGTGTGTGTGTGTGTGTGTGTGTGTGTGTGTGTGTGTGTAAAACGGGTGTAATTGTATGTGTCTTCTTTAAATATGACCGCCGTTAACGCTCAAAAGAAGTGACATTTTCTCATTAGAAAGGAAATAAAATTTGCTCGAAAGTTTCGTTGACAAAACGGGATGTCTCGCGATTTTTTTTTGTTGCTTCTGGTTCCGTTCGGGTTTTACAGGAATCTGTATTAAAAGCGCAGACATACAACTACCCATGTCTTTCTCGACTTTATGATGCTGTAAAGGTAACACGGTTAAAACCAGGTGTGAGGAATTTTACGCAGCAGGTGTTAACCCACCGCCACCAGAAAGACTTCCAAAAAATACACGGCAGACTGGGATCTTGCCTGGTAGCACGAAATGATAAAATTCAGGAGAAAATATTCAATACTGATTACACCAAATAGGAGTGGCGATAAGTATATCTTGTAGGCTCTCGTAAGTTATCTGCAGCATGAGCAATGACGAGTCATTGGTGTTGCTGATGAAGGTGATGATGAGTTTACCGAATCCCGCATTTTACTTCCCTAAAAGCAGGAACTATTTGGATCAATAAAATCGAGGATTGCGATGTGCACTGCCTCTAAGGATTCACGATTTGCCCGTAAAACGACGGAGTGCATAAATATTTTAGTTTAATAAAGCCAGGTTTGAGTTGTATAAGAAGTTGAGACGAGTGACAAACTCCTTACTTTTACAACATGGTGACTCCAAGCTGCCGTTCAGGGGCGACGATGCATTTTCCAGTGGAAGTTGCCACGGCGGAGTTGACCAGGGAACAAACACTCAGCGGCGACGTACAGATTCATAGCTGGGACGATTTTCTTAGAATGCGCGAGCGAGAGATGACTCTCACTCCTATTGTTTCCTTGTGTTGAACCAAATTCTCGCGACTTTTTTCCTCCACATTCTTCGACCTATTTATTTATCGTTTCTTTCTTGTATTTATTAGCTATTTTTACAGATGTTGTCATCAGAGAGCTGTCATGAATAATAGTTTTTTGACGCAGTCACTCAGCGACGTGAAAGCAGGGACAAAAACAACATTTGGAAGTGCCAATTCTGCACTATAGGAATTAAAATAAGAACAGAACGAGCCTAATTTCGAAAAAAAATTAAAAATTTTTAACGGCCAACACGTACGTACTTCTATTTATTTCCTTCTTTCCTTAGTTCAGTTTTATTGTTCTCAGCACATCTTCTGTCGCACTCAGGTTTAAAAAGGGCTAGATGAATAGCGTCGGGTATACCTAAAAAAACTCGGACATTCGCATGAACGGGTTGTGTTTGGCGTGTTTGATAGTCATTGTCTTCGAATGTATTCCCTTTATTCATTCCTTCCGGAGGCAAAGAAAGAGAGAGAGAGAGAAATAATTATTTATTGGAGAGTTTAGCTCCAACCCAAACAGGAGCTGGCTATTCCAGGCATTGGAGTATACAAAAGGTACAATACTTGCCCTAAGGAACCACAAGGGGTTAGATTAAGTACATTGAGACAGCAGCGGTCCTTACAGCAGTGGAATAAAGTTTAAAAAAAAACAAAAAAAAACAAGAGAACTATACACATCTATATACAGACGACATCCACGACGCGACACAGATAGTTTCGTTAATATACATAACACCCTTGTGTGTTTCCACACCCATTTCAGAGCGTTTCAGAGGAAAGTGCACTTAGAGGCAAAGAGATCAGTGAGAAATCATATTATCGCTCGGAAGAATTGAGTACAGGGCTTGGACAACCATAAAAAGTAAACGGTTGATTTAAGTACCGTAGAAACAGGTAACCAAATCACGATGAATAAAAGCGGCATTTCGGTAGGAAACGGTGCAAAACAAGTCTTTCTTTTTTTATTCAAACCTATGATGTTAAGTTTTACACGCACCGCAGAAGAGATGCCATTATAGCACCAGGAAGAAAACGAATAAATAAATTTGCCAATTAAATCATCAGTACGAAATCGCCCTAATATTGAGCATTAATTTACAAAAGAATGGCCACTCGGCAGAGTTGGAGTTGGGGGTATAGAGATGGGATTAAGCTGGAATATGATCTCCTCATCTTAAAGTCCGTGTCGTCATTTGCAAGAGCAAATTTCTATCAAGGGGGCGACAATTTGCTTGTCTGTGGCGAACGGCCGCGGGAGGGGGGGGGGGGGGGGGAGCAAAGCCGGTGCAGACAATCTTGCATTGACGGAACGGTGGCCTTCTACCGGGTCCTATCTGATGCAGCCTCCAGCGCTGACCACTCTACGTAACACGACACAGCTTCCTTTCTCTCGAGAGGATGGTTGTGCCCTTATCTATCGAACTGGTTGGAGTGAGCAAATGTTGAAGTGGCAGCACCCGCGCAGCAGATATCCACCTCTGCGTGGAATTGACCCCCTCAGTATATTCCGTGTTCTACCCGACCTAACCAAAGCGTCTGACGGTGTACTGCATCGTTTGCGTGTCAACGTGGCTTACACCGGAAGCTTCAAGTTCAAAATAGGGTGGGAGGATTCACCAATGTGCCCCACGTGCGCTGTGCGCGAGGCTACCGAGCACTTGTTGTGTATATTCCCGTGCTTTGCCGCTGTGCCAGTAACAGTGGCTAGCTGCCTGTCTCGTGTACGACGTGGAGCAAGCCTTCAGTTGTGTCACTTTCTTGGACCCTGGGCCAGCAACAATGACTCGTCCTTAGGGACAAAAATTCTTCTGCGTTTTTTGGGCGATACTGGACTTGGCAAAACTTTGTAATTCTTCCATTGGGCGCATGGCTACGTCTGTACGCGTTTGCGTCGTCATGTACGCTTTGACTCCTTTTTCTTGTTAGGCGCTCTGCGCTTTCTGGGCTCCATTCGCTCTACTTTTTTTGCTTAACTTTACTTATAGTTTTTTTCCTTGCATTTTATTGCGTGTCATTTTTTATTTACCTTTTGTTTTCCCTCTAATTGTTTCCTTCCCAATCTCTCACACTATATATATATATATATATATATATATATATATATATATATATATATATATATATATATATATATATATATATATATATATATATCACTGTATATATATAGATATATATCACTGTATTCGAGTGATATATATCGAGATCACCAAGATCTCGAATTAGGCTAGATTTGAGGAGGGACCGCAACAAGCTAGTACGAAAGAAGCCGATAAATGAGCTAACAGTAAGACGTAAAGTAGAATTCAGGATCGCGCTGCAGAACCGATATTCCGCCCTTAACGAGGAAGCCGAGCTTACGACACAGGAATCCAGCGACAACCTTACAGGCATTATCACAGAGTGTGCAGTAGAAGTCGGGGGCACTATGGCTAGACAGGATACTGGTAAACTTTCACATGAGACGAAAGATCTAATCACGAAACGGCAAACCATGAGAATCTCTACCGCAGCTGACAGAATAGAACTAGCCGAGCTGTCGAAGTTAATCAATAAGCGTAAGACAGCTGACATACGCAAGTATAATATGGAGAGGATCGAATACGCTGTAAAGAACGGAGGTAGCCTGAAAGCAGTGAAGAGACGTCTTGGCGTGGGGAAAAATCAGATGTATGCACTTAAGGATAAGCAAGGCAATGTCATCACAAATAGGGATAAAATAGTCACAGTGGCCGAGGAGTTCTATAGGGATCTGTACAGTAGCCGGGACATACAGGATAATGCCGAACGAGACAGTAGTTCAGAGGAGATAGACATCCCACCAGCAACGACCGAAGAAGTAAGTAAGGCTTTGAAAGAAATGAAAGGGGGCAAAGCACCTGGTGAGGATCAGATAACAGCAGACCTCTTGAAGGATGGCGGAGAAACTGTACTTGAAAAACTGCAAACCTGTATACGCAATGCCTAATGACCGCAATGTTACCGGAATCTTGGAAGAACGCGAACATCATCCTAATCCATAAGAAAGGCGACATGAAGGACTTGAAAAATTATAGGCCGATCAGCTTACTGTCAGTCGTCTACAAGGTATTTACCAAGGTAATCGCTAACCGAATCTCTGCAACCTTAGATTTCAGCCAACCTAAAGAACAAGCAGGGTTCCGTAAAGGTTATTCAACAATGGACCATATTCACACGATCAATCAGGTGATAGAGAAGTGCGCTGAGTATACTGAACCCCTATATATAGCCTTCATAGATTATGAGAAAGCATTTGACTCGGTCGAAACCCTAGCAGTCATTCAGGCATTACGGAACCAGGGGGTAGATGAGCATTATGTAAGAATACTAGAGGATATGTACAATGGGTCTATAGCCACCATCATCCTCCATAGGGAGAGCAGCAAAATACCTATAAGGAAGGGTGTCAGACAAGGAGACACAATCTCTCCAATGTTATTCACAGCATGATTACAAGAAGTATTCAGAACGTTGGATTGGGAACAGGTGGGAGTAAGGGTTAATGGAGAATACCTCAGTAACCTCAGATTTGCTGATGACGTTGCCTTGCTAAGTAACTCGGGGGACGAATTGCAAAGCATGCTTTCCGCACTGGGCGAAGAGAGTAGTACCGTGGGCCTGAAAATTAATATGCAGAAAACTAAAGTAATGATCAATAACCTCGGGACAGCACAGCGGTTTGAGATAGGTGGCGAGGCAGTGGAAGTGGTAAGCGAATATATCTACTTAGGCCAAGTTGTGACCCCGGATCCCAACCATGAGGCAGAGATAATTAGAAGGATCAGAATGGGGTGGGGTGCATATGGCAGACATTCTCAGATAATGAATAGCAGCCTACCATTGTCGCTGAAGAAGAAAGTGTATGACAGTTGCATCTTACCGGTACTCACCTACGGGGCAGAAACTTGGAGGCTCACTAAGAGGGTTCAACTTAAATTGAGAACGACTCAGCGGGCAATGGAGCGGAAAATGATATGTGTAACATTAAGGGACAAGAAGAGAGCGGAGTGGGTCAGGGAGCAAACTGGTGTTAAAGACATATTAGTAGAAATTAAGAAGAAGAAATGGACGTGGGCAGGGCATGTAATGCGAAGGCAAAATAACCGCTGGTCATTAAGGGTAACAGAGTGGATCTCTAGAGAAGGCAAGCGTTGCAGGGAACACCAAATCAGCAAACATGTAAAGCAGGTAAAGATGTTTTTGGGGAGCAACCAGAAAGAACTCATCCCAGCAGCCGCTTAACCGCATGGGGAAACAAGGGCTTAAAAAAATTACGGAAGGATAGGTTTAGGGTTTATATATGTGAGTACCGGTAAGATGCAGCTGCCATACACTTACAGCCGTATCCAAGTATACATATTTCTTTGTTACTGCGCGTAGATGTCGATTATTTAAAAAAAAATAACAAACGAAAAACAAAAAATACAAAATCGTAAAAATTAAATGCAAACTGACGTTATCACGAACGTCTGTTTGATCCACCGCCCTCGCGCCATTATGACAAAATTTAAAAGACAACCAGAAGCATAAAAGAATTTGTCAAAAAGCCCTAACACATGGTTAAACCTGCACAGAAATGCAAGGCTGGCGAAATTTAATTTTCAAAATAGCGTGGATGAGCATTGTTTGTCAACGGAAAACAAAAAATAAGAAGTCAAAACTGAACTAACAAACACACATCTACTAATCCGCTGCCCTAACATGATTGAAAAAACACTGATATAAAACTTCCAAGAATAACCAACAGTACAGCGCCATATGTCTGCACAAGGAACCATATTTGACGAAGTTAAGACGTTTAATTTCTATGGTATTGTAAGTGTAGAGGGTTTGTAAACGCAAAGGGAACAAAACAAAACAAATATATAACAAAATGAAACGAAAAGTCACTCTATTTCGCACAAATAGCCCAACTCACACTGAAAACGACGAAAAGTCGCCTACATTGGCCACTCATAGCTAAATGTGGTTATAAAGAAAAATTCAAAATAAAGTAACGAAATCACAAAGGTCAATCTAATTGAGCGTCCTTCCGCAGTTAAGTAATACCCCTGCTACACTAGCGTCCGAATGCCCTTTGAACCAAATGTCATTTGACTCAAATGCGAAGTTGTGCTGCTTGACTGGGTTTTCAAATGCCATTCGGCTTAAATGACATTCGAGCCAAATGAGCCCCACGAGAGACATTTGGGCTCTGAAGTGCCATTTCTAGCACTCTCGCGCACAGCATTCCAAGTCAGCATAAACAAATAAATACATTACTGGCTTACTTAAAACAAACAAAACATTCTTAATTGTGGGAATTTGCTTACTTCTGGTTCCCTCAAATCGTGATATCAAGATGTAATGATTCCGTACTCTCAGCACCAGTGCGAGCAAGCGACAAACCAGTGTGGCCAGACAACACAAAAACCTCGATTGCGATTCAGAATTAAGCAAAAACCGTGTCAAAGCTTGCGTTATTGGTAATTTGATATCATTTTACTGTCAAAGACTGCCGCTAAATTTGATTTTTGCATTATTGGGTAAAAAGAGCCATCGACAGCAGCAGAGCCATGCATAACGGCGAGCGGTTGTTAAAGCTTTTAAATGCCGTCGAAATTATAGTGGAGCACGGCGGATTCTGAATGGCATTCGAGGAACCCAATTGAGTCAAATGACATTTGGTTTAAATGACATTCGGACCCTAGTGTAGCCGGGGTATAAGACAAGAAGTTCGGAGATGCGCTTGAGACTTCATACATGTGTAAGAGCGAAAGAATTACATTTTATTTCAAGCTGTTATTCTCTAGGCCCAATAATACGGCTGTCGTGATTACGTCCTCTTTTTTAGCGACAGTGCCTTCCTCATGTCGTGCGTGTAAGCTTCGTCTCGTAACGGTTGCGGCGGAGTCCGCTGTTGGCGGCTTCTGCTGCAGCGAGCGCCTGCCTCTTTGCTACGTCTGCGGCACATATTTTGTTTCCTTGCATCTTCTTCTGAGGCGTACCTCCGTGGGTGAACCCGTTTCACAGCTGCAGCCGGGGCACACCATTCAGAGTCCATCGCAGTAGAGGCCGCCCAGACAGCAGAAACGTGTCCAATTGTGCGATTGGGTCCCCTGATTGCCGTCGTCATTCATTCGTTTCTCACCGCGTCGTTTTCTTCTCTCTTTTACTATGACTTAGAGGCTGGGCTCTACTGGGCGCAGCTGTCGGCTGGGCTCCACTGTCGGCCCTAGATATACGCAATTAGCGTAAACATGGTGCACTACTTCCGTAATTAGCATGCTCAACTTACTCTGGCTGTAGGCCTCAATTGTCTGTAACACTCGTTTCCAAGTCTAAGGCCACAACGCATTCAGTAGGTCAGCCTCTAGTTAGCTATGGAACCAACAATAGGAGGCGTGGTGCATGGGTTAAGTGGTTAATTGGGTTAATAGGACTAATTCTGGTTAAGAATACCCGGTTAAGAATCCCGGTCTCAAATTCGTGCGTTTTTTTTTTTTTTTTTTCACAGCGACCCTGCCCGCACAGTTAAATGCACTGTGCAAAATACACCCAACAAAGACCAAGTTTACACAAATAAGGTCCTGGGGCCGTATAAGGCGATTTATATTGCCCCCCGGAGAAATGTGCTTCAAGCAATGCGTTTGCGTTTAGAAGCGAAGCAGGCTTTCGGACGATATCGGTGTAGGCTTGGTCAGCTTACAAAGCCCAAGCTCACACCGATAGTGTCCCAGAGCCTCCATATTTTGATATAAGAATGATTATGTTACCCCCGGAAAAGTCTAATCTCAGCAATGCATTTGTGTTTACAAGTGAAGTCGACTTGAAGAAGATCGGTGTAAGCTTTGTCATTGTAAGTTGGCTTTTCCACATAGTGTGTTGCAAGGTGAAGCCTACCCATAAAGAAAATGCTACGTGGAGAGAGAGAGAGAGAGAGAGAGAGAGAGAGAGAGAGAGAGAGAGAGAGAGAGAGAGAGAGATAGAGAGAGAGAGAGAGAGAGATAACTTTATTACACAACAATGCGAAAGTAGTTCCGCAGTCCAAGAGCCCATGTACTGTCCGGGCTCGATTATAATTGTCGATGGCGTACCGATACTAATGCGGCTTCTGGCGAGCGTGTCCGCGAAGCGGCACTCAAGCGACGAGCGAAAGCCGGCGAAGGATATCGTGAGTCATAAAATGCGGAAAAGCGCCTAGGGCCCTAAGCTGCCAACTTGAAAGCGTTCAAATGCTCGCACGCCAGGTTCCAAAGAGGCTTTCTCGATCGTCATTTCGGCTCGAGCTGCAACATCTGCGACAGCCAGTGTATTCAATGACGACCTGACTGCAGACACGAGAACCCGACATACACTCGCAGGGGATGCACCGCGTTGACAACCCCTAACACACGCAGCTTGGCTGGACAACCACTTCCACAAGTGTGGAATGGTTGGTGAATTCTTTTACGTTTAATCTCATTACACCACCGGCTATATTTGGAACTTCACGCTGTCAATTCTACGCCAGACACACGATTTTGGACAGATACTGTGCCATATAATGCTTTAAAGGGACCCTGCAACACTTTCGATAAGCGTTTTCACTCTTTCCTTCGCGTCTGGAACCACTGCGAAAGCTTTAGTTATCGCCAGCACAAAGCGGCACTGCGTGATTTGCTCGTCGCACCAGATACGCCATCAGTTTCTGGTTTGTTTTTGTGGCTTTATTTTTAAAGTTGCTATCGAAAAGCGTTCATTGCTGCAACTGAAGGAAAACCGGCCAACGGCCGTTGGAGTGCGTTTTATATCGGGAGTGCGTTTTATATCGTTTATACTTTTTATGTTCAATTTTATGATCTTATTGACCACTGCCTAAAGCTGCTAATGCGGGGGCCTGCGGCCTTGTCAAGCTGCCTTTATGACAGCTTTTTCCGCGGGCCTCCAGCGTCATGTATGCGTTGTGTACGTGATGCGAATAAAGGCTTATTATTACATGGCCTTAGTGGCGTAATTAGAGCGGTCGAAGGACGTCAAGACCGGGGAAGAGAGAAGAATCTTTTGAGCGAGTTTACAATTTGTCTGATGGGAATACAGCAGTGATCTTTCGCTGAGGCACTTTGCGACCCCTTCATCTAAGTACCGGGTGTGTTGGGTGACTACGTTCTTCAGGCATTTAGGACTTCAAAAATTGCTGCAGGGTTTCTTTAAAAACAGAAGCTAACCCACAAAACATCACCGAACAAGGGTTGTGAAATTGACGAGTGACGTAGAGTACCTACGCAATTGCATATAAATGCATTTCTGCGCAAGTTTTTGCCTGCGCATCAGGTCATATTGCTTGCTTTGTATTACTTGCTCTCCCGTTGCCAGGCTTTTTCGGTGTGTCTTAAATTTAGCATCTCAACATCTTCTGGGCACACTAAGCCCCTCACTTGAGATATCTTCTTTTCCCCCTCGGGGGCCGCTCCTGAATGTTCAACTTTTGCCTCTTCTAATTGTCCAGCTTATTCGACCAACTTTTTACCATTTTCCGGCGTGTACAAACCAATTCATATCCCCATTACACGTGCCACCTGTCACTCCTGCCCTGTTGCTGGCACCTTACACCACGTTGTATGGGAGTACCAACGGACCCCTACCCTTACCCCAAACCCCAACCCTATATATGAGCAGTGGATGGAGCAGCTGACCAGCTCCGAGCTCTCGGACCAGCGCCGACGGGTAGAACGCGTCCGGACGGCCAGCCAGCACCGAGACACCTTCGACCAATGGTTCTCAAATGGGAGTCCGCGGACCCCAGGGGGTCCGCGAGAACATTTGATGGGTCCGCGAGCCTCCCTCAGAATTTTTCCAACCGCCATTGTTTTCTCGATTTTGCCAGCACTTTCTTGCACTGCAAAAACGTGGCTTCGCCGCATTACATGTACACTTAATTTCTCCGTGTAGCACATAGGTACTTTAACATCTACTTTTTGCACAGCACGCCAGCTCTGAGAAAAAAAAACAGAACCAGAAAAGGCAACATATCGGTTTTCAGAAGACTATTAGATTCAAGAGAAAATTGTTCACCATTATGGGGCGCATCGACATTTACGTCAAACAGAAAAGGCGGGCATTGGATAAGTGTGTGGGCAACATAAGCTGCAAGAACAAAATGTTTGGAATTATTCTGGGGTGCCCCATCACTTTCGCAAGCCCAAACGGGGTCCTCGGGGCAGACATGGCTGAGAACTACTGCCTTAGATTAAGGATGCCTCTCACTGGGTGGAGGCCCAAAGAACTTCCTCCTGCTCACCAGCACATTAAATGTTTGTCTCTCTCTTTACCACGGAATGTGGTCTTGTGATAATACGAAGTGCTTGACAGGATGCTTGTTTTTAGGACAAAAAAATTCCCCCGCATATCCCCTAGGGGGAGAATGTGAAAGTGCGAATGCACGGTTGTCGGCCCGCTTGCGGCGCTTGCGCTCGGCCCCCGCAGCCCACCGCCTCGCCGCCTTCTCTTCCATCTCTTCCATCGGGTTTGTAGTATCACGTGTACACCACGCAGTTATCAAGCCGCTATAACGCCGCTGAGTCGCCAACGCACGCCGCTGACGACGTAGTTTGAATGCGTTAAAGATATAAGGCGCGTTACTGACAATATCAGCGTCGCGTCCGTGGCTTATTCCATTCCACTTCCGGTCACCGAGGCGAGCGGTCGTGAAATCATGAGCTCGTTTCGAGCGGCAACAGCGGTCGACGCCGACCGCGGAAACAGGACCGAAGGAAAAGAAAACCAGGATTTTCAGATTATCTTGCCGACGCTGCCTACCGGACGCATTGTGCTCAACACCGTGTTTCTTCACGCCGACGTAAAGGGACGACCGTACCGAGTCGAAGACTTCAGGGACGCTCTGGCCCAACTTGGTGCACTACCCGACGTAATTTCTTTGGGTGCCTATCAAATCAATCATGTTTGGGCTGTGACTTTTAGGAGTGCAGAAGCGAAAAAGAAAATGCTGACCACGACGGAGCTGCAGGTGAAGGGGCGTCGATGCCTCGTCATCGACCCACAGAATCAGGAGGTGAAGCTGAAGCTCCACTGGCTTTTGCACGGGGTGGCAGACGAGGACATCCGTTCAGCGTTCGTGCCCTACGGCAGAGTTAGCGAGGTTAGAGTGAACTAGAATACTTGGGTAGTGGAAAAAGCGGCCGCTGCCGAGTGAGGCACTTCGTGTCAACCCCGCGCGGTGGCGCTAGCGTGCCCCGCCCGAGCGCTTTTTCGCCTCGGGTAGCGGCGGGTAGGCGTGCGTTGGGGCATTCTCCGATGGGCTACAGTTCTTTTTTCGTGTGAAAACCGTTGATAATGCTATTAATGTACCAGGGTTTTTATGGGAAAGGTAGCTACGTCGTGTATTTACTGTTTGCTCATTTCTTCATCCCATTTAGCCAACCGAGCAGACCGCGCCGTGCTTTAGCCATCGAGCTCGTTATCATGCCGATATTTTTTTCTTCGTTGTTCGAAGATTTTGCTATCGTATTGTGTCAACTGAGGAAAGAGTTGCGTGCTTTAGGCTGGCCAGCATACGTCACTTCTGATTTTTTTTCTTTATTTTCTTGCTGATTTTTCTATCAAGATCTGCATACCGAGCAAACTGCGTCGTGCGTACGCAAACGTTTCCCGTTTTCTTTTTTCAAATTTGACCCATGCAGCACACATGACAGATGTCTTAAAACTTCAGTTAAGTCAACGAAAAGAGCGCAAATACAGGATTCGCAACCGCAATTCTCGGAAAAGCACCAAGTCACACGGCATAATTTTATTGCGTGATCATTTTATTTATTAAATAAACATAATTTTATTGCGTGTGCGCGCGCGTGTGTGCGTCCGCGCGTGCATGCGTGCGTGTATGTGTGTTCGCGCGTGCGCGCGTGTGTGTGTGCGCGCGTGTGTGTGTGCGTGCGCGTGTGCGTGCGTGTGTGTTCGCACGTGCGTGCGTGTACGTGCGTGCGTGTGTGTGTGCAAGTGTGCCTGCACACACACACACACACACACACACACACACACACACACACACACACACACACACACACACACACACACACACAAATTTAAATAAGCCTGAGCCCCCCAGACTGTTTCTAAATATCAGCCCGCGTCCGACAGAGTATGAGCCCGAAAAAAATCGGCCTTTTCAACCTAGAGCGAGTATATATACAGATATATCGCATTTAATTTTCTTAAACTTGGACCGAGCGTACAACACACACACACACACACACACACACACACACACACACACACACACACACACACACACACACACACACACACACACACACACACACACACACACACACACACACACACACACACACATATATATATATATATTTTTTTTTTTCTCCACTTTCTTATTTTCCAAATTCTTTATCGTGAGCTACTACATCCTCCACTTTGCTTTCCGAGGTCTTCTTGACTGCCAATTCTTATTTCTGTCTTTGATATATATATATATATATATATATAGAAAATAAGGGTTGGCAGTCAAGAAAACCTCGGAAAGCAAAGGGGAGTTGTGGTGGGTCATAGAAACAGATGAAGAATATTTTGAGTCAGAAAGAAAGTGGTGAAAAAATGCCCGCCGGGTGGGATTCGAACCCACGACCTCCAGAATACCGGCCTGGTGCGCACCAGACCGGTATTCTGGAGGTCGTGGGTTCGGATCCCACCTGGCGGGCATTTTTTCACCACTTTCGCACCAGACCGGTATTCTGGAGGTCGTGGGTTCGGATCCCACCCGGCGGGCGTTTTTTCACCACTTTCTTTCTGACTCAGGAAATTCTTCATCTGTTTCTATGACCCACCATAACCTCCCCTTTGCTTTCCGAGGTTTTCTTGACTGCCAACCCTTATTCTTATTTCAGAGAGCCCCTCCAAGCACGTCATAAAATATTTTTGTTGAAGGCCGAGCCTGGCTCGGGCCCGAGAAAATGCGTGCTACCTGGCCCGGGCCCTTGCAGTGCACTAATTCAGGCAACACACACGATACATTTTAAAAACTTCACTCAAGTCAGCGAAAAGCATCAACATTCGCAACCGTACGTAGTTCTAAGAAAAGCACCACATGGCACACTTTATCGCGCGATCATTTTAAAAGTGCACAGTTCATTGGAACGCTGGTTACCCATTAACGTAAAATAATTAGCGCTTTATAAATGCACAAGTTCATGAAATGTACTGCCCACGTCTTGCAGACGTAAGATAATTATGAACAGCTAGGAACTCAACAAATAAAAGCAGGGTAAAACAAATCGCAAATATAAAATATTTCTGGCAATCACATAAATTTATTAGGGGTGCCGTCCGACCCCACAATACTGCACAATCCTTTCAAACTGCATGAGCCATGGCCCTTCTGCAATTAGAGACCGTCGCACGCATAACACCCTGTCCGTATTACCAATAAAAGACAGAATCAAGAACACTTAAGGATCAGTGGAGTGCCTGCAAGGCTCCTCTTGTAATTACACACAAAAAAGACTAGACTATGTGCAGCGGTTAGAAAACGTCAAAACACAGCGTGAATAGCCGAACAGCAGCATAGCGGCACGTCGATCAACGCGCGCCGCTTCGGGATCTCCTCGGGCGGGGCACACCAGCGCCACGCGCGGCGGTTAACACGTTTGGCTTCAAGGGCGCCGTGGGGAGCAGCCGCCGCTTTTTCCACTACCCAAGTATTCTAGTTCACTCTAGCGAGGTTACGAGGGAACGCTGGCGGGTCGCCGGCGTGAACGAAAAGACTTCTACTACGAGGACTGTGCTTCTCAAGCTCAAGTCAGGAGTCAAGATCGCTGACCTACCTCACCAAATTCGTGTTGCCGGAGAACTGGCTCTCGTCGTGGTGCCCGGCCGGCCCATGAAGTGCCTTCGCTGCAACGGTGAAGGGCACGTGAGACGGGAGTGCAAGGTGCCTCGGTGTTCCCTGTGTCGACGCTTTGGCCATGCTGAAGCCCAGTGCACGAGGTCGTACGCGAGCGCGGTTGGGCCACCTGGTCACGACGATGAGTCCGAACACCTCATGGATGCCGAGGAGGCTGAGGAAGCAGCCAAGGGCACGGGGGATCAGGAAAAGACGGAGGAAGAGGCCACCACGTCAACGAACGCTTGCGAGGCCATAGCGGCAGCAGGCGGAGGAGACAACGACGTGCCGGAGCAAGCTCCGGCTCCCACGGATGACCCGTCGAAAGACGGTGGCACCCGAACGAACGCCCAGGCAACGGTCAACTACGCCCCCGACGCCATGGACGTGCTCGGGAACCCGGTTGCCAAACGGTGTCACATCGACGTTGCCGAGGGTGGCGTCAGCGACCCCGCAGTTCAGGCCGACGAGCCGCCGATGAAGACGACGCCGGGACGCCGCTCGACGACGCGGCTTAAGCCAAGCGTCGCGGTGGAACGCAGGAGTGTAGAGGCGTCGGGAGCGTCTCAAAAACAGCTCGACGACCCGGGGACCAAACGCGTCGCTTAGCGACGCGCTGGATGTGAGCGGTGAATATTATGCCCCCGGTTTCCATTTCTTCACGGGGAAATGTCTTCTCTGAACCTAGCTACCCTAAACGTCCGTGGTCTTTCGAGTAAAAGACGGCAGAGTCAGGTGCACCGCCTGCTAACAGATCTAGACGTAGACGTCTTAGCGGTTCAGGAGACAAAGGTAGAGGGGGAGGAGGAGACCGGGGGCATGGTGCAACGTTTCACGGCGCGGTATTATGTGTGCGTCAGCCACGCAGTTGGTTTTTCTGCTGGCTGCATGTTATTGGTGAAAAAGTTGCCGGGGCTTGGAGTGCGAGAGGTGTGCTCTGGCTTGTCAGGGCGACTCGTTGTATGCGATGTAGTATTGAGTGGTGAAGAGTGGCGAATAGTGTGCTTGTATGCGCCGAATGAAGTTAGAGAAAGGGCTGAATTTTATAATAACATTAGGCCGCATCTGTTGACAGACAAGCGTCTTGTCGTACTAGGGGATTTTAATTGTGTCTTATCCACGCGAGATAAGATTAGTAATCGGCCATTTCGTGACGAGAGCACGGCTGTGCTGCAGGAAATAATAAATACTATTGGGTTAGTGGATGTGGGCGAATGCCTAGAGGGAGGACGGGAGGTGCAATTTACACATTTTCAAGGAGTCAGTCACGCTAGACTGGATAGAGTGTATGTATCGTGTGATTTAATTGAAAAATGTGAAGGGTACGAAGTAAAACCTGTATCATTTTCAGATCACTGCCTGGTGGTGTGTAATCTAGGATACAGGAAACGGACCAATACTTTCACGTGGGAGCTATGGAAATTGAATGATAAGTTACTTACGGATGAAATATTTTTTGAAAAAGTGAGTGGTTTGATTCGGAAAATAGAAGGGGATAAAATCGGTGAACAGTGGGAGTGGTGTAAACAGGAGGTAAAAATGAGGGCCATTGAGAGGTCCACTGTCGTACGATACGAACAGAAAATTATAGAAAAGACACTAAGGTCAAACCTAGAAAAACTTATCCGTGAAGAGTGCAATGCGCCTGGGGTGTTTAGTGAGGATATCAGAAAAATGAAACAGAAACTTGAGGCGCTTGACGATGAACGCTACCGGGGAGCCCTCGTGAGAGCGAGAGTGGACCGATTAGCCGGTGGAGAGGCCCCTACCAAGCGTGCTTTGGGTATAGAACGGGCGAACGCTCGACGTAATCATATAAGGGAGATAGAGTGGGAAGGACGGGTGACGGGTGATCAGCAAGAGATTGAACGGGCTTTTCATCACTACTACAAAGATTTGTTTGCCTTCCGCAGGGCTGAGGTGGAGGCCTTTAAAACCGAGTTTATCAGTGCTTTCCCAAGGATTGATGAAGACTACAAAGAAAGTTTAAGCCAGCCTATTGCAGTTGCTGAAGTTGAATGTGCGATCGATAGTTTGAACAACGGAAAGTCACCGGGTCCAGACGGATTAACTGCAGCCTTTTACAAGGTCTTCAAAAACGACTTATCGCCACTTTTGGCAGCACTATTTAATGATGCCTTCGAACTAAAGGCATTGCCACCCTCTTACGGAGAAGCGCACACGATACTCATACCTAAAACAGAGGACACGGACAAACTTAAACATGTTACAGCATATCGCCCTATATCCTTGACAAATGTCGATTACAAAATTTTTATGAAGGTGCTTGCACAAAGAATTCAAACAGTCATCAAGCAGATTGTTGGGCCTCACCAGACGTGTGGCATAAAAGGACGCACTATTTTTTCAAACACACACAAGGCGAGATGTGTGCTGGAATGCTGCGACGCTGCCCGAGCTCGCGTGGCTGTTCTCCAGCTTGATTTGGAGAAGGCGTTTGACTGTGTGTCCCATGAATTATTGTTGCTGATTTTAGATCATGTGAACGTTGGAACAGTCATCAAGGAGGGGGTGGCTCTGGCGTACCGAAAGTGCACCACGAGATTAATTGTAAACAAGACGCTGGGGGCCCCCATCAGCGTGGAACGGTCGGTACGCCAGGGCTGTCCTCTGAGCCCACTTCTTTTCTGCCTGTATATCGAAACGCTCTGCTTAAATATAATTCAAAGTGAACACATTCGCGGGTTTAAGCTATGCGAGGCAGAGGTAAAACTTCTGGCCTACGCAGACGACATTGCTCTTTTCTGTACGACCAAAGATAGTGTTACAAAAGCGGTGGACATTGTTAAACGTTTTGGGTCAATCACAGGTAGTGGGGTAAACTGGGGGAAATGTTTGGGATTCTGGCATGGGGACTGGTCTTTGACACCGGATTTTTTTGCCAACGTGAGCTGGGAAACGAGTCCCGTTAAGTATCTAGGGACGCCACTGGAGTGTTACCAGGACAGCGAACCGTATTGGCGTGCCCGAACGCAGGACATACGCGACAGGGCAGAAAAGTGGAAAGGGGTTTTTCTTTCAATGTTTGCTAAAGCGACTGTTTGTAATTTATTTTTTATTGCCAAAGTGTGGTACGTTATGCAAGTGTTGCACTGCTCGCGTTTGAATGTACAGAAAATGCATCGTGCATTTGCTGTGTTTATCTGGTCATCTACATGGGAAAGGTGCAGTAGAGATAACCTTTTTCGACGCGTCAAGGAGGGCGGGCTTGGGTTGTCGCACCTGTTTGTCCGCCAGTTGGTGAATAGGTTCCTTTTTCTTCGCGATACAAGCGATCCTTTTTTGCGAACAGTTTGCCAGGTGCGGCTGTCTCAAGCACTGCCGGAATTTGTCGTATCCAGTTTGCACATACAGGGAAGGATTTCAGGATATTTTAAAGAAGTTGTCATGTCACTCAGGTTTCTGTCAACTCGTTTTTCGATGGAATATTTGAGTACAGTGTCACGTAGAAAATTATATAAAGATGTTTGCGACAGTCTGTTCCCGATACCACGATATAGAGAACTGTACAAAGAAGGCCCAGGGCAGGATGTACTGAAAAGAGTTAAGCGTATGGCTGTAAAACCGGGGGTGAAGTCATTTTTTTTCAAACTTCATTCGGGGACACTTACTGTGCAAACATGGTTAAAAGAAAAGGGGTTAGATACACCGTGGGGTACTGACTGTACAATTTGTAAACAACCGGATAACATAGACCACGTTTTTATACACTGCTGGATGGCGGTTCACTTTTGGGATGTTATGCAGCGAACTTTACACAAAGACTTCCCACTTACCCCGCATGGTATACGGTATTTACCCACACAGAATAACGAAGGAGTCCCATACGATTTAATAATGCTCCTGGGCCTTCACAGCATATGGAGGGCGCGCATGGCGTGGCTCCATGGTGACGTGGATGCCCGACCGGCCCGGCAGTTTCTGCGGGAGAGTGTCACGCAGTTCGTTGAGGGGCTGAGAGTCCAGCAGCCAGTACCAGATTGGTTGGATTTTTTAGAGCCGTTAATTTCTCTAAAGTGATGATTAAATAACAAAGCCTAGCCGGAAGCACGGCTGGTATGTTAATGTCGGTGTTTGTTGTACCAAATGCAGTGTGGTTATTTTTGTGTTGTAAGTGTGTGTTGATGACTGGTAATAAAGAAAAAAAAAAAAAGTCCGTGGCTTATTCGGTAGAGCGTCGGGCTGCGGCCCGCAAAGTCCTCGGATCGAAACCTGGCGCCGGATGCTGTTTCTTTTTTAAATATAGAGGAGCACTGCGAACGCCGCCGCCGCCGGCGGTGGATGGTTTGGGGTCGCTTATAAAGTGCATTCGCACCTAAAACGGAAGTTCAACAACAAACCGCTAACCGGTAGCGTCTTGTCCTATCTGCTGTAAGTATTGTCTCTGTTTTTTCACACTGTTTCACTTCTTCTTGAACGCACCGATAATGTACAGCTATGAGCAAAAGTTTATGGATCATGGAAATGTCATTTTTAGGCTGCCTCTTTCGGCAGCAGCCAACAAACTGTGATATGCATGTGAGAACTCGTATAATTACTTAAGTACACTGGACCCCCGTTAAAAAGAACTCGAAGGGACCATGATAATTTGTTCGTCTTATCAGAAGTTAGTCTTATCACAAGCTCTCCCAAAGAAAGAATCGGCAACACGCCCAGGTGCATGCAAATATCTTGTTTCAAGACGGGGAATGAAGTATACTGATAATGCAGGAAAAAGACAAAAAAAAAGAAAACATTTATTGGTGCGCGCAACTTGATAGAAGGCTCTTCAAGGGCTAATGCCTGGTTTTATACAGTCCAAGCGGCGACGGAGAGTGTACGCTCACTACCTCGGGCGACAAGACAGCAGATACAGAGAGGGAACTCCTCGCTTTCTCGGCGGTGGCGCGGTGGGACTCGCGAAGCGAACCGACGCGAACTCACATATTCAAGCAGATAAACGGCGTTGGTCAGGAGAGATTCTACGTTCGCGAACAGGAAGTCTCCGTCGTCGATTTTGTTTTACTTTTTTATCCTCCTAGTTTCCCTTCTCTCTCCCCCAGCGCAGAGCAGCCGCAAAACTCACCCTCGCTTTTTTCTTTGATTCGCCGCTGGCTCCGCGGGTTGAAGGGTGGGAGAAGTGGTAGCTTTATCCGCGTCTTTTTTTCTCTCACTCACTCGCCTGAAAGAAAAGGCTGTCGTTAGCGCTGAGGAACCTGTACTCTCTGCGACCATTTTCGGAGGAGAAGATTCTGTGCCACTTGCCCTCTCTGTCATCCGCTCAGAAGGCGACTAAGGAACTTTTACGCTTTTTACGGGCGACGAACTTAACACCAGACCATGGTGTTAGATCTAACACCATGCACCAGACTATAGACTGAACACCTCCAGTGTCAATCAGTGTCAGTGCTTCAGCGCTGGGCATACGTGCCTACTCCAACCTTTCTTCACTTTTTTTTTACCTATTTTCTCTTTCCCGCGTGCGGGATAGCAAACTAGGCTCTAGCCAGGTTAACTTCCCTGCCTTCCTTCTACACCCTTCTTTCCATCCCACCCTACGTGGCGCGAATTCGCTCGCAGTGTGGTTTTCTTTTACTTTTCTTTCTTTCTGGTTGCGTGAATGCCCCGCCGCACCCCGCCAAGACTGCCATGTTTTCTTCCCATAATCGCCAGCAGTGGTGGTCACCCCGAAAGTTGTTCATCTTAACCGAAGTGTACGTGCCAGGCTATTTGCCTTAAGCGGATTCCTATTAGGTGTATATATATATATATATATATATATATATATATATATATATATATATATAGGGAGCAGTTGATCTTTTGAAGATGGTAGAAAACACAAGACATGAAAACTTTCAACAAGGTAAAAGCACGATTGTTGCCAACGTTTCAGCAAAGAGACTTGCTTTCGTCAGGGCAATCTCTCGCCTGGCTGGCATGCTTTATATAGGGGTAGGTCCCCAGGTGAGAGGGGAGGAGGAAAGAAGGATGTGAAATTGAGAAAGCGGATTCGTTTGGGAGTATGTCGGGGGAGAGATTGAGGGGCAAAGAAGGTTGTCACACGGAAGTCGGCTGGTGGTTGATATTCCTGGAATTTTTGGAGAGGAAGGATGAGAGGGTGTTTGTTGACCAGCCGCGGGGCATGGGGAAAGGTTCTCAGAACTGCCCGAAGCAGACCAGGCGGTGAGAGTGGGGTCCTTATCAGAAACTATCTGCAAGCCTCAGGTCAAAAGAAAAGATAGAGAAGGGTTGAAAATAACTAGGTCAAGGGAAAAAAAGGAAAAAAAAAGAAAAAAAGAGAAGAAAAAAAAATTAGGGAGGGAAACCACATAAACCCACACACGAAATAAAAAGCAATGACCCGGCAAAAGCAATGACCCGGCAACGTGCCATTTCAGTTGCCGGGTCATTGCTTTTTATTTCGTGTGTGGGTTTATGTGGTTTCCCTCCCTAATTTTTTTTTCTTCTCTTTTTTTCTTTTTTTTTCCTTTTTTTCCCCTGACCTAGTTATTTTCAACCCTTCTCTATCTTTTCTTTTGACCTGAGGCTTGCAGATAGTTTCTGATAAGGACCCCACTCTCACCGCCTGGTCTGCTTCGGGCAGTTCTGAGAACCTTTCCCCATGCCCCGCGGCTGGTCAACAAACACCCTCTCATCCTTCCTCTCCAAAAATTCCAGGAATATCAACCACCAGCCGACTTCCGTGTGACAACCTTCTTTGCCCCTCAATCTCTCCCCCGACATACTCCCAAACGAATCCGCTTTCTCAATTTCACATCCTTCTTTCCTCCTCCCCTCTCACCTGGGACCTACCCCTATATAAAGTGTGCCAGCCAGGCGAGAGATTGCCCTGACGAAAGCAAGCCTCTTTACTGAAACGTTGGCAACAATCGTGCTTTTACCTTGTTGAAAGTTTTCTTGTGTTATATATATATATATATATATATATATATATATATATATATATATATTGAAATGGTATTTATTGGGAGGGCAGATAGGGGTACGACGATGAGCTGGGCCAAACCAAGCGGTCGTTTCAGCCGGTCGGAACAGGGCGAGCACGAGACAAGGGGGTGCGATAGGACGTGAGCAAAACTGAACCATGATAGTGTCCTGACCCTGATGCATGCCCACAGACGGAAGATTGTCCGTTGCACCGTCCTCGCACTGACGCATACCACCAAACAGGAGATTGTCCGTTGCATTGACTCGGTGACTATCTTCTTTACAATCACTTCCTTTCCACGGCCAATGACGATGGCGGTTTCCGATGTCGACTGGGCCCCGAACATCGACGCCAAGAAGGCCACGACGAAGCGATGAGGGTGCTGGGAAGCGCGCCGGACGAGAAGGCTGGGGATACGGCATGGGCGAGCCGTCTTGGCTGGTCACGTCTCGTCAGGTCTCGATTTTTGATTGGCTTCTCATGGGCTGGGGACACATAGTGCGGGGGCATCGTCATGCGCTGATCGCGGTGGGGCTGGGGCTGCCCGACACGGCCCGCGTACCCTCGATGTTTCCGCCGGTGCCTAGACGTAGCGATGCTGGGGCCAGGACGGGGAGAAACCCGCACACTCCACTAAACATGCTACGTGGCGCAGGACATGAACAATGGGATGCGGACGATGTATTTTACACTATTTACATGGCGGCTATCACCAAGCTCGCACTGGCTGCACGTCAGCCACCTTCTCGTCGTCGTCGATGGTGGAACATCGGGAATTGTCCACTTGTTCGTAACAATATAACAATATATATATATATATATATATATATATATATATATATATATATATATATACCACCGCGTAATTTACCGGTATCTGAGCCTCCCTAAATATAAGCCCCCACCAAAGTCGAGAGGAAATATGCCGCCGGGATAACACAGTTGGTAGCACACCGCACGCGTTATGCGAAGGTCGTGGGTTTGATTCCCGCTACCGATCCCTGCGGATTTTTCTTGACTTTGATTTCTTTATTCCAGTATCATGCAAAAATGACAATTAACCGTCCAAGTACCCGAATAGCGCTGACAATAAGGACTGCATATATATATATATATATATATATATATATATATATATATATATATATATATATATATATATATATATATATATATATACAGCCACTTCACTTTCTTTCCAAATTCTTTATCTGTTTCAATGACCTACCACATCCTCCCCTTTGCTTTCCGAGGTTTTCTTGACTACCAAACTTTATTTCTGTCTTATTTGCAACGAGCCCCTCATTTCCTATTCTGATCCGCTACATGCATAGCGAGGGCCTCTGTTCTGGCAGTCTTGGTGCCATAGGAAACTTAAGAGGGTTCAACACTGGTCGACCACTCTCGACATGTCGTAGACACTCGAGTCACAGCCCGGGGATTAAAAAGAAGGTCCCCTTAACGCCCAGAAGTCGGAGTGGCGCTGGCTACCACCCCCAAGAACAGGAAAAAATTAATTGACATAAATACCCCAGAAAGTGGAGGGGAAAAATAGCCCCGTCGGTAGCGTAGTGGTTATCGCACCAGACCGGTATTCTGGAGGTGGTGGGTTCGGATCCCACCTGGCAGGCATTTTGTCACCACTTTCTTTCTGACTCAAAAAAATTCTTCATCTGTTTCTATGACCCACCACAACCACCCCTTTGCTTTCCGAGGTTTTCTTGACTGCCAACCCTTATATATATATATATATATATATATATATATATATATATATATATATATATATATATATATATATATATATATATAGCAAAAAGGGTTGGCAGTCAAGAAAACCTCGGAAAGCAAAGGGGAGAATGTGGTAGGTCATTGAAACAAATAAGGTATTTGGAAAGACAGAAAGAAAGTGCACGGTAGTTTATACAATCCATTTTGGTGTCTAGAACCGCATAACCGCTAGCCATCAGGCAGGTACTGCGTTTCGATGCTCCGTTATCTAAAAAAATTCCAACTTTTCACCCGAACACCAGGACTATTGCGTGTACACGCAGATATAACGCTGAAACCGAGCACACACGGCATTCTGCGGCAGCACGAAGAAAAGAGCACTGGGCGAGGCGAAGTCCGCGACGCAGCTGGCGGGAGCCCGCAGTGGCCGTTAACTTCCCCATGCACGTCGGCGCCTCCTTGGGGCCCTTCGTGTGGCGGGGCAGACGCCAATCCAGCGTTCCCCACCTTTGTCCGGACTGTCGGCCCTGATTGCTGCGTATACAGCACAGCGTGGATGAATATCGGCTGCTGACTGTAAGTGGCGCTCTTTTTCTTCTCCTGGCGCTGTTCTGTTGTTGTCCTTCTCCCGCCCGCCTCGGGGCTCCTGTCATGTGCCGCCGCGTGTCACAGCCACTGGCCCGCCCAAGGGCGCCGGCCGTCCACTCTTGTTGCGTGCAGGGCGCGCGCAGCAAGCGGACAGCTGGGCAGAAAGGCCTTATGCATGAGCGGGGCCCACTTAGTTTCGCAGCAGATCGAGCACAGCTGCACCACGACGCTATAAGTAGCAAGCATGTAACGAGCATGTCACGACGCAAGCAGCAGCGCTGCGGGTACACCGAGCAACGGGAAGAGTACGTAGTTACAAAGGTATGTAGATGGGGCGATACGAGGAGTTGCGCTTCTTGAGGGGAGAAAACTCGAGGGCGAAGAATGTAGCTCCATTCGATTCAGACGCTATTCCCTGCAACGCCTGCACCGTTGCACGGTGCGCTGCACCAAAGCGCTCGATTCGCCGCTGCAGGAATGGTGCCGTGCACTGCGTCGCTCGATTGCTCATGGTGCTGCAGCGGTGCCGCCGCGGTGCAGAGAACCGCTGCACCTGCTACGGAGGAGGTGCAGCGATTCGGTTCCGTGAGCGTTGGGGCGTTGCGGGTTGGCAGGCGGCTACCGGCAGTTGCGGCGACCGCGTGAAAATGTCCGTCGAGCTCGAAGATGCGTGGGACAAACTTTGCGTCGCCGCTGATGCGTACGACGCAACCCAGATGGCCGTAAACATCCAGTTGTAGAGGACGACAGGCGAGGATGATTAGCAGACGACTATGCCTGCACCTCGCTCGATTGTAAATACGCAGGGGCGCTACTGACGGTGCAACCGTGATGCAAGGCACCGCGGAACCACGCTGCTGGACTGCACCGGCACCACAGAACTTCCTCTGCAACGTTGCCGTGCACCCCTTCTGAATCGAATGGAGCTTGTAATTTGCCGACCTCGGGGCATTTACATACAAGATGGCGGAAGTCATCGTCGAGTAAAGCCCCTTTTAGGGGCGAAGTTCCCGGGGACCTCGCTTTGTCCGGGGCTTGGCGTCCGTGTACACAGTGTTGCGCATGCACGAGGAGTATTAGATTGGATTGGATTGGATTGAAATGGATTGGAATGGATTGGATTGAATTGAATTGTATCGGATTGGATTGGATTCGATTGGAATTGTATATACTGTACCCACGCGTTGTCACTCATTTAGAGGCGCTAGTTGGCAATGCCACGGGTGATTTACGGTAAGAACGATCCCCAGTGCTTCGACCACTCGTCATGATTCGCTTCGTGGAGATGCGTGTTTTACTTCTCAGTCCGGCGGAACACCATACACTCTTAAAAAAGGGTTGCGGCATTCACTAACGGAACACGAACAAGTTACTTGTCCTAGTATACACTAGGTACTTAGTAACTGGACGTAGTAAATGCCGCACTGGTCAGGGTTACCAACTGAGGCAGGCAGTAAGCACCACTACCTTCACTAGTAAAATCCCAGCGACAACACCAAGCTGAGCTGCATGCGTTTACTAACTGGCCATGCACAACCTAGTCATAAGCACGACCTTAATCTAGTGTATACTACTTCCAATCCCCCGTTACTTTCATAACCATGCAGCTGCTAGCGGCTGAGCCTGCGTACCGCACCGCGAGGTAGTACGGTTTGTAAGGAGTTAGTAAATACGGACGTTACTACCCCGAGGTGGTCAAAATCAATCCGGAGCCCTCCACTACGGCGCGCCTCTGCATTGCATCGGCGCGTTAAACACTACAATCAATCAATCAATCAATCAATCAATCAATCAATCAATCAATCAATCAATCAATCAATCAATCAATCAATCAATCAATCAATCAACGCCCTTGATTGACCCTTTTACGACCTTTCTTTTTGTCAATAAATGTTTTATTGACAAATAGCTGCTCTGTGCACACAGATAATTTTATTGTGGTTATCTTGATTATTATTGTTTGTCAGCCTGTTCCTTTATTTTATACAACTGTCATTGTTGTTTTGGAGATTTTTTTGTCAAAGTTTCTTTCTGTACGATTTGGCTTGACCATTAAGTGGTTGCATGTTCATTTTTTGCAAGCAGCTACCATTGTTTTTGCTCCTTTGTTTGTTTTTTGAGGTTTTTCAGTTATACTTTGTTGCCGTGTTTGTGATTACAAGAGCATCGTTCTTTGTTTGAAGCTCATTGCTTTACTGATGTCTAACTAGATGTTATTATCTCTATCGCTGAGATGCTGTACAGGTGCCGTCAGAAGTGATTGGAGCCCGCGCGAGCTGTGGCCGAACCGCATACGAGCGCCGTGTAGATGCACCGGCGGCAAACGAAAGGACGATCACACGCATGCGCGCCTGGCGACGGCGATTAAGCTGTATTCGAGAATTATTCGCAGCATACTCGTCTCGGAGATGGCGCTGATAGCAGAGACACATCTGACAACATCTTTGGAACACTTCCAGCACACGCGAGCTGCCGGGGAATCGGTGCTCTCACAGGGATTTGCAGTGGCAGTTTTTTTTTTTCTTCAAATATTTTTAGGCGTGTATGCCATCAGCGCCATCGCTGAGACGAGTATGCTGCGAATAATTCTCGAATACGGCTTATAAGAAGTGTTTAGAGATGTACACTTAGGCTATATATATATATATATATATATATATAGTTGAGGAAATAGTAGACGCACGATTAAAAACAAAAACAATGGTTTGCTGACGTTTCGACTGGAGGACCAGTCTTCATCTTCAGTAAACCACTGTTTTTGTTTTTAATCGTGCGTCCGACCATTCTCTCAACCATTTCTTCTGGCTCCTCGAGAAGAAGTTTCTTCTACTGCTTATATATATATATATATATATATAAATATATATATATATATATAGAGAGAGAGAGAGAGAGAAATAAAAGGAAGAGGAAGGAAGTCCTCTTCCTGAAACGTCACTAAACCTTATTTTTTTATGTTTTTCTAGTGTGTTTCTGTCTTTACTTACCTTATCCGGATTAACTTTGACCACCTGGGGATCTTTCACGAAAGCTTTGGGTCTTCAATGCGCAGCTTTCCCCGGGAGCAGCAATGATTCAGGGCCTTGAATGGCAGCGAAGAAATATTTATAGCTTGGGTAGGAAAGCACAATCACGGTATTATTACAATACAATTGAAGTCGAACATAACGAACTTTTAAGATAAATCTTTGTCTACGTTAGGTAATGTACAACCAAGTGCAAAAGCTATAGACCATTGCAGTCAATAGGGTACACAAGTAAGAATGTCGAGCAAGAGACGACACTCAGCTATGCACTTTCGTATCCGAAGAGACGCGTTTGTTTCGTGGTCAATTCCGGGGAAGGGGGGGAGGGGGGAATCGTTGTCTTTGGGCGGACCGAACATTGTTACGAGTGTTCTTTGGAAACACATGACATCAGTCATCCCCAGAACAGTTGGGAGGCACAGTGGGATTCTTTAAATATTGTGTAATATTCTTCCGAAACGTCTCGCTCTCACTCGCTGTCGCCTAAGCTTCACCGGTTCAATGCCTTCGTGCAGAACTCTGAGGGCGGACACGGCGATCTCGTCACCGTAGATTTTATAGAGCAGGCCAGATGTTAGGAGCACCAGGAAGGTTTATCTCGGGTGGTGAATGGAAGCCTTATCCTTGTGGTTATCCGGGGAGATCTGAGTCATACCCGCTTTTTGTTTTAATTTCCTTATTGTAGCCTCGGTGACTTCAACTCGTCCGAGAAATGTCAATAGCTTTATCTCACGTTGCGCGGCCCCACAGTGTCGCACTCAGCGTTCTCGTGACGCGTGTTACAACTTATTGTGATCGGCGACTTGATCATAACGTCTCAAATGCTCCAGTCTCCGATGGTCAGCTCTACAAGAACGTGATTTTAACCTGAAGCAGCTGAATCAGCATGAATAGAGCGATGTAGTTAAGACCATTACCACAGAAAATACTTCAGCGCCGGCACGCTAACCCTACAATCAGTCAACAGAAATATTTGCATTTGTTTTGTCTTTCGTACTCAGAATACGACTGTAAATCCCATTCCTCTTCCGCAACCATTCCTCGAACCATGAAACAACCCCCGCTCTCTCTAAACTTATTTTCGAAGCTTTAAGAACAGCTTGCGTGAATAAAAATTAGTAGTGGCTTAGCTCTGCTATGCCAGGATATACGTCGCGTGAGCTAAGGTTCAGCAATCCAGTTCGATCCATTCCAATCCAGTCCAGTTCAGTCCAGTTCAGTCTAATCCAATCCAGTCCAGTCCAGTCCTGTCCAGTCACTGCTCCTGGCGCATGCTCAGCACGGCTTTTCACGAGCCACGCGAAACGGCTATCAAACGGCTCCGACGCAGCGTCAGACTTGGCTACTGCGCATGCGCACTTGAGGCGCACACCTGGGCACGCGCCTGTGCCAGTGCGTCTGCCGCGGTTATGACGCAACACAATCCAACAAAATCCACTTTAATCCAATCCAATCCATTTTATTCAATCCAAATCCAATTCAAGCCAAGCCAAGCCGATCCATTCCAATCCAATACAATCCGATGCCCCTCGCGCTTGCGCAGAACGGCCATTCACGGCACACGCGAAACTGTTCAACCTCGGCCAGTGTAGCTTACGCTACAAAATTTGCGCAGCTTGCGCTAGTGGTGCAAAGCTGGAGAAACAGAAGAGCTGGGTTCCACTCTCCCTTTGTCGGAGGCCGGGCTGTTGCACCTCACATTTATTTCCCAATTCGCCGCTGAAAGTTCTCCATGACTGACAGGCCCGGATCGTTTCGTCCACGGTCTTTCACATCTCTCCCAAAGAGGACCGCGTTCGCATGCGCTAGAACCCGCAGCAAAATCCAAAGCCAACGCCCGCGCTACAAACCCAAATGCTGCGAGCCCGGATTGCGATAGCTTCCCTGTTTTGAACGCTTGTGTGTGTTTGCCTGACTTTTGAAGTATTCGTATCTTTCTTACTTTAGTTTATTTTCTTGTTTGTTTGTTTGTTTTTTTGTTTGTTTTTTTGTCTGTCTGTAGTGTCCTCGCACTGTCATGTCTGAGCGTAATCTCCCGTACACTAAATAAAAAAATAACTGAGTCGGATAGACGCCGGTTTCATAACGCGAGGGACCCATGTTTTATTCCGACCACGGGAAGTTGGTTCCCCGCCGCTGCTAACCCCGTAACCCTCGGGCCTTTGGGGTGGTTCAGGGGTTAGATTGCCGGTTTCACCGTGTAAAGGTCCTTGGTTCGATGCCCGGGACCTCCCTAATTACATTTCTTTTCTTAGGCGCGCACTCCCAACACCTGCTCGTGGGCTCTTCGCCCACTCGCCACTTTCCCTCACACTTCAAAGTTTTTTTGGTGCGACGGACGGATAGTGCTCGGCTTAAACAGCTTCTCTGTTAAAATTATTTGCCATATTGGTTTGTTTACGGTCGATTCCAGATGACGCCAATAATCGTAGCACAAGAAGTAATAATAGTCCCCAGATTTCGGATGCGCAGCTTTACACCGACGGCTACGACCAAATTCATCTACACTGTAGCCGTGGTGGTGGTGGTGGTGGTGGTGGTGAAACATTTATTCAAGTAAAAGCGGTTCGCGCTTGAAAGCGGGAGAGGCCCTTAGTCCAGGGCCCCTGCGGCAGCTGCGGTCCTGCGTGCCCGGTCCACCCACTGTCTCTGGTCCTCAGGGTCCGAACTGCACAGCGCGGCCTCCCACTGCTCGAGGGTGGAGGTGCGAATGATTTTGGATGCTGGTGTGTTCTGGCAAGGCCACGTGGTGTGGTACAGTGTTGCATGTTCGCTCCAGTGTGGGTATGTTGGTGGATATATGCGGGGTGTATGGTATGCAGGAACTAAGGCGGGGTTTGTGTTAGTCTGTAGTTGCCCCCAGGCTACAGCCTCCTCTGGGATCAGCTTTTGGTGCGGTGGTAGCTAGGCACATCTTGCAAGGCCGTGGTGTTGCAGAAGTGCACGGTACTGCTGCTGGACAGGCTCTGGGTCACGGAGCGACTGGGGCGGTGCCCGGAGGGTGCATGCTCGGGCTGTAGCGTGTGCTCGCTCGTTGTGAAGTTCCACGGCGAAACCAAGCCTGAAAGGCGAACACCCGAGCTTCGCCGTTGAAGCGGCCGGCACCAAGAAATTCAAGCGCTCTACTCGTCAATGCGCTTGGATCATGGCCCACTGGGGCACCTCCCGACATGTCCGCCGGACCATCAGAAAACGACCAATGTAAGGAAACTCAGCGTCTACTGAAGCTGAAGTTATGGGTCAAGAAAGGCACTAAAACCACAATTGAAAGTGGTGCGAGCGGGTTGAAACAGCGCACGGAGCTCGGCTGTCTACGGAGGCTTCGGCATGCGGCCAGGCCAGCAGAAGAGATGATATTGCGGGAAGGAAACACCGCTGAGCACGGAAACCATGTCACAAAAGACGGCAAGCGGAGGTCGCGGCATTCGTCAAAAGGAGAGGAAGAGGGAAAGGCATTCGGCAGACGTGTGTGCGCGCTTCTCCGAACTTTGGAAAAAGTATGCGTGCAGCAGGCCAGCTCTCTAGAAAGTGCGACGAAGTGCTCGCACCGAGCGCATTGACACATTGCTTGCGGGGCGACATTTCCTCGAACATTCGTTTGGGGCGGCGCGATCAATATGCGATCGTTTTGGGTTCGCCCATGATGTTAGCGCACGGTCTGGCCAAGCGGGTGCCCCTGATCAGATACGCGTTTCCGCGGAAGTGTGTACCTCAGTTCGCTTTGAGTTGCCCGAAGGCCTGTCAGAGTTCTACGCGATCGCTGAGCGGCATCACCAACCATTCCTTCTATGCAGGCGAGACGCTTGGTGCACGAAGGTCAGTTTGGTATAAAGGGACCAATGGCGAACGTCGATGTCGTTACACAATGAAGAGCTGCCTCATCAACTTTGTAGCGGCATGATCAGTGCCAACATAAAACGCCCGCCCATTAAGTTTGAACGCTAAATACTTCATGGCTAAAAATTGTGTACGGAATTTCAGCCCCCAGTCACAATTATTTAATTGATGGCTACCTCGGACAGATGGTTAGTGCTGACCCCGACCAAGAGAGACAAATCCGGTGCAGAATAAGGCTGGGGAGCCCTCGGCAAGCACTCCCAAAAAGTGAAAAGTAAGCTACCTCTATCACTCAAGAGAAAAATATACAACCAGTGCATACTGCCGGGGATACATACGAAGCTGAAACTTGGCGCCTTAACTAAACAACTAGAAAGCAAACTGAGGTCGGCTCGACGGGCCATGGAACGAATAATGATAGGAGTAACGCTTAGGGACAGGAAACGATCATCCTGGATCAGGGGAGGAACTCGAGAAGGCGATATCATAGTTCAAGTAAAGAAAGAAGGAATGGACTTGGACTGGCCATGTAGTGTGGCGAACCGACAACCGGTGGACAATTAGGGTAACAGAGTGGATACCAAGAGGTGGGTCTAGAAAAAATTGAAGGCCAATAACACATTGGAGGGATGAAATAGGGAAATTTTGTGACCAACAGGACAAGAGCTGGACAAGAGCTGTTGGAAGTCAATGCGAGAGGCCTTCACCCTGCAGTGGGCCGAGTAGGTTGTTGTTGTTGTTGTTGTTGCCGATGATTATGATGATGATGATGACGATGATGATGGCGGTGGCGATGAGGATGATGAGGAGGATGATGATGATGATTGTGGTGGTGGTGGTGGTGGTGGTGATGATGATGATACAACTCGAACCGTCCTCCGCAACCTACTGTAGCCTTCCGGTACTTTGGGGAGGCCTCATCAGTTTTCAATTCTGTTACCTCAACGAATTTTCCGTAGCGATGACCATGCAGCCGTTAGCTGCCTTAGAAGGTTCCGTACATCCACGTCCGGGAAGTGGAAGGAATGATAGGTCAACCAGGCGCAGAACCCGGTTTGCTGCCCTACACTGGAAAGATTGAGTTTAGAACATTATGTGCTTACACGCTCATAGTATTTCTTTAAACGCTGCAGTCGTTCATACAAGCATGTTGTATCTACCAAGCAAAAAAGGCCGGTGGTCGCCTTCTGTGGATGTCTCGATTGGGACCAATGTCCTACTCCTAACATCATATCCACAGCGAACGCCGCATCATTTACACGGAATCGGTAAAAAACACATGCCTTTCTAGCTTAAATTAGGTACATAGAGAAGTAACACTTTCTGCAGTCTCTTCAGCTCGACAAGCATCGGAAAGTGCGTTGTCGACCATCCATATCAGGAACGAGTATACGGGTTCGTGAAGGCGCCTCCCAACTACTGCGGGCAAATAAGTTGAGTGGGATTGAGAAGAACATGACATCGCTGAGGTACAGGACTCATGATGCAGAGATGTGAATTTATAAGATCTGCTGTATCTCACAGTTTTGGAGTGTTCATTTGCAAAAAGGAACGAAGCGTCATTGTAGCAATGTCCTTGATAGTGGAAACAAGATGGCGCATTCGGCGAGCATTTTCGTGCTAGAACAAATTTACTTGAAAATGCCTTCACCTGAAAATAACAGACGCTGAGTTCTCACTGACGTGCTTGGAGCGGGCAGCTTAATCGACCAAATCATTGCCGGCGATTCGCCCGCGACTAGCCAACGACCAAAATATAATGTCGTGACCGCCCATGACACAAATGCGTTGCTGCAGCGCTTACTGGCACTGTGGTCTCCTGAGACCGCTGTTTGGCGCAGAGAATTTTTCGCGCTAAAACAAATGTGCTTAGAAAAAATTCACCTCAAAATAACTCACCCTGAGTTACTGTTCCCGTCACCAGGGCGGACAGCTTAATGATCCGAATCTTTGCCTCTAATTTCGTAGCTGCTTGCCAAGCACTGAAACACAGTGTCGTTCATGACAGTACGGCGGAGAGGAAGGAAAGCAAAAGGAAAAGCAGAAAGGTCAACCAGGCGCAGCCAGTTTTGGTACCAGCCAATAGGGCATTGGGGCTCCGGTGGTATTAGCACCACTTTGATATACCTTTGGACCGATCACCGATATGAGACCCCTGGACCGACGGGCCGGTGGGCCAAGTAGGATTATAAATGCAGAGAAACAGACGGACGGACGGATGGACGGACAGACAGACAGACAGACAGACAGACAGACAGACAGACAGACAGACAGACAGACAGACAGAGAGACAGACAGACAGACAGACAGACAGAGAGGTAATAAACATTCATTGAAGAGAGTAAGGCACTCGCCCTGTTAAGGGCATCCCTATCCGGGATACCCAGGCTGCGACTTTGCGTCCAGGCCCTCTTCATCAAGTCTTGCTAGTGTCCGCACCTTCATAGTCCTATCATCAGGCACTACAATCGTTCGGGTGAGCTTGCATCGTTGAAGAAACAGGGAAGAGCTTTTGTCACATTGTGTGAAAGTGATGACGGGGTC
>NW_027526335.1:61691701-61721701 GCF_048455015.1 Haemaphysalis longicornis | reverse complement strand
TCCTGTGCTGGCTGCTCGGTTGCGTTTCGCACACTTTAAAATTGATTTTAAATATGTTCTAGGTTGTATTCGCCGCTGATATTTTGCAGATGATGTGTGTGTGTTCACACCAACCTATCTCCGAATATGTCTCGCCTTCGAAATTTTGTGTCAGTACCCCTTTAAGGAGCGACGTAAGCAGGTGGCTGAGTCGGGTGTAATAGCGGCTTGTGCCCGAGTGAACATGCTATTGAAGGACGATGTGATGGCCCACGCGAACTCACGTTGTGCGAATTTCGTCGATTTCGAACGCAAGCTGCTTGCGGTGGTTAGACAGCTTTAGCGCCCATTGCCGTGCATGCATGGTGTCTGCTAAGTTCAGCCCTTACAGATGCCAGCACATGCAGCGCTTGTGGCGAGCTTAAAGAAATTCAGCAAAAATCCGACTGCGGGTTACCTCGCGGGGTTTCCGCACGGTCTGCTTACATCGCCGCTAGAATTCTAGGAGCGGCATCCCGATGAAACAAAGTCAGAAAAGGACAAAAAGGCGCAAGACGGTTAGAACAACGATCCAGTATAAAGCAGAATTTTTATCGAGCTCAGTTGGTGAAGATATTCGGGATGCAGGGCGGCTCGCAAACTCGAAGGGTGCTTTAGAAATTGAGAATACGGACCACTTCTTAATTAATGCGTAGCATTCCTTGCCGAGTGCCCCCAACAGGTCCAACATTGTAACGCCCTTCATCTGCAAGAAAAAAAAGTAATTGGCGGTGCTAAGAAATGTAATCGTTACAATGGCATAAATGGAGATAATTTGCCGAAGAAAAATTTTGAAAAACCAATACTACTAAAATAAAAACAATACAAATATTATAAAAAATGAACGCCATCCTAAACGAAGCTTGCTTTCTGGGTTGTCGGGACATAGGCTGTAACTTATGCGGTTAACTATAACTTTCGTAAACAGCTTGCAAACAACTAGAGTAGGCTGATGGGTCTGTAATTCTTGTCTTTGGTATCTCCCTTTTTATGAATCAGAATACTCTTGACGTTTTTGTAGGCCATGGGCACTTTTTGAGTCTTTAAGCATTCTGGAAATAGGGCAGCGAGCTTTTCCGCTACAATAGCTTCTCCTTCATTTAAAAGGTCCAGGGTTATGCCGTCGTCACCTGCAGCTTTTTCTGTTTTTATGTCCTTGAGAGCCTTTTCTACTTCGTCTTTAGTTACCAGTTCGGCATCCCATGCTAAGCTTGCACGCCCAGTAGTTTTTACTGGTCTAACGTCGCTGGCGTATAGCCTGATGTAGAATCGTTCTGCTACCTTTATTACCTAGTACATGCTGTGCGTAATGTTACCCTGCTCGGCTCTGAGCGCGTACCGATGCGTACCTTTGCCGATTGCTAGCTTCCGTTTAGTTGATTTAAAGCTTCCTTCTATTTGCAGCGTTTCCTCCATCAGTGCTATGTTGTACGCACGAATGTCGTTTGTTTTACTTTTGTTAATAAATTTTGACAGCTCTGCTAGTTCAACTTGATCGGCAGTATTTGACACTTTGATGTTTTTACGTCTCGCAATTAGTTCCTTCGTTTTCTTAGTTAGTTTTCCAGTATTTCTCCTACATGCTGCTTCTCCCACAGTTGCTGTTGATTCTGTGATTGTCGTTGCTAGGTTCTCATTATGCCTGTCGACACTATCGTCGTTCTCCTCTTTTAGAAGCGCGAATTTGTTTTGAAGAGTTATTGTAAACTCCTGCGTTCTGGCTGTGGCTGACTCCTTGTTGGGTTTCACACTTTTCATAAAGTTTCTTTCTCTTTTGAGTTTTAGCCTTACTTTGTATCTAACCATCATAAGATCGCTGCTCCGAATCTTGCCCCGCACCCTTTCGTCCTGTACAATACCTGGGTTGTCGCTTAAAAATCAACTCGATTTCGTTTTTTGTTGTACCATCAACACTTTTCCCTGTAAATTTCCCATTGGTTGGTTTGTAGAATAATGTGTTAATCAACCTCAGAATATTTCTCTCCAGAAATTCTACCAATGTAACTTCTCGACTGTTGTGATTGTCTTTTCTAATATTTCCCACTGACCTTTCTCCCATTTGCTTCTTGCATACGTTTGCGTTAAAGTCCCCGAACGCAATAGTGAACTGTGCTGCACCCTTCTTCACTGCCGATTCCCCATCCTCGTAGAAAATTTATACGGCTTCATCCTCATAGCTAGCTGTTGGTGCGTAGACCTGTACTATCTTTAACCTGTATCGCTTGTTTAGCTTGATCACAACGGCTGAGACTCTCTCGTAATGCCGAAAAATTTCTCCGCGTTGCCTGCTATTTCTCTGTGCACTAAGAATCTCAGTCCGTGTTCTTTCTTCTCCTGGAGTCCTCTGTAGCACAGATTATGTCCGCTAGTCAGCTCCATGAAGCCTTCTTTTGTTGTTCTAACTTCGCTTAACCCTAAATCATTCCACTTAACGTCCGAAAACTCCTCTAATAGTACAGCTAAGCTTCCCTCGCTAGACCGGGTTCGCGCGTTGAAGGTTGCCACCGTAAAGATGAACTAATCAATTTCAATGTATGCATCTTATACACCTCCCCCACAAAGAGAAGACCAAAATAAGAAAAGCTCCGACAATAACGGGGGGAACTCCAATCAAAATTCGTGAAAACGAGCCAACCCTGTAACGGAGTTAACACATTTAATCTTTCATAATCATCATCATCATCCTATCAACCACTACTGCAGGGCAAAGACTTCTTCTATATACCTGCAATTATCCCGGTCCTGTGCTAAACGCGACCAATTTATCCCCGCAAACTTCTTGATCTCATCTGCCCATCTAACTTTCCGCCGCCCCCTGCAAAGCTTGCCTTCTCTAGGGATCCACTTTGTTAACTTTAACGACCAACGGTTATCTTGACTTTGCATTACATGCCATGCCCCCAACCATTTCTTCTTAATTTCTACTAATATGTCCTAAACACACGTTTGTCTGCCCCACTCCGCTCTCTTCTTGAGCGGAGTGGGTAGGAAATCTTTCATCTTTATAATAGTGTAAATGTAGTGTAATGGTCAAAGTAAATATAAAAAAACAACCTAGCATTTGCAAAAAATACATAACTGTTCGGGTTAACGCACGTAATCGCTATAATAGTGCAAATCTACATCACTCGCAAAAAGAAACAAGGGAAAACTATCAAACAACAAAATACCCTAACGTATTCGGCTATTCACAGACAAATCTGGCTATAAACAACTAACAATGGAGATATTTTCTGTAAGAACGCGTAAGCATTATTAGAGAAAGAGAATTCTCTGATCTTGAGCACATTTTCTGAAGAGTCGGAAAGTAGGGAGGCGGGAGCCAGTTTTGTGGTGCCACTGGGGTTCATTTGGGGTTGAACTTGGCATGCTAAGGCTAAAGCCTCGCGGGGTTACCTGCGAACGCCTCTAATGTTTTGAAAATTGGTGAGGGCGACCTGCGCAGAGCGTTTAGTGTGCGCCATCTTGGGCGCATTGATGATCGTGTATATTTTAATAGCTTGCACCACAGCGATCTTTGATGAAAAACATTCGAAACTCCCGCGCTGCACAGAACCTGTGGGCCAATTTGCGGGACACAGTCGGGGACGCGTGCCTTGAATGATCGGTAGCGCGTGATCATGCGGCGACAACAGCTATATACCGGTGTCGCTTTTTTCTGTTTTTATTTCTTTTGCACCGCTATGCTGCAACGAGGCTGACGCGCGTTTCTCACTAGCAAACACGTTGTGTGCGAAAATATGCCCTCAATGTATGGGCCTATAAAGGGAGGCGTGAGCCAGAGGCGTCTTGGCTGGCCACAGCTTAGCTGATCTTGACTGGATTCGTTTGTGGCTGCCTTTGGATAAATATGTGATTGCGAGACATGGGGGCCAGCTGCTACGCGCTGGACATGTCCAAACTGTGGCGCAAAAGTGCAACTGCCCACACACACGAATACACGCAGAAAGAAGGTAGACAACTTCTTGTTAGCGCCTGTCACTTCTGCCTTCCTCTAACCGCGGACATGCTGCCACAAAAGTATAGGAAATTTCCCGCATCGTTGGAAAGCTCGCGATGCGAGGAAAGCGTACGATGTAGGACATGGAAAGCCTCGTCACTTGAAAAATACCGATCCGAACTTTCGGACAATGTTTTCAAGTAACATCTAAATTAGGAGCAATACTTTAGGTGATGCCGAACCTTGAATCATACTCCTCTTTTTTTTTTTAATTCAAGGCAAAGTGTGGCTTTTTCAACACGCTGATTTCGGGTAATTGTTTAGAGTTTGACTGCTGAGTTAAAACAAATTGGTAAATTAACTACACGTTACCACTATTCTACTTTATAAAAACAAAAGTCTGCCCACTACCAAGGGTACGCGCGATTTTTCACCGTATATCAACAGCGTAAGTAAAGCACAATAATAGGAAGTTGGGCTAATTGGCAGCAATTCAGTTTGAAAACAGCGTAAAGAACAATGCGTAAGTATAAAAGAACATTCGCTACCAACAATATTTCTTGCATGTACGTTTCATCATTTCATGATATTTTCACAATGACGAGCTAGAGCCATGTTTCGGTGTACAAGAACTGCATATACTACTTGGCTAGTCATGGTTTGTGCAGGCAGAAAGCGAGGACCTGGATGGGTTTGAAGGTGCTGGGCGGAATGGGAAAGGGTTGTGCGCTATACGCCTCGAGCTTCGCGATCGCTGCGCCGCCTGCCGCCGCTTCTCCGCGGCGTTGACGGGATGTGCACTGCGTGGCTGATAGGAGCTCGTGCAGTGTTTTGGTTCTGTTTCGCTTCTTTTCGCCTTTCCGCGCCCTAAACAAAACTTGTTATGGTGACGTCTATAAGGAAAGAGTGCGTTTATGTCACTTAAAAAGCAGCTGCGTCTTCGTAGAGCACGCGATCGCCTACAAGAGCTACCCGGGGACGCGGTTCTGCGCGCATCGTCGCCGCTCTTCCGGGCGTCGGCGACGGTAGCAGCATATCACCCCTGTCACCTCCAAATACGTCAGGCACAAATGAATTCTACTGTCGCCTAATTTAGACCTGATACTGGCACAATGAGAGGTTGGCTTCATTTTGCAGCGTGGACAATGAATGCGGCTTCGTTTCGAATATATACGCCGCAGAAAAATATGTTTCGGGGATGTGATTACCCAATCCCGGACAATAACTTAAGAATATAAACTATGAGAAAATGTTAAGTATATTCCAAGCCTGTACATCGTTAAATATGTGCCCACATACGCCATATAGCAAGAACCAAGGCAAGTTAATGAAACCACAGAAAAATAAATGCTGTGCAAGTGCGGAAGAAAATAATAGCTCTAAGGGAAATGAAAGAAAAAATACAGTGCAGCTTCTGACACGCTAAAGACGTTCCTCGAAACTTGAGCCTGGTAGGGCTCACCAGACCTACTATACGCGAAATGCACTGCTATTTCGAGACATAGGGGGGGGGGGGGGGGGACGCTGTGTACAAACGCGGAGCGGAATCAAGCTGAACGTTTTAGTAATCACACACACAAATCTCGCGTTCACTGTCGTTCTGTTTTCCGACTTTAACGAACAGCTGATCGTTCGGCGGACGCATTTTTGGAAGTATATAGGGTAGGCAGTTCAGAAGCGACGACAGGAGTCGTTGGAAGAGTGTGGTATGTGATAAGACCCTCTGATTTCAGTTTCTCCTTTATTCTGCAGGCTCCCTGTGCCATATGACGATGTTTTTACTCGCGTACGCGAATTATATTCTAAGCCCGTCTCCGCGCTGCTCGCGAAGGATATGTGTAGCAGTTGAATGTTTACGGGCGCTCACCTCACCTCACGGGCGCTCACCTCACCTCACCTCACGTTTGTTGTGTGCTGATCCCCGAGTATAATTCTGCATTATCCATCGTATTTTCGTTGCATATTCCCGAAATTTACCCAGACTGGCTTGTAAATGGTGGTGATCAATATCTGAGGTATATTATTGGCAAAAGTAACTGGCGTGCTTTCAGGTATGAGTGTTCCACTGAATATGTAAGCGCACAAAACTGATTTACATCGTAGTGTATACCCGTAGCATGAACATCTGAGGAACCGGTGGTTACGGAGACACTGCTAGTAAATTCAGGGTAGTGTAACTACAACCGGGTCCATGATACGACGGTTCCGCGACGCTGGCCTGTGACACACGCCTGGCGCTTATACAGACCGAATATACCACACAAAGATCGCGTCAGAAACATTTACGCTCTCGTAAACACACTCCAGTTGCGAACAGAGTGACTGCTACACTTAACCATGGATTTCCAACGCCCGCAAACGCTAAATCTCAGTCGTGAACATGCCGCAAAAGCAGAGGCGGCAGTGGGGAGCGGGACGGAGACTCCCGCGCCTGCTTTCGAAACGGGCCGCTAGGGGGATTTCAGTGGCGCCCCTACAGGCCGCGCTCGAGGCGTATAGGAGTGCTGTTCTGATTGGTTTCGTAGCTAGAAAGCCTCCGCCACTTCTGCCCAAACCATTCTGTTGAATCTGGAGGAATTGTAACGCTTTAAAAGGTGCTTAGTTGTCCGGTATGTATCCCAGGATAATTTTTTCGTCCTCCACCCCCCTTCCTTTTTTGTCGTTTGACTCCTGTTCATTCCCTTAACATACTGATCGCTGTATTTTCAGGTAGTACGGCTGTCCAGCCATACAAGCACGCTGCAGAAAGCCCGCCCCAGTTAACCCTGGAGGTTGCTACCGCCGTGCGACTCACTCCACGTTCGGTTCCCGTTTTATGAGCATTTTATGGCTGCCCGACTGGCAGCCTTCTCTAGCGCTTCGGCCGCTTGCCTCGGCGTGTCTTCGTGCGGTGTTGCCCCTACGTTTACAAGGGTGGCGATCGGAGATTGGTGCTCGGAGACGTCTAAGGGGACAAGAACCTTCGCGGGCTGTATTCGAAAATTATGGTCATTTTGGAGAGTATAAAACGACAGGCCTTCCTTTGTTTACTCGCCCTCGTTTCAATACGTAAATGAGCGTTGCTGTACATGCGATCAGCATTCCACATGGTTCACGGCTTGGTTACGGTGAGTCTTTTAATCAGACGGTGCTGCTACGTACACTACCTTACCAACTAGGTGCAGCGTTGTCCAAATGAATTCGAGATAGAGGTGTGCACGGGCTCGGACCACCCGACTTACTTTTCACACGGGCGCGGGCCGGAATCGGGCCGAAATGTAAATGCTTCGGACGGGCCAGGCCGTCCTGACGGCCCGGGCTGGCCCGGCACAGTGAAGCAATACTTAGGTTTTCTGTGATATCACAGAAACTACATGTTGTTGACGCGGTAAAAGCATGGGTCAGGTTTCTTTTTACATTCCACGGGACTTATCGTTAGGCCCTGAGGCTCATGTGGGCGTATGACAAGCCGATAAGTGTGAGATATCTGCAACTACATGTCTTGGGATGAACTGAGCAACACAGGCGGCTCAGCGACACACCACCTAGGGAAGTACAACGAATGACAATTCAGTGTGAGTAGTTTCCACCTCTAAGTTTGGGCGCAAACAAATTTTCAAGATGGAACTCTTTGAACTGCAAACACTGCTAGAGAAACCTGCGTCTCCATCTGTTTTCTGTAGCAGTGCCCTATTCAGAGTTGCGTTTCCTTCTCTGAGCCAACAAAAGTGAAGCTGTCAAAAACTGAGGTGACAATTAAACTTTAGTTTTGCTCTTTGTTTCGGCGGGAAAACATCCTGGTGAGCGTAGCTGGTGGTAGGAGGTGGCCTGTGCCCTCGGGCATCGTGGCCGGCAGACGAATACGAAAGGAAAAACGCAAGAGGGAAGTAGGGTGGTTTAAATGCGCCAACAGCCGCCTAAACAGTGACACTTAATATGATTGAAGCTTTATAGATAAGCGATATGAGTTGGTATAGAACGTAGTGAAGCGGCAACGATAAAATGTGCATGAATGCACGCGTGTACTTTGCGCCTCGATAAAAAGGAGGGACCGAGTCCGACTTCCCTATATATTCTCGAGAAAAGGAAACGTATACGAACGAAACAACAAAGCAAGTACACACTCTGCTTAAACAAACACGAACCGGCTGGTCCCCCGCCATACAGGTTCATTTTTAGATAGGAATCGCAAAAATCAGGTTCAAATGCCCCAGGTGCCATTCACTTTCTAATTGCGTGTTTTAATTCGTATATGGCTAATTATGAAATTCTACACAAAATTCCGGGTGGTTTTGTTCCCTTTAGGTCAGTTCCAGCTCTTTTTTTTTACTTTTCAGTGGTTTGGGCCATTTCGGTTTTGGCTACTTTTCCGGAATATTTTTCAACATTACCATGAATTTGTCCGTGGTTTGGGCGGGAGGAGGGGGGGGGGGTTGGTTCATCTTTTTAGGGGCGAAGCTCCTTAAGGCGTGGGTCTGTCCATCCTCGACGTATGTATGTAGCCACCTCTAGTTTAGTTCTTGGATTGTTTACTAGATGGCGTGGCTACCTCTAGTTTAGTTCTTGGATTGTTTTCTAGATGGCGGGGAGCGTTGTGATAAAATCCGTTCGCTGTTGGCGCGCGCTCGGTGTCGCCCGATGGTGTGCGAGCCCGCGAGGCAGAAGCGCTCCGTGAAGCTGCGCGACGCCGCCGCCAAGATCCTGCCGTACGAGAGCGGGAGGCCGAAGCGTGTCGTCTGGCTGCGCGACGACGCCGCCAAGATCCCAGCGTTCGAGAACGAGAGGCCCAAGCGTCACGGCAACGGCGCGAGGACCCTGCCGTACGCGAAGCGGCACGGCTGCGGCGCGAAGAGGATCTCCAAAACGTCAGAGAACGGGAAGCGGCGAGAAAGCGCGCGTATCGGCAGGCAGACCCCGATGCAGTGAGAGCTCGTGAGGCGTCTGCAAAACGCATCAGGCGAGCTCAGCCCCAAGGTGCCGACGCGCGGTTTAAGCGAGACTTTCTAGACGTTACGTTCGGACACAGATGTAGTGGGCGAACTTTCACTGAAGAGTCACGGTTTTACCGATGATTTCCCCTCAGGAGCTTCGCCCACTCATCATCATTCACCCCGTGGATATGCTGTGAATTTTTTGTTTTTTTAGGTTGGACGGTTGGGTCACCATTATGTCAGTTTCAATTCTTTCGTATGTAGCTGAGCGAAGGAAAGCGGCGGTAGGGATATGTGCATGATTGTTATGTTTAATTGGGGTTGTTTTGCCCGTGTAATGTTGGTTTTGCCTGTTATCATTTCTCTTATTACGATGCATTTTACCGCCTTTAGGTAGTTTTCGCTTCCAAACGTGCCCCAATCAGGCGCGGGCCCCCACGGTATTTGGGTTGAAAACACGCAGCCAGGCCGGGCCGGGCGCGGGCCATAAGGTTAAAGTCTCGGGCCGGGCCGGGCCGGGTTGGCCAGTCGGCCTTCTTCGTCTGGTCGGGCCGGGCCTATTACGATAAGCACCTGGCCCGGGCTGGGCTCGGGCACAAATTTTCGGCCCGTGCATAGCTCTAATTCGAGATTTCATTATTCTGGGAAGGGGTGGGGGCTTTGATTTTCTTTGCCCTTATTTGCCCCGCTGAGCGTCCTGCCCAGGTCGGGTAGGTAACGAAGTGGCTGTCGTGGACGGATGGTTCGCTCTCTAGAAATCATAAGCGACAAAAACTGGCGCAGCTTGAACTAGTGGTGCAAGGCGGGAGAACCAGCAGAGCGGGCGGCCCCTCCGCCTTCGTCTGAGACCCGGATGTTGTGCTTCCCGTGGAATTCCGAGCTTGTCACTGAACGTTCTTCATAACTGGCAGGCTCGGATCGTCCCGACCGCAGGCTTTCGCATTTCTACCAAAGTGGACCGCGTTATCACGCTTAAACCCTCGGAAATCGGCTTCGCGAACTCGGCGCCTGTTGCACAAACTCGGCGTTCTGCGCTCCCCACTTCAGGCGCGAACGCACGTGAACTGGTGAGGAGAACAGCAAGCGAGAGATCACGCCATGAACGCTGGGTGAGGTGTTCTCGAAGGTCGAGCTGGCGACGCCGGGCGCTCGTCACAAGGCGCACGCTCACGTGCGCTCGGTATTTTTTCTTGGTGTTCTTTGCGGGCTCCTCACATGGCGAAAGGCTATGCGCAAGCCTCTAGGACGCTGAGCGCTATTCACGAGGCGCAAGCTCACGAGCGCTTGGCTGGGCTGTGTTTTCTGTTAATTAAGGCTCGATGGCGGAACTAAAAGCTTAGACAGCTCGGCTGTTAAAACGAGAAAACCCTCTGGTTTTTTTGTTTTTTGTTTTTTCAGCGCCAGGGTCGGTGTTCTCTGCACGTGCCTTCACTGACCGAACGTGTTCTTCTCGCGATGCGTGCACACGAGGCTCAACTAAATGCCGTCCAAATTGCCGAAGATGCCTCGAGCGATCAAGGGCTCCCGACCGCCATTTAGGGACGAAGGACTGGTGAAGGCTTCTACCCATCTCCTTCCATGCTCAATTTTGGGCAGAAATAAACTTTTCTTGTCTCTCTCTCCCTTCCGCCACCTGTTCACCTCCGGGGCTTCATATTTTGATATATATAGGACGTATTTTGCCCCTGGAAGTAATGTCTTCTCAGCAAAGCATCTGTGCTTGAAAGTGAAGCAGACTTTCAAGAGATCGGCGTAAGCGTGATTTTTGTACGCTGGCTTTCCCACATTGTGTATTGTTCAGCGAAGCCGACTCACAAAGAAAAAAATAAGCGGCAATGGAGGTGAAAGCGGTGGAAGGACACCACCGACAATCGTCCCGCGGCGCCAAGCGTACGCGCGATACCCGTCGGGACCCCGAATACCGCGAGGCGTAAAACGCGAGACGTCGGCGTGACTTCAAGCCCGCTGAACGCTTCCTCGGCGCGAAGATGGGTCTCGAGCGGGAGTTTGCGGCCAACAATAACGCAGAAACAGCTCCGCTGGTCATCCACATTCACAGAGACGAATTGTGCTGAATTATTTTAACGCTAAGCTTTGCTACTTTCGGCCAGCGATTTCGCGGTGGATGCGCAGTTGTCCCTTTCGAGCGGAGGCACACACCCGCCGGCACACCCCTCAAATCGCATCGCGTAACTCGAAGTCGTTGCATTGCGCACTCGCCTTCCCAGCGGCAAAGCAATTATTGTGGCGACGGCCTATTACAAGCCGGCCACGTTATCCGAAAAACAATACAACTTCACTTGGATTTCCACCTTGACTTCCCGTTTCCTGGTACTCCGATATTACTAGGTGGGGACTTCAATGCACAAAGCACCACGTGGGGATACTCTAAAACACACCCGCGAGGGAAAGCGTTTGAGGACGCCGCCGACGCATACAATCTGCTGCTCATCAGCGATGCTGACATCCCCACTCGTATCGGCCTTCACGCTGCACAACAAGACAGATCCCCGGACCTTACTTGGGCCACCCTTGGACTCACCAGAAAATGGATGCCTTACTCTACGACATGGGGGAGCGATCACCTACCAATGACGCAGAAATGCTCCAGCCGCGCAAGAAAAAAAATCGTGTTCGAAATGACGCAAATCAGCTCCAGCATACGAAATTGAAGCAAACACGAAAAGAACAGAACTCCCGCTGGCGCAGTTTCAGGCACTGCAAAGGCGGGGAATTTTAATTGCATAGTCATCAAGAGAGGATGGTAGCAGCAAGCGGATAACGGCGCCACTACCCATAATGTCGAATCACTGCTCTGCACTCCCGACAGCTTTCACATTGAGTAGAACGGCTTTGATTTTTTTGTCCTACAGACCCAAATAAGTTCAAAATTGTAAATTATGTGGCCCAAGCTCAAAACAAAAGTCCGGTTACCGCGCCAAGTACACGACAGTTTTTTTTCCTTTTCTTCCCTGCCCAGCTCTTCCTTGGGCCTTTTCTTCCCCCATCCTTAACCCACAGCAGAGAAGCATGTAGGCGTCTGTAAATGCCGGCAAACCTCTCTGTTTTTCCAATAAAGAGCCTTCTCCTACAGACCCGCTGTCGCTGCCGTCCTTTTTAAAGACGCTTTATGGGAAGAAAAAAGCTTGCTAAATAAATCATCACGAATTCGGCTTAATACTAGCTAACCAACACATGCGACCAGATCACGTTAAATTCAGCATATATGTTTTTTTTTTAATTCTGCAGTTTTTAATGCTGTTCGCATACTTCCTGTTCTTCACCCAGTTTCCGGTCGGCGGCTATAGGCCTAACCGTTTTTCTCGGTATGGTCCGTCAATTCGGCCTTCAAACCTAGCAGGGTTGAGCGAATGGACGGTGGGAGGGACTTCATGGAGGAGAGGAGGAAGGAGGGGGGGGGGGGAATTGGACCTTCAAGCTGAGGAGGCAAGAAAGAAGAACTGGGGGTGGGGGTGGGTGAAGTGAAATCCGTGTGTCACTCGACCTGTCTCACGTCACACCTGCCAAACCTGTCTCACGAACGGAAGAAGACTATAATCTCATCACATCGGCAGTCGGCAGACCATAATTCTTGCCACCTTTTTTTCGTCCTGTAACATAATGCAACTCTGCGTTCTCGCTTCACCAAGTAGCCGGACAACTGCCATCACACACGTGACAGCACACGGTACCAAATAGTGCTGCCTAAATTGAGTGTGTACAAGAGTTACGAGCGGTCTATGTGCAGCCATTTTAGAGCATCTGCACCCACTACGACTCGGACGGGCGCCAAGAAATGGGCACCGACATCACTTGCCTAAAAGCTTCCGGAGGAGCGCATCCTACGTTATGAGGACACGCTGACAGCGGAATAATTGTTCCGGGTGTTACGCGGCCTCGACGGGAGCCGAACAGCAACAACTGCGAGATAAATCCTCCTCAGTATTTCAGACTAAATTGGAAAGAAGACGACCGCTGGCAGCGAAGCAGGGGGCTGTCGACTTCCTTCATTCAAAAGATTCACGCTAGTTTTGGCAACGAGAATATGCAGTCTCGCTATGCGAGGCCCGTGACCGCAATAATTCAAAGCGAAGTGTGCTGGTGCACTATTGAATTGAAAGGACCGTGTGACTACGGCTGCTACTACGTTGTGTTGCGGTAATAGATAGATTAAGGCTCAAGTAATGTCGACATTTGGAACCAAAAATCATACTAAACCGAGGAAGGTTCGATTCCGGTGATATTTTTAGTTAGTGAATTGGCCAGGGAGATCGCGTGAGTATGCACAATAATGATGACCCGACATCTATACAGCGAGTTCCTGGCTGGCTGACAAAAAGTCTCCTTCTTCTACATACGATGAAGCAGTGTTTTACACGTTCCTCTAAAACAGGAATGAAAGCTCGTTCCTCGTTCCTTCCAATTTTGAAACGAGATCCCGTTACAAATTCCTATATTGAGAAAGGAACGCGTTCCAGTTACACTTCGAACGTTGTAACGTGTCGTTACGTTAACGTTACATTTGAATTTTTTTAATTAAAATGTGGTGTCAGATAATCCTGAGGCGAAATGAAGGGAGCAATTTAACATTCACATCAAATTACGTACATATTATACGAATATGAACACCGCCGGCAGCAGATTATCTGGAGATAAAAAGAATTCAACGAAACGCTCCCAGACCATTTTTTTCAGCGAGCACCAGACATATTCCAGACATTTCTAGCTACAAGTTTGGTGCTCGTCGATTACAAGTGCAACACATATGGTGCTTTCCACTTTGGTCTTAAAATGCGCAGTCAGGATACTGCGCTTCAGATGTGTAAATAGAAAGTCACTCACATGCATGCACATAAATGTCTTGCACAAGAAACCGTGCATCGAAAGGAACAATACATAGGCGTGTAATGAATGCTATTTCAATATTCCAGTATGAGTGAAAAATGAATGTCCAGAATACATATTCGCAGCTTAGTAGAGCCCTTGTTTCAGCTCAGCAAGAGTTCCATCTCGATGTTGGTGTCGGACAGACGGAACAGTTTTTTTCGTAAACACTTCGTTGGCAATGTTGAAGAGCTGTACCACCAAAGCTCCTGAAAGTACTACCGTGTTGTACTTGAGGATAAGTTGGTTCAGTCCGTCAGGCTCAGCAGGCTGTCTCAGCATGCGCTCATTAGCATGTGCTCGCATACACACCGCGCTCTTCACGAACAGTGGTTGTTTCGTGTGTATTTTGTTTGACGGCCATTGAAACACTGTGTGGTGCCGTGCGCATAACTTTGCCTATAAGGATTTGCACCTTAAATTCTTTCACGCGCGAGCATCGGAGCAAGCGCGTAACAACAGAGCTTCAGAGCGTTACCTTGCCGGATTGAGAGTTCATGGTTGCCTTTTTGCTGCAGCCTTGTCTGCTGTAACTTTATGCTACAGTTTTTAAGTTTGGCTTCCGGCTTCTCGTTGTCGGAACGGAGGAACTCTGCGCACGGCAGCAGCCACCAGCTTAGGGTTACCAACTCTTCAATGAAGGAAGTCGGGACAGGGGAAGGGGGTATAGCTTACTCTAACATAGAGAGGCAACGAAATCAGTTTTCTTCATGGCAGTATCTTCCAGACAAATTCATTGTTTCTGTATTGCTGCGGCCTCTTGAAGTGGTACTTCATCTGGATACATGCTGCTCGCCGCAATCGCCCTTGCTGGAGAATGTACTCGTAAATGTTGTCGCACTGCACGTGGAAGTTCAGCTTTACCTGAAGCTCTGCCTGAACAAGTTTGCGATAACTTTGTGTTCCGAAGCGTGACGTGCTTTGTTGAGCGTGCTTTGGATCGCAAAAAACAAATCCTAACTGTGTGGTACGGAACAAATCCGGGTCATATAGCTGTCTTGTCAGGGGCGGTGTGGGACTTGGGACGTTGTATGAAAAGTCGGGACAGTCACGCATAATCCAGAGCGGTTGGTAACCCTACGTGAGTATACGCTACTCGATTTGCCATCGGTGCCCGCGCGGCCAAAGCACTCGTCGGAACCGGTCTGTAACAGTACACCATAGTCGTCGCACTGCTATGACGCGAAGGAAAGGTGGCGAAATAACTCCCAGTAAAATTCGAAAACCAATCGTAAAGCAAACGTGGCAGTGGGCACATCCCAAAACCAATGGTCCGCTCGGTGCGTGAGAAAGTTTACGGCGGCGCGTTCGATCAGCTGTGCCGTAGAGAGATAGAACGTCCGAGGTCAGACTCGGTTTGCGGCTCTCAGGGATGGTTGCTGTTGCGGAAGAGATCAGATAGCTCTCGCCTCGCTTTGGGTGGCAGCGTAAATATTTCAAGAATCTGAGGCTTAGAACTTGACGCCTATTTTTTACTCGCGGTGAGCGCAACGTCAGTGACCCAGGTGTCCAGTGACCGATAGGAAAGCAGTCTCGTACGGCCGCTTCGGTGGCACAGCTGCCTGTACTGTAGATAACACATGTGCGATGAACACGGCAAAGGCACGTCTTCTACTGCTCGGCTTTCGGTTTTCACCCTTATGCACAAAAGAAGAGGTCGCGGCAAAAGACGAATCAAAGGTGCGCCGAAGCACCTGTCTCATGCGCATACGGACCCGACGTAGCGACAAGGCCGTGCGCACCCGGTGCAGCCTGCCCGTCAGGCTGCGGGCAGGTGCGTGGTTATTCTTCTGTTTTTGACCTTCGCGGAAGCACGTTCCGTGGAAGGGCGGGCAACTTGGGTAACTTAAAGGAAGATAAACACGGTAGCGGTCTGTGGCTTTTTGTACTAGTTTCAGCGCCCTAAAGCCTTGGTATCAAGAACAGCCAAATACTAGAGATGGAACGTTCACAGAAGGAACGCCGTTCCCTCTGCCGTTCCTTCGTAAACGTAACGAGTTACCGTTACAGTTTCACCCACTCTTAATGGAACGGTGGCGTTCCTCCATTCCTCTCGAAAGGAACTAGTTCCAGGAACACCGTTCCTTGGAACGTCGTTCCGTACAACACTGCGATGAAGATATCAGCGCGAAGCAGCTTTCACCGTATGTGTTCTTCCATGCTCCCACGCGAAGTACAGATGCAGATGCATACCGGTACAATTAGTCAAACGTACTGCGCTTAGGAATAAGGCTAAACACCGGCACCCGGCGCATGTCTAAATTAATTCATTGTCCTTTACTTCGGCGAGCCTCATAGCAAAGGTTTAAGCTTTGGCACGTTGAACACGAATTTGAATTGGATTTTGAATCCTTCTCACAGATCAACCGGCATGACACCGCGAACGTATTAGACAAAATATTTATGCGAAATAAAAGGTTGGCCACAGTGCTTCAAGCCGCGGTTACTCAAAGTTTTTACTTGTACAACACGTTACACCTTATCAAGAATAAAAATAAAAATAAAAGGAGAAAACTTTTCAAGAATTCGATGAAGATCTGATTCGAAATTAACAAGGAAGCTTCATCTTATTCATTTGCGTCCTTAATCAGGCCGAAATCGATTTTGTTCTCATGAACGTTTGTGCATCATACTGATCATAATGTTTTGCTGATAAGGTATGTTCAATACCTCACTGCGGGCGCTGGACAATAAGCATTAATTCTTACGATCTGGGGTAATTGCAGAAAAAAAGTAGTGGGGAGGGGCGGGGGGGGGGGGGGGGGGGGAGGATTTTCACAGCTTCCAAAGGAAACTACGGCTTGCCGGGTTGGCATCCCTGAGCCATGAAGGCAAGTTGCATGAAATTTTTGCTCATGATTCCCTCACCCTTTCCGTTTTCAGGGGCTGCCCCCCTTTTCGAAAGCTGAATGGTCGTTTGTCCGTGACTTACATGCGAGAAATGTTTGTCCTGTGCATCCGCCGTTATTCCGTGAGTGGCAGGTTTACGCGGTGCTCTATAGTGTGGAACAGGAAACCCCTCAAAACACTTCCTCCACGGCATCGCCGCCAACATTGCGGTTACACTCCTAGCCAAAAACAAGACGGCTTCTTTCCACTAACGTCTTCAGTCACCCATCTGCCCTTTTCCTCGAACCTCGTAGTCAATCTCCCATTAGATGCCGTTGCCGGCGATCGAAAGCCTGCTGCGTAGGTATACGGTCAACCTCGACATCCTACGTATGGCAGCGAGGAGGCCTCTGCAAGGAGGCCTCCGTCCGGCGCGCTTCCTAATTGCTGGGCGGCGGTGTAACGCACAATGGCCGCGCTTTGAGTGATGCGTGGTCGGTCAGAGGCTCCCGACCGCTGGCTTTGCCGCCGATCCAACGCTGCCGCCGCCCAACGGAAGCCTCCCCCAACGCGGCCGGGGTTCCTCATTTGCGAATCGTGATGGTCCCGCAACAGCTGTCTCCGGCGGGTGACGTATTGGCCGCCGTACGTACTCTAGTGAACAGCAAATTGTTCCCCCGTGCTGCCTACGCACTCGGGTAACGCCTGCCAGACGAGAAGGCCTCAGAACTGACTGCCGCCGCTTTAAAATACCCGGTGAGCGCGCGGCTGAGACATCCGCGGTTTCAGCAGCGATTAAAGCTCGCATCAGCTCTCCGCTCTCAGAATGGCGGCCCGGTGAAGCGACATTCTGGTTGTATAGCTTGTCATTTGTCACGCAGCCAGTCTCCCGTATAACCAGTTTTCGGGAGAACGGAACGCCTTCCGTTGGTGTCCGTTTTCGCAGCGCTGAGAGAAGAAATAGACGCTAGCCAACCGCATGCAACATTGTCCACTTACTGACGGCGCCTCCCTCCTTTTTTCTCGTTCATAGCCGGCAGTCCGTGCGAGAGACTAGGCTGGCGCACCCTTCCACTTTCTGTTTTCTGCTTCCATTCAATCCGGACTAATTAAGCTGCGTACCTACGCGAGTGCTGTCATTAACGACAAGGGAAAGCGAACGCGAAACAATTTCGTCGTTCTCGTTGGCACCCGTCTAGCGGCTCGTAAACACGCACTAGCATACGGCGGAGGCCTTGCGCAATTGTCGCGGAGGGAAAGTTACGTGCTAACGTAGAAGGAAAGCTAAAGCGAAGCTTACAAACTCTTACTTGCGGTCGGAATTGTCCATTTTGTTCATCGAACCGTATCCCTTGTTTCACTGTGGTGACATGCAACTTTGGCTTAAAAGTAAAGCCCAGAAGGCAGAGCACAAGGCGCGCCAGGCAGACCCGCTTCGCGATTGAACGTCTCATTGGTTAGCATTGTGGCTCTATGCTATTCCAGCTTTGCAAGTTTTAAATTTTTCCACAGGTTGTGGTTAGTGCTTAATCTGTTTACTCCAGCAAATTTTCCGTGCGGTAAACGCGCCTGCGTTACACCGTGCGGACGTGCACCAGTGTGTCGGGACAGTCGACGTCGCATAATCGACGAGGAGCACGTTAAAAAGCGGGTAAAAAAATCAAAGCGCCTTCTTTAAGAGAAAGATGGTTTAAACGGGAAGCTTGCTCCCGTTGAACCTGAGTCAAAGCGAACGTCCAAAATCCATTCTCCCAAAGTCCAACATTCAAACTGCCAACGTCTACTTTAAACTCAGCCAACGTCCAAAGCCAGCCTCCATTGCCACACTACCAAAGTACAAATACAAAGTTCAACCCTGCTTAGTGTATTTCATCATAATCATCGCTTTCCTGCAGTGTGTTGAAAGTTGGCTTTCCTGCAGTGCGTTTTACTCGGACGAACGACGCTATCATTGAGGCTTAGAGAGCTTCGCTTTAAAATGTTTCGTTTATCGTTTCACTCACCAAAGCTACACCAGGGCTATATTTTTAGTGCGCCGAAGTCTTAACACTCGGACGCCTTTATTTCATTTTTAACAGCGGAGCGGTTAAAGCTTTCTTCTGTCCGTGCGGGTCTTTAACAGGAAATTCCTCTCGGCATAGTGTAGAGGGAGAAATTCTAAGCCAAGAAGTGGGAGGGAAGTGGCGAGGAGTTTGAGGGTGGAGCCTCAAGAAAAAGAAATGTGGTTAGGGAGGTCCCGGGAATCGAACCCGGAACCTTAACACCTTGTAACCGTCAAACCGGCCACCGGTTTGTTTTCTCAGAATATTCTAGACACACTAGTGTCACAAATTTAATAAACGAAGCCGGGCTTCCCTCATTGGCACACCGAAGAATAACATCTAAATTAAAATTTGTATATCTTTTATACCACGGCCACTTTGAAATCCTGCGAGAAGATTATCTCTTTGAACCCTTTAAACACTCTTCTCGAACAAACCGCAACGAATTGATTCGACGACCCATTAGCCACAGCAATGGCCACAGACATTGTTTTTCCCTCCTCCATTTATTACTTGAACCAATTACCGGAAAGTGCGGTCAACTGCGAAACTTTGCAATCATTTGTCGAACGGATTAAACAATTGAATGTTGTATGAATGTGATAATCAGTTTGGTATTGACTGTGGTATTTACTTGTGGTATTTACTCATGTGTGGGGTTTTTACTTCTGGAGAGAAGACATCCCGCTGTTAAGTGGTAGACTGCCTCGTATATACTTTATTTTCCTTTCCACGTGATATTTTCGCGGCTGTTTGATCGTTTTTGTTTTTGGACCGTAGTGTGTGTGCTATTTGAGTGTATTTCTTGTGCCACTCCTGCTTGGATAGCCAAGGTCTGCAGTATATTATAATAAATAAATAAATAAATAAATAAATAAATAAATAAATAAATAAATAAATAAATAAATAAATAAATAAATAAATAAATAAATAAATAAATAAATAAATAGGTTAGAAATTGTGGTGAACAATAACACGTGCAGCCAATTGAAAAGAAAACAAAAACGCCTCCCGTGCTCGGAATCGAACCTGAGACCGTTACATTATTAAACCGGCGTCTATCCGATCGCGCTCTCATCGTATTTTTTTCGCTTTCAATATATGGAAAATTTAGGCACACTCACGATCACACATGGCGACTACGAGACAACACAAATTTTTTTTTGCGCCCTTCAAAAGTCAGGCAAGCAGATACTCACATCCAAAAGATCCTTTCCGTCCGGGGGATCATTCTGCGCCGCGTAAACACTCCTCACCAACGCAGCCAGTTCACAAGTAATGGACTTATAGTTGGCCTGGGGGGTTCCGCATGCCGGTCAGTCATGCGGCACTGCCACAAGCTGTACAAACCCATCACTACAAATACGTCATAAGGTACCCGATTAACATCATGAAAAGGCAGGAACCGAATGGTGTGCGGAGTAATTTCGATCTCCTTCTTGAGAGCCCGTTGCAAAACGTCGCAGAAGAACACTGCGTCACGGCGCGACACAAAACAATGACCAATTGTCTCTGGTTGATTGCATAGGCGACAGCTGTCCGACCAAGGAATAGACATTCCATTTTCGAGTGCCCGTGTTTTAATTGGGAGCGTGGATGAATGAAGCTTGAACAAAAACGTTTGCGCATTTGGCGTAACACGCATACTCGTTACGCATTTTAAAACATTCCTTTTATGGTGACCTATGTAAGGCTGGCGATAAATAGGCACCGGGAATAGACTTTCAACTAGAGCGGCTCGTGATAGTTTTCCTTTACATACTGAACACATATTCCAGAGAATACCAAACGGTAAGAAAGTTAAAAGTTCCCGCAACCTTCTTGATAAATCCCCATGTCGGCTTCGTGTTAACTCCGCCCGTGCAAATAAGCAAAAAAAAAGGCAAATGGAGGCTTATGCGCTGCTGAAGTACAGTTAGTAAAAGTGAGTGATAAACCAATTTGTAGAATAAAAAAAAACGAGACAGAAGCTGGCGCACAAACAAATGCTTGAGCCCAACACCCTCAGCCTTCGAAGGAAGAAACAAAGTGTCCCTGCGCATAGGTTCCCAATTGAGAACCCGGCACAAATGTAGCAACAGCTCTATATAGTGCTTAAACTATTGATCGCGCACATGTTAGCACTTGAAGCACATAAAGGAGCTTTATACCAAGAAAGATATTAGATACTTGCGCACGCGAAAACACAGAGAGGTCTGGCCCTTACCACGCATGAGATGCACGCTGAACTTGCGAAGTGCTGACGACCAGTGAAGCCCATTGTTCCGTATTTGATGCAAAGGCACGCCGAGGTACTGAAGTGGGGCACTATACCAAATAATACCAGCGAATCTGGATGGTTTCGTTCTCCACTGTCCGATCCAGAATCCCTCGCTTTTTTCCATGTTAACATCCGCTCCAGGCACGTCACGAAACTGCTTAGTCACTGTAAGAACGTCCTGGACACTCCTTTCGTCAGCGCAAAAATACGCCACATCATCCGCACAAGCAAGCACCTTAACCTCGCATGATTTCAAGCAAAAACCTCGCACTCCTTGACCCTGCTGGATGCTAAGACAAAGGGGCTCGAGGTACAATGCGAACAGCAATGGTGAGAGGGGGCAGCCTTGTCTGACAGACGACTTGATTGCGATCGAGTTAGGCAGAATGCGATTGACGATAATCTGTGTAGTTCACTAGTTATAGCAAAGCTTGATGCCCTTGTGCAACACATCGCCTAAGTTGGCTGCTGCCAGAAGTTTGAATAAGAAATCGTGAGAGACACGATCGAAAGCTTTCGCAAGGTCAATTTGTGTTAGGGCCGCCTGCTCAACCGAACCAGAAACGCACTCTAACACGGAACGGGCAACATGTATGTTTGTATCAATATTCCTGCCCTGAATACAGCAACTTTGTTGGGACCCGACTGAACTAGTGATTACAAGTTGAAGGCATCCACATAGAATTCTTGCAAATATTCTGTAGCCAACGTTGCAGAGGGAAACCGGTCTATAACCCTCTGCAGACCTTTGTTTTTCAGCTTCCGCACTTTTAGGAACTAACATCGTATGTCCCGAATGAAATGTTGGCGGCAAGATTTTATGAACATAGGCCGCCGTAAATATGTCCAAGAGAACTGGAGCAAGGATACCAGAAAACTTCTGATAGAACTCACCACCAAGGCCATCTGGCCCCGGGATGTTGTTAGTTTTAAGCGCGATGGCATGTACTTCTTCCAGTGTAACAGGCCTTGACACCATCATGCATTCATCATCTGTATGCCTGGGAAGTCAGTCAATGAGGAAATGGAACTTTAAATCTTGATCATTGATACTGGACCCCCGTAATAGCGTGCTGATGTTCGTGGAAAGCACTCACAATTTCATTTGCTTCAGTATACCTAATACTTTCATAAAAAATTTCAATTATCTTCTTTGCAAGTGCCGATTGGCGCTCGTCACTAAGGCAACGGCGAGAAGGATAGCTATCAAAGAACCTTTCAGTCCTGGACCGAATTAAAGCACCATAATATTTTTCAGTAACATATTGCAGCAATTGTTCTTTAACAATTCCAATTTCTTCCAAACTTGACCCCGCGTCGACGGCTTCGAGTTCGTGAAGTGCCACCAGTGTGCGGGAAAGTTCACGCACATGAAAGCGTTTTAAAAACTAAAGTGGAGCTGACTATTCTATTGCATTATTTCTAACTTCCTGTGAAAAAAGATCCTTTTTCTGATGCTGAGAAAGAATACCTGGAAGCAATCTGATACACTTTTGCAAAAAAATTTCGTCAGCCAGTAGAGAGGTATTACGTTTGCACAGGTCCCATTGAGTCGCCACGTTACTTGGTCATGATCTACCGAAGTAGATTCATACCTTCGGGGCGGACAGTATTTCGTAGCGCGGAAAATGGCTTTGGACTTCAGCTGGCTTGAAGTGGACTTTGACTTCGGACTTTGGCAGTTTGCATAGTGGACTTTAGAAGGGTGGATTGTGGACTTTGATTCAACTCAGTTTGCAAGAAGAAAGCTTCGTTTTTTAAACCTCACTCTTAACAAAAAAGCTAGTAAAAGAGTATTAACGGCTGTATTCACTAACTCATTACGAACTTTACTACCTCGCAGAGCGGTGTGTAGGTTCTGCCACTTCATATGGACCCTAAGTGCTATCGTTACTAGTCTAGACCATGCACTTAGTAAGTGCTCCTTGTTGGATACTAACGTTCATTGATACTGACAAAATTTTATGACTTACTGAACATAATAATTACAGAACTTTTACCACTGCACCTCACGATTAATTTTTTTTTTCAAATCCACATGCTGACTTGTATATGCTCACACCAAAATGCGTAATTTCGAAATTATCGCCAAAATATTTGATTTTTACGGCAAGCCCACCGACTCTATCAGAGGACTTCCTGCTGCGGGCTATAAAACCAAGAAAAGCATGTGTATTTCTAAGGTAACTGAGTTGTACTCGCTCTCCCCCTGCTTCCTGTTGGTTTTCTTGTTCAATTGTGATCAAAGTGTGATATGTGCTTGTTGGAATGTGTCTCTCTGTCGTACTGCGCATTCAGCCGATCCACATTGTCACGCGTAGACGCACCGCCCCCACCCTTACTTTAGGGTCTTCACAAGACACCCTTCTTTCAACCTTGAACCCCTTTTTAAGTTAAAACACATTTTAAAGGTGTGTGCCATAGGGCAAGATTTTTACACCCTTTTCGGCAAAAAGGTGTGCAAAAAGGTTTGGTGTGTACACACCAGATTAAGGTCCTTCTTTTCACTAAGTTGGAAGGATAAATTTATTATCAAAAAATCGTGGTATCAATGATACAACGTAACAACCAGAAACAACTAAACAAGTGCAGCGCCGGTTGCTACATAACTAATAGAGCGCGAAGGCTGCAAGTAACGGACACTTACAGAAACACATAAACAGCTTAAAGTTGATTGTAGACAAAATATTAACATACAAACAATTTAGAGTTGCTTAGAACCAAAAGATTAACATGCGAGAGAGAGAGAGAGAGAGAGAGAGAGAACAACTTTATTTAGCCGCACAAACTTGCGGCGACTACGTGCCGGATGGGGTGGTTCCCTCTTCACGGGACCCATATGCTTCCGCGGCTGCCTGGCCCCTGGAGATCAGGACGAGCTGGTCTTCCAAGGCGGGGCTGGTTAGCAAGGTCTCCCATCGCTCGTTAAGGGGTGGGGGAAGGGTGATGGAGGGTTGGGTAAGGGGTGGGTGGATTGCCTCGGCGAAATCGCACTCTCCGATGACGTGCCGGAGCGTGCCCAATTGCCCGCAGAATCTATATCTTTCTGGTATATCTCGGGGTACGTTCTGCTTTGGAGATAGGGGTTCGGGAAGGATCCTGCTTGTATTTGGCGATAGATGGTTTGCTGTGCTCTGCTGAGCGACTTGTGCGGGTCAGGGTACCGCCGTCTGCCTTCCCTGTAGTGGCTGGTGATGTCCTTGTAAGTCGTTATGGCCTGCGGCTCGTGCTCGTCTGCCCGGTGTTCAAGTTCTCGGGCAAGCTGGTGGGCGAGTTCGTTGCCCTCCAGCCCTGAGTGAGCCGGTGTCCATATAACATGCGAGGTAAACAATGATACAAAAACATTCGCTTCAAGAATGCAGCAATATACAGAACAGGTTTGGTTTTATGTCACAACGGGTACTGTACCGCACTAACACACAATTCGAACACCAAAATCACTTGTTACAACGAAAATCCCTAAGAACAAAGGTCTGGAAAACCGGCATTAAGAATAACCCTTTTGTTCGAAACCTCAATAAACCGGGTAGACCAATGTCGCAGAAACTCTTCCTCACCCAAAAGGGCTAACTCGCCTTCCAAAAAGGTCACGAGGTGTTGTCTGAAAAAGGAAAGCAAGGGCCACTGCATACGTAGTCTGCGATTCTGTGCTACAGCCCTGCAGCGATTACGCCATAGTGTATAATCGCCAATTACTGCGAATAGTTTGCCTAGGGGTGTGCCAGGGCACTGTTCTCTCAGTTCACTAGGTTATGAATGGCAGTTAGTAAAAGCATGTAGCCAAGGGGAGTATTATTCACTAGGACATTCCTGCTGAAGGTAATGGCGCTGGCTGCCTACTACAGTTAGCAAGGTTACTAGGGCTACATTTACTACCTCCATTTGCTAAGTACATAGTGAATGCTGTGACAAGTAACTGGTTAGTGTTCCGTTAGGTAAATGCCACCAACCTTTTTTTTAAAAAAGAGGGATCTTTCTCTTAATAAAGGGGCAGGCCTAAGAAAGGCCAAGTCAAAGCTAGTGAAGGCCACCAGCTCCTCTGCTTCCTCAGTCTTCGGGTGTCAGTTGAGAAGGTGGCCGAATATTATTTTGCCACCATCATAAGCACAGCCGATGCAGCCGAGAATGAAGCCAAGCCCGTAACCATATGCACACTTAGTAGAGTAACGTCGTGGCCCGTCAGCCGCCGCGGCGGGTAAGATGCGGTTAAAATGGGCCGAAAAGGACCCAGAAAATGGGCTACACATTGTAAGGTGTAAGCTGATTAAGTGACCAGGCAATGTCTTACAGCGCAATTCATCTTCCCTTTAAAGGGTCTTAGCCTTTGTATCGCAAAACGTTTTTTTTTAAATCAGTGCCGCCAAGCAGTTAGCTTGTGTGGCCGTGAAACCTCTGAGCCAAGAATTACGCTGATATACCGCGACGATAGTCACGGCAAAAAAAAAAAAAATACCGTTTCGTGCTTTGGAGCAGTGAATACCGCTGCTGTGTGTATCACGCTCCCTCTAGGAGTGCACCCGAAACAGTGGCACAGTGATTGATTGATTGATTGATTGATTGATTGATTGATTGATTGATTGATTGATTGATTGATTGATTGATTGATTGATTGATTGATTGATTGATTGATTGATTGGGTGGGTGGGTGGGTGGGTGGGTGGGTGGGTGGGTGGGTGGATGTTTCAGTGAGTGAGTGAGTGAGTGTGTGAGTGATGTAATTTAGAAAGTTGAGGTGTTTACACAAAAAACGGAGATAAATATTTGACCAAGTCCAAGTCTAGACAAAAAAATGGCCCCGTATCTACTCCTTTCGTTGCAAATGTCGACGAAAGACGATAGTCGACTGGTGCCCCTGGCAAGTAAATGCCTCCCTTTGTTTGTTGCCGTTTGATTTTTTAAATGCTGCCAGGTAACTCCGGCAACAGCAGGAGACTGTTTTTTTAGTTGATGTAGTATTTCATTTGCTATCGCAAAAACCAAGCATCCGTGAATTTTTTAATAAGGGAAAACTGCACATATCACTCATGTATCGATTTTCTACTTATTTTTGCATAATGTTTTGTCCTTGTTCAATAATGTCGACAAGTATGAACATTGCCACCGGACTTAGACGTTTAGATTTGGCTGTGGGTATATAAAACTATTGCGCAGCTCCTGTTTCACTTTGGCCGGGTGGCTGAGTCGAGTCACCGACATACCGACAGACCAGAATTTCTGCGTTTAAGTTGCCCAAGAAAGACTATAGTTTTTAAAAAAACCTGGCGAAGCTTGCACTAAGTCACGCCAGACTTGATCCATAGCGTAGCTGGAGGATTTCTTTATATCAGCACTGAAGGACACACCCCTCCTCATCGCATTAGGTCTGAAATCGTTTATCTACATGTTCCGTCGTCACTTTTCACTGTGGTAGTAGTAGTCATTGTAATATCCATCCATATATTCGTCTGCCTCATGCATGACTGGGGGGGCATGGATCGGGTTTTCCGCAGGTTTTCACATTTCTCCCGAAACGGAACGCGTCAGCACGCGCTAGAACCAGCGGCAACCGGCTTCGCGAACTGGGCGTCTGTAGCGCGAACTTTTTTGTGCTCCCCCTTGAGGTGCGGACGCACGGGAACTGTTTCCTTGGTATTTATTGCGCGCCCTACGCGCAATCATGGACGACGCCGGGCGCTACTTATAAATCGCGTACTCAAGTTATAGGTAAACGGCGGGAGCGACTATGACCAAAACTTTTTAGATGACGCCGGACACATTACGGCCTGCAACAACAGCTCCACTGTTAAAAAATAGGAACAAATTGACGCTCACGTCCTAGTTTAAACGGTTGAGATATTCTGACGCAGCAAGTTTCAAAAATTTGGCCCGCAATCAAAGTTTTCACCAGTAACTTGGTTTAAGATCCAGAACTGATCGCAGTCTGTTGACAGGCTCGTTGTACCTCAAATCAATGCGTTATGGGAAGTGTCACACCAACACCAAGCGAGACTGGCAACAGCACCCTCTCGGTGTGGTTTGGGTTTGATTCTTGTCCAGTGTGACAGTTTTTGATTGATTGATTGTAGGGTTTAACGCGCCGACGCATAGCAGGCGATGAGGCACACCGGCTCCGGATTAATTTTGACCACTTGGGGATGTTTAACGTGCTCCGAAATCTCGTAGACACCGGCGTTTTTGCTTTTCGCCTCCATCAGAAAAGCGGCCGCCACGGCCGGGAATCGAGCCCGCGTCCTCGTGCTCAGCAGCACAACGCCTTAGCCACTGAGCCACCGCGGCGGGTAGTGCTCAGTTTTTACGATGGAAGTAAGCACCGGTGTGTATACAAGGTTTTAGCACTCGCAAAGAACCGAGTACAGACTGGATTTACCGCACAGTCCCTAACCCCCACGCGAGGCACCTGCGTGTCAGGGGCTTGCAGCGCTCGTTCGCACCTAATTGGATTTCAAATTTTTGACAGCTTTCCCGGCACGACCAGTCTGTCGTGTACCAATTCAGACTAACCAATAAATTATTCACGTTAGGACCAATTTTGTATTTATTATTCGAAGAATAAGTAGTACCGTGGGTGATTATATGGTTGGTTTGTATGCGAGCAGCCGGTGTTCCAGTGACCCATTAGTCCTGTTCACGTAGAGGGTGATATGGAATTCCAGCCATGCGTTGTGCCTGGATAGCAGACCCCTTTTTTATATAACGCACGTCCGAATGATGTATCCACTCTGCCTATCAGTGCTTTTTTTTTGCTCCATCTGTGGGTACTGAGGCCTATCGGGAAATAATGCAATATTATAAACTAGTAGGAGGACCTCCCGAACCCAACCCGTTTTGCTAACACGTTTCCTAACCCCTCGCGACTAAATCACCTTTTCCCTGCACAATACGCCCTGGAGTGTACGTTGTGTAGCAATTCGGGCACACTGTACCACATCGCCTGAGGGTGGGACGGAAACCACGACTTCCCCTTTTCCAAGCCTCACGGGAACACCGGGAGAGCCTGTTATCCAGCCCACGCCTACATGACAAGACCATCTTGGCTGACCGAGCAGCCGGTGCCAGGATTACCCATTGACTTCCGGACTAAGGATATATATATATATATATAAATATATATATATATATATATATATATATATATATATATATATATATATATATATATATATATATATATATATATATATATATATATATATATATATATATATATATATATATATATATATCCGTCTTCCTCTCCCTCCCTCCCTCCCTCCCTCTCTATCTATCTATCTATCTATCTATCTATCTATCTATCTATCTATCTATCTATCTATCTATCTATCTATCTATCTATCTATCTATCTCTCTCTCTCTCTCTCTCTCTCTCTCTCTCTCTCTCTCTCTCTCTCTCTCTCTCTCTCTCTCTCTCTCAAAAACCTCCTCACAGAGAATAACACCACCTGGTGAAGTGAACGCTTCGCACGTAGAGTTCCGATAGTTGGAAGAACAGGGAAGACTCGAGCTGGCCCGCGGCCCTTTCCATTGTTGCGTTTCTTTTACAATCGGGATTTTCATGAAACAGCGCTTGTCAGTGCCGCGCGAAGCAATCGCTGCGTGCCGGCGCGGTGGCTGCACGAGGCGGTAGCCGTCGTTCTCCCGCAGACAAACGCGCCCGAGGAGCCCTCGTTTTTTTCGCGGTAAACGCCCGTCACTCAGGAAGGGACGGACACCTGTTGGGCCGCGTGTTCGCGTTCGGCTGGCCTGCTGCCGCCGCGTAATTAAAACGACTGTACGCCAACCCGTAACCGCGCTTATCCTTCCCCGAAAGGCGCTTTGCCACAAAGCTCCCAAAAGCTGTGCCGCCGCGCGCTCTTTTTCTTCTTTCGTTTCTGTTCTTTTTCTCTTCGCCGAGCGGACAACCTCCATTACGGCAGGAACAAAGAGGCGGTAGCGGTTTTGGGAGATTAGGGATGATTTAGCAGGCAATCTGGTTTCCTGCAATGACCATGCATGCGGCGAAAAAGCAGCAATTTCTTAGTGCGGGATATATTGAGCGCAGACAGGTATAGAAATTCACCGAGTGCCTCAACTGCTGCGCCGCCTGTTGGCGCGCGTCTACCGGGAACAGCTGAGCAGTAGATTGAAACGCAAGCGGCGTTTTTTTTTTTTTTTCTTTCTATCTCTAGCTTGTTGTGTGGAAGCGGTCTACAAAACTTGTTATGGTCGCGTCTATAAATAATACCTTTAGTATGTGTCAGGAAACAAATACGGCTTGGCATGGTGCTAGAGGGCCAACAAAAGTGTTTAAGGACGCGGTTCGTGTTTCGCCATCACGAGGGTCAGCGGATAATAATCGACGCAATAGCCTTATTTGGCCGGGATGGCGAAAGCGTGCGCTCAGCAGGCGTCCGTCATGGCGCCCGCGAAGACGCATCTGAAAAGCATGTGACCTCTCCCATCGCAACTGACGCCGATGCCAAGTGTAGCAACACACGGCGCCCGCTCAATTCCCATAAGTTGCGACGCGTTCCATAGAACATGCATCATAAGAAGCGGCTGCAGCTTAGCTAGGCTAACCCTAGATATGCAAATCAAAAGCTTGACTTAGCCTGTTGAAGTCTCGGTTTCACTTGGTTAATCTTTAATTTAGCTATAATCGTTGTACTATTCGTCCAAAGCTTGCCTTTTTTTACGGTTGTGATACCGCTATCGGCGTTTTCCGAGCCGAACGGCTCACCGGGCAGCGTCCGCGGGGTAATCAGACGCCGCTTCCCGACAACGGTTCAGTTTTCAGCCCCCCGCGCAACGCTCAGAGAAAACGGCCCGGCCTCGCTCTCATTCGAGGCCAAGCTCGCATGTACGCGGCGAGTCACGTGGTCCGGCGCGATCCAGGTGCGGGGAGCGCATGCGCCAAGCCTGCAAGGGCGGCGGCAGCGGCGAACGCGGCCGTCGGCGGAGCTCGGCCCGGCGAGTCACGTGATTCGTTGTCAAGGGTATGCGCAGCTGCGGTCAAATTAAGGTTAAATTTACCGCGACGGCGAAACCGCTCGGCGAGATTAGTAAGCCTTTGCTTCCACGTTGCACATACAACAGAGTGCACTGTCACCCGGAGTCTCAGTTGACCTTCAGCTCCTAAGG
>NW_027526335.1:61426561-61691601 GCF_048455015.1 Haemaphysalis longicornis | reverse complement strand
AAGGAGGCAGTATCGCAGCAGTATGGATGTTGATTCGATGTTAAGTTTCAGGATTTGTGTTGACATGGGCAGAAGACGCATCGACGAACCTAGCCAAAAGAAACGTATTCGCGTTCTCATCTCATACCGGTATTGCGAAAGGTAGTTTTAGCTGTGCAGCACATACCTGGTTAAGTCGCAACGCTTGCTGACTCGTTTATAACATAACGCCGCAAATATTCTCGTTGTAGGGATGAGCTTCCAGCCATCTGTGCTATCTCTTTGAATTTGAGCACACCAAATGTTCAGACAAAGTGAAAGGCTCTGAAACGTTAAATCGGTGCACCCTCAGTTGACGTATAGATAACTTCCAAGCGTATTGAAACTGCTCAGGATCAGCATTAGAAAAAGGCCCCTTAACTTGAAAATTTTACGTAATAGACGCTAGGAATAGCTAGATATGACGCAAAATTCGCATTGTTCCAAGTTATTTAAAAACTTTGTTGGGCCAAACCATTCATCAGGTGGCGGGTAACTCCGCCAAGTTTCGGTTTCATCGGGTTGTATAAATTCACGAAGCTAAGCGCGACTGACCGGGCGCAATCCCAAGGAGAGCATGAAACCGCGGCGTCTTGACGGCCGGCGCTACCCACGTGCTCGGCGGCGGCAACGGCTGTGTTGCGTTCGACGCCGCGCTCTGTCGCCCTCTCCACGTTGTCGCTGCGGCTACCACGCCGTTCCCCCTCTCCCTCTCCGCGGCTCTTATGCAGCGCGGAGTGCCGACGTAACATTCCATCTTCCTCAAACTTTAACACGCCCTTCGCACTTAACACGTCCTTTCTCTCCCTACCCGGTTTTTTGCCCACGGACATTTCCAGGCTCTGGTACCATCCCTAGGGCCAGTGGTGAGCAGCTTCGTTGTAAATTCGCATGGTCGAAATCACCGCCGTGGCCAGGACTCGTACTCTCAACATGAATTTCTACTTTTTTTTTTTGCTTTTTGTCGCAGCATTACGTTTGCCGGGCATGCTAGCCCTACGATTACTGCAATGTTGCATAATGACGTCGAAAATACTTATTTGTACTAATCCTTCTCTAGCATATAACAGCTGAGCTGTGTTTCCAACCAATGCCCATTGGGAAGGAATCGCGGGAAAAAATCCCGAGCCATCTCCACTAACGTGAAACTGGGGAGGGGCGAAGCATGCATGCAGTGTATCAGTGTATTAAAAGATTGCAAGTCTCTCGCTTGCAACACGGCGCGCGCTGATTGGGCGCCAGAGAAGCGCCGGTGAGACAAGGAATCGCGCGCTTGCTTAAGGTCATGGCACCCTCTCCTGGGTTGAACCGCATTTAAGCAATTCACATGCCCCATCTGCCCCAGTTTGGGGTAGTGGCAGGGGTCAACGCGAGCGCACTGCAATGTCCGCCCTGGAGGCTGGGCGGAAATATTTATTCCGCACATGAACACAGGATGGGTTGGATGGGTGTAGAAAGACACGGGACGGCGTTAGCGCATGTTGCTCTGGAGGAATTGTCTGCGTACACCGAACCGCCGTATTTTTCTCTCGCTTCGCCACACAAAGCTTCGCTTTTAAAAGCGGCAATGGAGAGGTTGCGCCTTTTGTTTCGCTCGTAGTAAACACACACAAAAAATTCAGGAGAAAGGGAGAGAAAAAATTCCCCCGCATTTCCCCGAGGGGGAGAATGTGAAAGTGCGAATGCACGGTTGTCGGCCCGCTTGCGGCGCTTGCGCTCGGCCCCCGCAGCCCACCGCCTCGCCGCCTTCTCTTCCATCTCTTCCATCGGGTTTGTAGTATCACGTGTACACCACGCAGCTATCAAGCCGCTATAACGCCGCTGAGTCGCCAACGCACGCCGCTGACGACGTAGTTTGAATGCGTTAAAGATATAAGGCGCGTCACTAACACTGATATCAGCGTCGCGTCCGTGGCTTGGTCGGTAGAGCGTCGCGCTGCGGCCGCAAAGTCCTCGGATCGAAACCTGGCGCCGGATGCTGTTTCTTTTTTAAATATAGAGGAGCACTGCGGACGCCGCCGCCGCCGCCGGCGGTGGATGGTTTGGGGTCGCTTATAAAGTGCATTCGCACTTAAAAAACTTTATTCTAAAATGCAGTTAAGAGGGCGGGGTGGCCGGTGGCATGAGACTGACAGCGACAACGGTGGCTCAGTTTACCAGGGAGATCCGGATCCCCGGATCCGAGCTACCCAGCCCCCACCTCCCACTGCTCGTCACACCCTATGGAGGGGAAGGGATCATTAGACGTGGCCACATGTAGTGGGACACGGTGGGTAGAACACCGCACGAAGGGCGGTTGAAGGAGGAAAACAGTGTGGGGTGGATATGATGCAGTGCTGCCCGACACAGAAGAGAGCCGGTCTGCAAGAGCCGCCACGTGCGTTCCTGAGAGTTATTGAGGCTGACATGAGCGGGGCGAAACGTGCAGCGGGAGACACGGTAGTGTACGACCAAGTCGTGATAGCAGAGGAGGTTATCTCAAGCCAATCTGGCACCGTGTGAGTGGACAAGGCTTGGGCCCGCTCGGTTAGTGAGTCCTCGAGCAGTAGCGTGGGCCGCCACGTTACCCCCACACCGGTGTGGGCTGGGGTCCAGATCAGTTCTATAGGGATGGTGGGTGGATTTTTGGCGAGAATTTGGAGGGCCTGCCGGGTTATTAGTCCCGGGGCAAAATTTTGAATGGTCGCCTTCGAATCAGAGATTACGATGGTTGGGGCTGGCTGTTGTGTTAAGGCCAGAGCAATTGCAGTCTCTTCCGCCGTCGCGGGACAGGAGCCTTTTTGCCTATACAGTAGTGGATAGAGTCTCATACACGCTAGCGACTTTTTTTACCTCCACGGATACCACTCGGGCTTCAGATTTTCAACCACAAATCTCGATTTGTGGTCGCGGTCACGGAAAAAAATGTGGAACCTATAAGAAAGGGCGAACGCCCATCTGCACCGCCGCAATCGTCACCATCTCCCACGCAACCGCCAACGTGCGTTACTTACACTATGCGGGAGCCACAACCAAAATTGGCAGCATTCTCTGGGCATGTCCTGGACTCCAAGCAGAAGGCAACCGTTACATGACGAATAGCATTAAATGCTTTCAGGACTGGCTCTACTGGCCGCAAGGGAGGTACCTTGCCCACATCCTTCCTTCCTATTTCCCTTACTCTCTTCACATATGCCTGTCAGTTTAGTTCAGTGGGCACAGGTTCCCTTGACAGCGTGAACTTTGCAGCAACAGAAGGCGAAGACACCAACGCGCGTGCTAGCCGCATGCATGCTTCGTTCTTTTAAAGCGAAGCTCTCTGTGTCTCACTGGTGGGGTTCGATATTGAGCCAAAACTTACTGCAGGAAAGCCAACCTTACAGTATGGGTTTCACAAAACAATGACGCTGATAAGCGAAGGCACATCAAGCGCCCCAAAGAAAAGGACGCCCTGCGTTGTAGGAGTCGAACCTTGTTCACTCGTGTTATAGATCCGACGTCTATCCTATTGCGCCATTACAATACGGTCGAAGCAGTTTAGATTTTGGACTGACTCAGGTTGCACGAGGGAAAGCTTTGCGTTTTAACCATCTTTTCCTTAAGGAAGAGGCTTTGATCCTTTGTATTCTTCCAAAACTTGCAATGTCATGAGACCATATGCCACCTAAAACGGTCATGCAAACACTCTCGCGTTACAAAAAACGCGAGCACGTGTCGAACACCGCAGACTGCAGAATGCGTGCTGAAGGAATAGTTCCGGAAACAGTTTTTCTCGCCTCCAACTGCAGCATCCGACGCTGGAGTCAATTATATAAAAAGAGGCTATATCTCACATCATAGATAGCATCGTTTCTGTTTAATTGTTGTTACTAATAATCTCTATAATTTACGAAAAGGTCGAAGGCGAATTGCTTACTGGTAAAATGCTTATTGAAAACTTATGTGGGTGGGTGCATGGATTTATTTACGGTGGTTGGAGAACGCTGACAGGAGTGCTAGCCTCTTCACAATGAATTTATTTTGAATAAACAGAAAAGGAAACATCGGCAGAGCAAGAGGTCCAAAAGGGACGGTTAAGGGACAATAACGACTCACGAACGCTGAAGACTGCAAAGGGCAAGGAACGGAAAGGGGAAGACACAATACTCGACTTTGAGCGCTAATACACACGGTAGATAGAGAGAAAAAAAACTGCGACGCTAAGGAAGCCAAAGATCACTCATACCCTCATTGAAGTTCGTCTTCCGAAAGTCCTTTTTTTCTCCCGCTCACCAAGACAGTTTGAGGTATCCATCAGCTATAAGGATCATGAATCTTCTTTTATTGTATTTGTCCTGCTCAGTAAGGCTGGTAAAAAACGGTTTAAAATGAGTTCGTACCTAGCGAAGTGCACTTGCAAGAAGGGAAGATTGTAATGGTGGGTTTAAAATGTTTTACCAGTGCCCATTTTTGTTCGTCATCAGCTTTTATACGCAAAGCATTTCTTGGCGGGTAAAACCAGGTTTAATGGGGATCGGACCAAGTTTTCATCTCAGCTTTTTATGCTGCAGGGTTTTCTTTTGTGTGCGTGGCCTGAAAGACAGCTAGCGCAGTCTAGGTGCCTACCGTAGTAGCGAGCCTGAAGGCGAAGTATACATACAGACAACACCTTTCTGAATTATACCGGTGGTATGTTTCATACGTGCCTGCATTGCTTAGCGCTCAGCTAGCCTTGGGTAGACAAGCCAAAATACTACGTGAACAGAAATGAAAGCGTACTTTAAAAATTCGCATTGAATTGGTTTGTACTAAAAAATCAGAAAACGGCGTCGAAGAGGGGCGTGATCACAGCAGGACAAAGGCAATAGATAAAAATTAATTGGCCGCGTATCTGCTGCTTTCATTGCAAATGTCGACGCACGACGATAGTCGACTGGCGCCCCTGGCAAGTAAATGCATCCCTTCTCTTTCCCGCTCACCTCTCATGCTGTTCCTCCTCTCCCGTCTCATTCCTTCCAAAATAACACGCTAGAGGTTTGCTCAGTCAATTTAAATTTACCGCGTTCCACTGCCCCCAGTCGGGTGCCTCGATGCCAGCGCCGCCGTACGGCAGAGACGCGCGTCAATCGAGGCAGCCGTCTACAACGTTTAAAGAACCACGTTGCCCCACTCCCCGAGCGTTCCAAGCGGAATGCGGAACGTATTTAGTGGAACCTTTCGTTGCTGTTGCCGTTTGGTTTTTTAGGATTCCGCCAGGTAACGCGAGCAACAGCAGGCGAACGTTTCTGCCGTTGATGTATTTTATTTGATATCGCAAAAAGCAAGCATCCGTAATTTTTTTAATAAAGTAACACTGCAAATATCACTCATGTATTGATTTTCTGGCTTATATTTGCTTAATGTCTTGTTCTTGTTCAACAATGTTGACAAGTATGAACATTAACCCCGGACGTGGACGTTTAGTATTGGCTGGGAGTATATAAGACTGTTGCGCAGATAATACTTCACTTTGGCCGGCTGGCTGAATCGAGTGACAGACGGACAGACATACAGACTATTGATAGACGAAAATTTTCCCGTTCAAGTAGCCCAATCGCCTTTAAAAACTGGCCACGTATCTTCCCACTTCGGCGTAAATGTCGCTGAATGACGGTATTCGTGTGCCGTCCCTCACACGTAAACGGCTCTCTTCTCTTTCCCGCTCACCTCTCACGCTTTTCCCATCCCGTCTCACTTTTTTTATGTAAACACGGGGGGGGGGGGGGGGGGGGGGGGGGTTTGCTCAGGTCAATTCAGTTTTCTCGCATTCGCACTGCTCGGGCGCTATCATTGGAACCTTTGTTACTGTCGGATTTGGAACGCCGCCTCGTGGTCTAGACTCGGGCGCGAGTCCTTTTTGTATCTTTTAGGTCAAACCATTGTTTTCGGGGCATTTTTTTTTTAATTTCCAGTCGGTAAAACTGAACATACGTTTACTTTTAATTAAAGGAACACTGTTGGTTCTGATTTGTGTTCTGCTTCTAATATGCCTAATGGTCGTTCTTCGGGTTAAAGTAGCCTAAGAGGAACTATCGTCTTTAAAAAGGCTAAGCCTCGCGCTGTCGCGAGCGGAGCCATACACGACGAAAACAAAGCATAAAATCAGATCCCTTCCACCGTGTGCAGAGAAAAGTCCTGCGAAGCTGCCACTCTGGTAGGGTTTGCTAGGATGATGTTTAGCTATATTGAAGATTTGCTATGTTGAATTATCAGGACAGTGGTGCGATTTCTACGACACAGACTAAGGAGACGCGAGATTTGTTGGTAGGGACAAGGACATTTTATTATAGCGTGGCTACGCCAGTGACGGAGCAGGCCCTGGTGCGCCGCACAGGTGGCCGCCGAAGAGCGCGTGGCTTGGCGCAGTGCCGAGGGGGGAGGGTTCTCGGCGGTGATAGAGAAGACCATAAAGTGGGATTGTAACGATACAACGATACTCTCACCGTAGATATACTCGGTTACAACTTAAGAACGGCAACGATGATGATGATGATGATGATACCTATTGGTTTCCCCTTTGAAGCGGGGTGATGACATGTCATCTTACCAAAAAGGACTAATATAGCCATGTTTTACACTCTTGGTTTAATACTAGCGCTGCTTAGGGCAGGCTCTAAAGCTTATTAGGACCGAAATACTTTCTTTTCCCTGTTTCAGGTGGTAACTGTCCTAGGCAATATTCCCCTCTCTGCTTTTCGTCCACCAGCATTCTAATCTTCTTTTCGTCCCCTCGACAGCCTTGAAGTTAACTTCCTCTCTGATACCCTTAAATCCTAGGGCTTCTGAAAGCCCAATATTTCCGCCATGTAGATTTGGGTGGATACCCTCGCATTCTAACACTATGTGCCGCATAGTTTCTGTTTCTTCTCCGCAGACCACACATACCCCATCATTTTGTGAATACTTCCCCACAAAACTCTTAGTTCGCAGGCAACCTGCTCTAGCCTCAAAAAGCAAAGCACTGCCCTGGGAATTATCGTAGAAATTTTCCTTTCTGATGTTCATCTTCTCAGCCCTGTACATCTCTAACGACGTTTTAGCTTCCATTTTTTCCCTCCATTTATTCGTTTCAATCTGCCTTGCCTCTTTTTTGGTTACCTTGGCTGTTTTGGATTCCCCACTGTTCTTTCCGTATTTCATCGCTAGCCTTCTAGTTTTTATTAACCACTGCGTGTCCACGCTTTTCAGGTATAGGTACCTAAAAACCTTAGCTGCCCACCTTCGTTGATCTATTGCCCTCAACCTCATCTCAAAGCATATTTTACTCTGAGCTTCTCTCACTTCAAACGACGCCCAGCCCATATCTCCCTGAACTGCTTCGTTAGTTGTTTTTCCATGCGCGCCTAAGGCCAAACGTCCTACCGTTCTCTGGTTTACTTCAAGGCCTGATAGAACATCTGATGATGATGATGATGATGATGATGATGATGATGATTCCTATTAGTTTCCCCTTTGAAGCGGGGTGATGACATGTCATCTTACCAAAAAGGACTAATATAGCCGTGTTTTACACTCTTGGTTTAATACTAGCGCTGCTTAGGGCAGGCCCTAAAGCTTATTAGGCCCGAAATACTTTCTTTTCCCTGTTACTTTCTTTTCCCTGTTCTTTTCCCTGAAATTGCCGCTGTGCCTCATCACCGCAGCCGGATGTTACTCCGCGCGCCGCAAGTAGTGCGTTACTGGGAATATTTTGAACATGACACGAGCTTTTCCCGTGATTTTTTGGACTCATTATGATTGTAAATTACTGCAGCGATGACAAACAAACTACGTGAGAAAAGGCAGGTGATATCATGCATTCATAGCAACCTCCTTTCAAAACGCGCGCGCCCGTTGAAATCCGGGTCCATCACTTAGGCGGAGTGATACCGTACATGAGCGGGTGCCGTTCTTAACTTGTTCCCGAGTATAGTCATGCTTCACTGTGCAACACATAAAGTGGGAAAGCCAGCTTACAAAGACCAAGCTTACACCGATCCTTTTAAAGTTGGCTTCACCTTTAAACCCAGCTGCATTGCTACAAAAACATATCTTCAGGGGCAATATAAGCCATCTTATTTATTTATTTATTTATTTATTTATTTATTTATTTACAGGTACCCTCAGGGCCGAAGCATTATAGAGGGTAGTGGGTTTGAAGATTCTTGAACAAGTACAGTTTGAAGTGCATATCAAGCAATGATACAACAAGGAGGAATTGCGCGAGAACACATCATAGAAAAGTTCACAAATTCTGCGCACAAAGGCTCAATGACTACAAGGAGCAGCCAACATTGCTTTCACGCGAAAGATAAACCCAACACAAGCGGAAATTGGTATTCGGTCATGGTTATTGCAGTGGTTTTGATTACTCATAACCAATCGGAAAGCATCATTGTTTACGATAGTCGCAGTGGCTGCCGGAAGGCCGTTCCAGTCACGTGATGCTCGTGGACTGAACGAACATGCGTACGAACGCCTGTGACTCATAGGAATGGCAACCTTGTGGACATGATCCCAACGTGATCATGTTTCTTATATTACGCGATCTTATAACAAAACATGAAGGCCCAGGACTTTTTCTTTTGTGATTTTTTTTTTCATACGCTGAGAATTTCTGGGCTACCTCGGTCTGTCGCCGGAGACGGTCTGTTGGATCCCAGCCATACACAGCTTCGATATAAAAATTCCCCGCATTTCCCCGAGGGGAAGAATGTGAAAGTGCGAATGCACGAGTTGAATTTGCGCGGTTCGGTAATGTTCGCGAAAGAGAGATCACACACACACACACACACACAACTACAAAGAAAGAAAGATGCATTTATTCACAGACACCTATTTGTGTTGTCGTTGTACTTGATTGCTAGAGCGGATCTCAGCTTTGAAATTTCGTGTCAGTACTCCTTTAAGCGGGTGCATTAGCCCTTCTCACGCCCGATTCCTGGCCAATCCCCCACGTGGGTATGTGCCATGTCAGCGGCCAGGCAGCGCGCGCCCATCTCCCCCGTTGCCAAGGAAGACGAGGAGATTCCTGGCCAATCCCCCACGTGGGTATGTGATGCGGACATCGCCGGTGGACGCAGGTTCAGGGTCGCTTAAGAAGTGCATTGCACTTAAAAGAAACTCTGCTTGGTTGGCGCCAAGCAGAGTGATTTTACTATGATTTACCCTTTACGGTACCTCAAAGTCGACCGACCCCGCTCCTTTCCTGACGTCTGCAAGAGAAACAACGCTACCAAAATCCATGTGTTATGGTCGCGCGTCATATTTTAAAGCGGAGCGAAGCTTTCAGCCTCTGATTTCACTGATTTCGAGCGTGCTCTGTAGTCCCCCCAGAACGCACTGCAGGAAAGCCAACTTTCCTTGAAGATGATGATGATCATGAGCGAAGTTCAGAAAAATTAAAACGCTATGTATGGTCGGGATTGAACCTGGGTCCCTCGCGTAATGAAGCCAACGTCTATCTGACTGAAGGAATTTTTTTTTGTTTTGTTTTGTTTTTCTTTTTTTTCCAAGTGGTATTTATTGCGCTACAAGTCAACGTCGGAAATGATATTTACAACACATATTTACAACTACGTATACATACAGATTAGTTGAATACGAGATGAAAAATGAAACATCCTGGCCAATCCCCCAAGTGGGTATGCGCCACAAACTGCGCAGGAGGCCGCCTGGTTCTTGCTGCGGCAGGAAACTAAACATCCCCCTCGCGAGGGGCACGATCAAATGCAGAGCATTTCCGGGGGCGCACGACGTTAAGTAGTTTGCGTTACGTTAATGTTGTTGCACTTGTTGCTGTTGGTTGTTGTATTGTAATTAAATGAGGAGACGTAATTATGTGGTCATGTGACATCATTTATTAGCAGGTGGGTATGATTATTGTGGCGCAGTGGGAAGAGCACCATGTACCTCGCGTTCCGCCCACAAGTAGTGAATGCGTTGTATCAGCAGCTTCTTGACGTAGTTTGAATGAGTCAAGAATATAAGGCGTGTTCGTAGCCCTCCATTCTGTGTCGGCTTTGTGGCGCAGTGGGTAGAGCGCCATGTACCTTGCGTTCCGCCCGCAGGGTCGTGGGATCAAAACCAGGCGCCGGTAAGTATTATTTTTTTTATATAGTGTAGGGGGAGGGGTGGGGACTACGATGGACAACTAGAACGGGTGACATCGTGAGTTAAAGAAATGCTCTGCATTTAAAAAAAAATAGCCGGCGATTACTATACTTCCCAAAACGCGAAATGTGTGCGCGACGCGAACTGCAGTCTTCTCGGTCACGGCGCATGGCTGCTGCGCGCCTAAGGAAGTGATCGCGTGATGAGCGAGCGAACGGGAGCGCGCGCTACTCCACCGTTATCTCCCAGCGCGTAAGTTCCGGGGTCACAACTTGGCCTAAGTAGATATATTCGCTTACCACTTCCATGGCCTCGCCTCCTATCTCAAACCGCTGTGCTGTCCCGAGGTTATTGATCATTCCTTTGGTTTTCTGCATATTCATTTTCAGTCCCACGGTTCTACTCTGTTTGTCCAGTGCGGAAAGCATGCTTTGAAATTCGTCCCCCGAGTTACTTAGCAAGGCAACGTCATCAGCAAATCTGAGGTTACTGAAGTATTCTCCATTAGGCCTTACTCCCACCAGTTCCCAATCCAACGCTCTGCATACTTCTTGTAAACGTTCTGTGGACAACATTGGGGAGATTGTGTCTCCTTGTCTGACACCCTTCCTTATAGGTATTTTACTGCTCTCCTTATGGAGGATGATGGTAGCTGTGGACCCATTATAGATATCCTCTAGTATTCTTACATAATGCTCATCTACCCCCTGGTTCCGTAATGCCTGAATGACTGCTAGGGTTTCGACCGAGTCAAATGCTTTCTCATAGTCTATGAAGGCTATATATAGGGGTTCAGAATACTCTGCGCACTTCTCTATCACCTGATTGATCGTGTGAATATGGTCCATTGTTGAATAGCCTTTACGAAACCCTGCTCGCTCTTTAGGTTGACTGAAATCTAACTACAGTAGCGGGCGCCAGGGTGCTGCGCACTAAAAGAGAAAAAAAGCATAACGAACACGTATGTACATTTGGTTTAAAACGGGAGCGACAGTGAACAACTAATCAGCAGGGCCAGTCATGGCGGGAATAGCTTCGATCACCTAATGATAGAGATTAATGATGTTCCGGCAAAAGTGGGGTCTTCAAGAAGCACAGGGTTAGCGTGTCTGTCCAGCATACGCGTTTTCCATAAGCTATGCAAAGCGATTAGGGAAAAAAACAATCATATGACACGTTACATGTCTTCGGGTGATACAAGATACCTTACACTATCAAAGTCCTTCTCAAGAGTTATTTTGAGGACATTTCAATATTGTATGGCAGCCTAAGAATTTATGAAGCAGTGCTCAATTGCTATGTATCCTGTGCGATGTACCGTTCGCGCCATTGCGGCACAGTCGAAGCAGTATGGATTTGGAGAGGGGTGCATGGACGCGCAAAATTAGGCAGAAAATCATGCACCCCTCAGTCTAACGACGACTACCACCACACTAACCATTATAAATAAATAGGGTCCGCTCGCTTCTGGGTTGGCTGGTTTGTTTGGTGGTGGACTTGATTTCGAAAAGCTCCGCCTTCCCCCATCGTTGTCATTTCGACAGAGGGGTAGTTGATATTTTTTTTAGCCGCATCCTCATGACATTGTAAATGAAAAAAAAAAATCGTAGGTGAAAGGCAGTAGCCTCTTCCAAAAAGGGACACGTATATTGTCACGTAGCCAAAGATGAGGCAGTCGTCTTGAAGGAAAAACACGTTTATTGGAGCGAACTTGTGCTCCCTTAACAACTCAAAAAGTACACAGGCGACGAAGCAGCAGTCAACAAAGTGACGTGCGTCGGCGAGCGTCAGTGAGTCTAATTAAAGACGCGGCGTCTGCTCTACAGGCTTTTATCTTTCGGCGCGAGTGTTTCTCGAACCATCGATCTACATTTATAACGAAGAAGATTATTCTAGGCTGTTCACATTAGTTCGGAATGCTCTCCCTATCAGAAGAGATAACACAGGCGGCATAGAAAGAAAGAATGGAACACGCGCTTCCCTTGGTACACAGATAACACAGACCGGCGCAGCCGGACAGTAAAAGCAAAACATAAATAAGCAAACCCAATGCATGGTTCGCGGCAATATGTGCAGTTAGTGATGTCATAAGGATGCGGCTGCACACATTCGTGTCCTTTTTCGGAAGGTGCTACTGCCTTTCACCTGTGAATATTTCTTTTACAGGAACCGAACCAGCTAATTTTGCGGCTGCTCGTGATATCGCCTAGACTGTTGCGTTCGGTTGCGGTACATCATATGAACCTCTCGTAGTTGTTCTCCTCACCGGACCCCACCGAGTGGTCCTTGCCTCAAACATCTGGATCGTTGGTGCTGCGACATCAAGACAAACTCGTGCGCGACACTCGTCTGCGGGCGTTGTCAAAGCAGCGGAAACAGTTTTACATTTTCACACTGCCCGGATCACTACAGAGGTTTAGAGAGGCGAAAGTCCATAACAGCGACATTTCCAAAAGCGACACTCCTGACATTAAGATCCGGCCTGCTGCTCGCAGGATTCCCCTACAGAAGTGGTTTCCGCACTATGTGTACGTATACGTATGCTTCAAATTATTTCTGACGCCTGTCATTCATCCGGGTCTTTTCCACCGGGTTTTATTAATCGAATATGCGCGCGAAAGAAAAATCTCGCTCGCTCAAATGTCAAAGCAGAAGTCTCCCGACTCAGCCAAATGCTATCTTTCATTGTGTTTCGACTATATTGCTACGGCTGTGAATAATCGTGCACGAAAGGCAACCAACGTGCAACTCTCCGAAGTGCAATGCTGCGTTTTATCACCCGGTCTTGCAACATTATCGTATCTCTGCAGGCGGGAAGAGTTTCAGACAGCAACGTTGAAAATATGTTTTCTCCTTTTGCCGGTAGTAGTGCTCTTCCAGATCCATCGCCGCACAGTCCTCCAGAATTTAGGCCGTCCTACACCAGAACCCCACAAAGCACTACAGCCGATACCACCTCCTATTAGGGCCACCATCAAAGTCACCCCCATTCCACGACATATGCATCCCGAGTACAACAAAGGACGTCGCAACGCTCGTGTTCACTACCTACATAAGAAGTACTCATCGGACAAGGACACCCGCTACACCGACATCGCTCACTCAACTTCCCACTCAACCCTAGTGGTCACCGACACCAACGGCACCTCATACACTGCGGCCACATACCACCATCTCTCTCCATCTGCAGCGGAAGCTACTGCAATAGCCCTAGCAATGCATACAGCAACGTGCGACTACCTCACAATTATCACGGACTCGCAGCAAGCCTGTCGAAGATACCTCCTTGGAAGAATCCCTCCACCTGCCCTCAAGCTTCTACAAGCCGTAGTATCACCTCCTAACGTGACCATCGTTTGGACCCCAGGTCATGCCTCCCTCCCCGGGAACGAAGCAGCCCATGCTGCGGCCCGCGAACTTCACTTCCGGGCACTCCCGACGAGGCCGGGCGACTTGGACACCCTGACTGACACGCTACACCCACTACCAGCCACCTACTCCGACATCTTAGCGCACTATCGACACACCCGCCGAGAATACCCTCCCCCACACCCTGCACTCACCAACGAAGAATCCCGCATCTGGCGACGTCTCCAAACAAATACATTCTACAACGGCACCATCCTCTCCCATATCTCCCCCAGCCGTTTCACCTATAACTGCCGTGACTGCCACACCCCAGACACAACCCCCCACCTCGTATTCTTCTGCCCACACCACCCCTCCCCACTCCCCACACCTACTCTCGAGCAGTGGGAATGCGCGCTGACCAGCTCGGACCTGCAGGACCAGCAAAGCCTGATCCAGCGGGCCACCCGAGCAGCGACAGCACGCGGCTACCTGGACTAAGGCGGCCGCCCATCTGCTCTAAATATGTAAAATAAACGTTTGTTCCTCCTCCTCCTCCTTTTGCCGGTCAGTAAGAGTTTCTTCTTGCGCGGCAACACATACCCAGTCCTGTCAAAAGACAGTAATTAGGTAATAAATCTATATAAGCAAAAGAAAATGCGACGTCCGGGACCACCGTCCTCCACCCTCTCCATGGAACATTTATCCTGTTTGGTGCTTGCGGTTTATCTTGCTTCAATATGGCCGCCGTGTGATCGGAGACTCCGTTCATAAACAACTGTTTTTTTCGCTTTTTTCGCCATGGCTGCTGCACGGGAACAATACCATTTTCTTCTTCTTCTTCTTTAATACCTGATCGAAAAATAGGAGAGGTTGACGCTTTATAGAAGCGCCGGCTACTCCTTCTCGCGAAAGTTACTGTTCGTAATAGACATTTCAAGATTCTCAAACTCACTGGCCAGTTCGGCGAAGGCAGCTCTTGCGGGAGAGTTCTTGCAATGATTCATGGTTGCAATGATACAACCATTTTATTTATTTATTTATTTATTTATTTATTTATTTATTTATTTATTTATTTATTTATTTATTTATTTATTTATTTATTTATTTATTTATTTATTTATTTATTTATTTATTTATTTATTTATTTATTTAAATACCCTAAAGGCCCCGAAGGTCATTACATAGGGGGGGATCAGAAAAGCAAAACTTAAAAACGGTTAATATACATAGGATCAGTAAACAAACAAAAAACCCAGAAGATTTACCTATACAAGGCAAGCAATACATTTTTTCATTAAAGAGTTCCAATCAGCCTAACAATGGACACAAAATGTGTTTTAACAGAGGCAAGGCAACACTTGAGCATAACACTTGTTTTGGCAATTTTCAAGGTCATAACACAGACGAAGCAGTAAAGGAACATATGACACTGGGCTTGAAATTGACAAAGTCAAGTTCCATCTATTTGCGCAAGGTACTCATTTTTGAGACATGAAAATAGCAACTTGGATATACCTAACAAACCTAAATTAATACACAGCTCTTCATTACAGATGGGTACTAATGCTACCCTTCTGTATATGGAGGGCTAGTATTAATAAGACCATTCTTTCTTTCTTTACATGTTTTTCAGAACATTACCTTGGGGGACATGGCTAAAGGAAAAGCAGTTGCCTGATTGAGGCCATGCCACCCGTTTCAGCAGCGTGAAGCCTCATGTTTCTTTTTTTTTTCTTTTGCCCGAGTGATCGCCTTTTTGAAAGCATTAAAAATATTTCTTTTTACGTATATCATACCTATCATAAAATTTCAAGATATTTAACATATTTGACAGAAAGGCAGAGTGAGCTCAGGTCGTAATTTGACCCTGCGGGAACCGCTAAAATGCGGTCGAAGAAACGAAGGCATGACCGAAGTTCGATGATTTTATAACCCGATGGTACCTCGTAATTTTGATCTAATTAAGGATCATATTGAGCTAACAGAGTTTAAATTGACGAGAGTCTGCTGGGTTCGTTTCTCGACAATACCGCAATTTCTCTCGGTCTCCCCTAGAGAACAAAAGCGAGAGTAAGGTGTGTCGGTGCAAGGCCTGATAACGCGGCAGATACCTGAAATCCGCTCAAATGAGCATATGCAGCAGCCGCCTTATCATCTGCAGCGTGGCACACCAGGGTTAGCAACAGGTAGAAACGCCACGAAGGTCCCATTGTTCTAAGCGGTTTAAAACCCCGTGCCCAAACGAGGCGCGCTGCGTCGAACCCATCCTGCCCATCATGAAGCTACCTGGGCTGTTCCTTCTCTTTGGCGCGGCATTCGGTGAGTTTTCTACGGTGCGCGATTGGCAAAAACGTGGTTTTCGTAGGAAAAGCTTTAACGATCGAGTTGTTAAAGATCCCGAAGCCTGCATAAACGCCATGTGCATATAGTGCAATGCAGTAATGCTCTCTGCAAGACGACTCGGAAAAAGAAAACATCGAAAAACAATTCTACAAGTAGCGATGACGCTTTTAATGCCGTTTTTACTTCGGGTGTAGAAAAATCATGCCATAATTTCAATCCCGGTTTAAAAACAGTGCACAAAATTTTCATACATCTGTAGGTAAACGTAGCTGGGTGCTTGGTTGCAAGTAACTATTATGTCTATAGGTTGTGTATGGTTACTGTATGGTTGTGTATGTACGACTTACGCCTTGTTCGAAGTTATTTCTCCGCATTAAAGGTATTCTTCGATGCATTACCTCTATTCTATATGTTCATAAGCGGTATTCCCCATGTAAAACAGTGAGTGCAGTCCGTAGCGAGTTGAGAAAAGCTTGAACTTTCACAGAAACAGCGCTTGGAATGGCGACAGTGAAACCCCTTGAGTGAAAGCAAATGTGGCCCCGAATAAAATCAAACAATCGTCCAAACAAGCAAACAAACAAACAAAAACACACACGAACGCCTCGCGCTAGGGAGCGCCTCGCGCTTCAAAGACACGTGCAGCCTCGTGATCGTGTTCCAGCGTGGACGGCTACCGCCACCTTGGGGGAGCCGGAAGAAACTAGCCGCGCACGTGATTGAATGCCGGAAAAAAATAGGGCGCACTCTGTTCTTGTTGACGGAGCTGGAAAATGCATCAAACTCTAGCCATGCATTGCTTAGCGTCAGAAGCCATCGCTGTATATCATGTGGGCCGCATCCAGTCTACCGGTTGTACCTGTCACTGCTTCGTAAAAATTTTGGTTTATGTACATTTAAATTTTTATCCAAATCCGTAAATATTCTACGCTTCCCCTGTGCTGATTTTCTTGTATGGCATTTTCTGAGTGTCTGCCTTGTTTTTATTTTCTGACCCCGAAAAAAATAAAGCCAAGTGCGGCGGGAGTCGGGCATATAGCACGTGCTGGGTTAAAAATTGACCTCGTGATACGCCCCCAGAAAGTTCCCTCCGTATTCCCGATGCTTCTTTTGCAGGTGAACTGAGCAAGCTTGATCTTTACTGCGGCCACGATGTGGACTCTGGGGACTGTATCGGTGCGGAGCTTAGGTACTTCTTCGACGTCCGCTCTGGCGAGTGCGAGCCCTTCTTGTACAGCGGATGCGGAGGCAACTCCAACAACTACCGGAGTATGGAACTATGCGAAAAGACCTGCATGTCGCCAAAACGTGAGTGCGCCTTCCTTGTAATGGTGACAATGTCTGCCATAAAACACCTTTTTACGTGCAACGGACTCTTGTAAGAGCAAAGTACGATGCTACTATACTCGGTTACAACTCAAGAACGGCACCACCTCATGTGGTGTATCACTCCGCCAAAGCGCCGGACCCGTGACGTCAGTGCGCGCGCGTTTTGAAAGGGGTTTGCTATGAATGCCTGATATCGTCTGCCATGTCTCACGCAGTTTGTTTGTCGTCACTGGAGTCGTTTATAAGAATATTAGGTCAAAATAATCACGGGAACGGCTCAAGCCATGTTCAAAATATTCCCAGTAACGCCCTAGTTGCGCCGCGCGGAGAAACATCCGGCTACGGTGATAAGGCACAGCGGCAACTTCCGGTGCCGTTCTTATGTTGTCACCGAGTATAGGGATTGTGTACCCTTCGTCAAAATAAAACCGATGCATATTTCCGGAAATGAAGATCAGCACATTTTGCGGCACGTTTATGTTGGTCTGGTGTACGTGGTTTACGGAAACTGACGCCTTGAGGCAGTCGAATTTAAAATTTGTTTAGTACAAGTTTCAAGCACCACCACTGCGAATAGTTACTCGAAAGGAGCTCGGCACGACCATGAAGAGAAGCGGTTAACATTTAATTTTGGTGTTAACGTTGTTTCACTGACTATCGCGACGGGAGAAATTCAGCTAGTTGGCATGCTTCCATGAATTTTCATTGTTTTGTGTCGTGAAAACACTATCGTTAATTTTAGGTGTCCGATATTTATTTCCGGGACACTACAGCCACGCAAAGTTACCCTCGGTTACCCCATCGCAAATTACATTACGCCAAAATGTCATTAGAATCTAACACACAAAAAAAATACTAATTTTATTTCTTCATTTTCAGCAACACCAAGGACCTCGAGTCGCCCTCATGAGGTGGAGGGCCTACCTCCAGGTATGTATCTGCGTAGTATGGAAAGGGGAATCAAAACTGGCTTACCATAACTACTTTCAGTCTATTTGACCCTTTGTTAATAATCACCTTATCATTGGTCAAGTTCAGTGCGGAACATGGGTCTCTCCCGGTCGCTTCCTATAACCCTTTCAACGCGCCAGCAGAATCCATTCATTTGGCCCGAATTTTCCGAAATCATCACTCGACCTAGTCTGCTGCCTCCCTCAGCCTCTCTTCTTACCCGCCTGCTTTCCGCCTTTAGGCTCTAAAAAGTCTCCGTAAGTCCGTTTCGCCGCAACGCTCCAGCTCAACCAATCAAAGCGAGCAAATGCCCCAACACAAGGGTGAAATAGGCCCAGACTGTACGACCTGTCTCAGAAATGATATCATGGCATAGACCAGTGGTTCTCAAATGGGGGTCCGCGGACTCCAGGGGGTCCGCGAGAACATTTGAGCGGTCCGCCAAGCCTCGCTCAAAGCTACACCCCCCCCCCCCTCCCGCCATATTTTTCTCGATTTTGCTAACTAGCACTTTCTTGCAGTGCAAAAAGGTGGCTTCGCCACATTACCTGTACGCTTAGTTTCTCCGCGTAGCACATATTTTAACATCTGCTTTTTGCACAGCACGCCAGCTATGAGAAGAAAAGAAACAGACACAGAAAAGGCAGACTTATAGATTCAAGAGCAAATTGTTCGGCATTATGACGCGCATCGTCATTGACGTCAAGCAGAAAAGGCGGGAATCGGATAAGTGTGTGGGCGACGTAAGCTGCAAGTACAAATTGTTTGACATTACGACACCGATCAACATATGCTCCATCGTGGGGTCCCCCGTCACTTTCGCAAGCCCCAGAGGGGTCCCCGGGGCAGTAATGGTTGAGAACCACTGGCCTAGACGAAATAAGAAAATTCGGAGGCAAAGATTGGACTCGGGCAGCTCAGGATAGGAGCAGTTGGAGGCCAATGGGAGAGGCCTTCGTCCTGCAGTGGACTTAAATAGGCTGCTGCTGATGATGATCATGATGACATTGCGCAATCGAGAACGTCACGCACGCCTTGCATGTTGTACGGCGCCGTGTCCTACACCAGGTCACAAAAACTATACGGAGATCCCATTTTTGCATATTTGAGTCAGATATGGTTCGATTTTGGACACTTGATTGCTTTGGTTAGTTGTACATAAAGGAAAGCTGAAGCGCTTTCCAAAAATTTGAGTTAGATTAACAGTTATATAGTTTCTTGCGCGCTGATTCCGAATATCACATTGAAATTTATCGTACATGAGTCCAAGTGGCATTTATCTTGCAAAAAGCGCGGCCCCGTTTGAAAGACGCGCGCTTTTCGTCTTATGACGCCCCTGATTGGTTGCGCCCGTCATGACGTCAAAAGAGGACACCCTTCGGCCGCGCGGGTTGTCGGAAGCATTGCGAACGATCTCATGGTTGCCTTTGCGGCAATTTAGCTTGCAGTTTAATTTTCGCACATGATTGGAAGTTTTGTTTTATAATTTCCCGTGCTGTTGGTTCAATTATCTTGGAGCTTAAATTTGCTTTACACGACAGAGAACCCCAAAGCAGTGACTGTGACGTCGACTAGTGGGTTCCACCAAAATATTTTTGAATTAGGCAGCCAGCATAGGGGGATTTTATACCTTATGTTAATATTAGGTACTGCCTTAACTGTTTCTTATTATACACAAAACCATTTATGCCGAAGATTAATGGGCGTTTTGTAAACAATCTACCAGCGAAAAGCACGTACGTGCACTGCGCGAAAAAATAGCGTTCATGCGCTGTAAACGTATATGCGAGACACATCTTGCCGGTACACGCATAAACCAACAAGCAGACTCTGCTTCCGCATTTCCTTTGTTCGTTGTCGCCCACCCCAGCCCCGTTACTCATGAAACACAGACCCACACGCGCGCGCCATTTCGGCAGCGGCGCTACGTCGCCTCCGCGATTGCTAGCTGCACTTCGATGAGTGGCGTCTTACTGCTTCACATGCATTTATTCTGAAAACACTGCAGCATACTAGTGCCTGCTCAGCATTATTGGCTGTAGTAGGGCTTGATTTTCGCTTGTGCGTTGCGCATTCTGCTACAATATTACGGCCACCTCGTTATAATTAACAGACCAGTCGGACAAGGCAGTTACGTTGTAGTTACGTTACTTTAGGTAACAATCACCAAACGTTTGTGATAATGAATCGTTGGCCTGTTTCAGCATTTCTAAATTTAAGCATTTACCGCGCTAGTCGGACAGAGGCCGTATATTTACTCTTCGCTCCTAATTTTTTTAGTATCATCATTATATATATCACCAACTATCACTGGAGCACACTTGAGGTTCAGTGACAACAAGTGCTTGCCAGGTTATAATATGCAGCCACACGGAATCTTGGGCAAAAAATTAGGCCCCCGCAGTCAACACAAATTATGGCACGGTGGTGGTTCGGAGGGGTGTTTTTTTTTTTAATTCCAGACAAACATCACCTTATCGGGACATGTATACTTGCAAAATAAGTAATCTGGTTGTCTTGGTTCCATTACTTTGTAGGAATACTGTTTCCTCTTAGCCGGGAGAGAACTTCTATCAGGATTGGCCCCTTGTTTTAGTTTCGCCAAAAAATGTTTTTTTGAACACTGTCCTGAGCCCATAGGGAAAGAAAACCGACGCGTTTAACGAAACAAGTATTTCCTGAACAAATGTGACTTGGTTACTGGAATGGAACGAAACATCCCCGGCCAAAGTACAGCAGTATTCCCCATCCTTCCTAAATCTGGAATCTAATGTGAACATTCACGTCCATCGCATCAAAAAAAAAAAAACGCATTGGAGCGGTTTACAAAGTATTTAACGTAGTGTAGTATATTCTCTGTCATCAAGCACAGCCACCTCGGCTGTCGCTTCCGTATGTTATCAAGCATCCCGGCGTGGCATTATTCTGCTTAGGAATACGGCATGATAACGTATGCCTCGTTTGGCGTTCGTGCATACTTTTTGAACACGAAAATTGTACAAATGAGTGCTATCAACCACAACAACAAGTATCATTCACAAGGAAACACGGCGAAAAGAGCATGGCCGAGGCGGCCGATCCGGCCGGAAGTCCAGGTATGACGTTTTTCAGCCGGTTTTCGCCCGCGCTCTTCGGTCTTCCGGCATCGCGCGGTGAGATGGGGGCGGGGCAACGGGCCACTTTTGTTTGCTCATTGCGCCGCTTCTATTGCATGTATTGCGAAAATATTTCGTACACATGAACTATTCAATGTGTACTTGCTGCTAGTCAACTTTTCTTTTAATTCTAAAACCGCTTCACCTTCCCTTTAAGCGTTGTAGCGGAGCCGACCTACGAAAACTTCATAGAGTTTGCACTTCACGATCCTGCTCATTTGTTTTTATGTATCTTGAAGTAGTGGGATGTTCACTATGCGCGCTTCCTATCCTTTATTCTTACGCTTAACGACCTTGTCATTATTGGACCAGTCTATAGGAACCCTTCGAGGCACTTTGCGAGGCGCCTATTATATACTCCTCAAATTAGAAGTTGAAGTACGCACTGATTGCTGTTCGGTGACATCGGCAGGCAATCTTTCATTATGAATGCGCTTCGAATGCGTTTCGAGTCTATGCCCTCACTCCCCCACCTTCCACCCCTTTTATTAGAGCCGATTGTTCGCCTGGTTTTAGTTTCCTAGGAATAATTGCACCCTCGGGTTTTTTATACTATCAGCCTTTTTCTTTACAAAAGGTTCATAAAATTTGGCGGGATACCTGCGGGTTCGATAAAGATAACGTCGCCAGCGAACTCGGGCTGCATTGACATCCCTTGGAGACTGGTATCGCTAGTTTCACAACGAAGCGGCTTTAGGCACGTCATTAAAGGAAGATAATACTGACTTTGAAAAATCGCGCTTTCCTATCGGCCCCCTTTCTAATAGAAAGTTTATTGGAGTTTATGAAGTGCCGTGGAGCCTGAAGTATTGCTAGTACTACGACTTTATGCGTCGTGGTTCCGCAGAAACTCTAACAGTGCAGTAATTTGCTCTCAGCCATCACATTTTTATAGTCAATTAAGGCTAAGGGAAGCGGCTTGCAACATTACTTAGATTTCTAGCTTGCTTAGTAGATTTTTGGTTATGGCATGTCTTTGGGTAAACTTTCTTAAATTTAGGCTGGTTTCTAAACTGACAAAAGTGTAGATTGTTGCTAGTTTGATCTATTGGTATTTCCGCATAAATAGAGACTTATAGCTCGCGTGATTTGTTCTCGACTTTCGTAATTTCTCAATTTGATGTGATATGAGGGTCGGTATAGAAATCGGGCACTATTGTGAAAGCCTGACACCGAGAAATAGAAAGTTATTAAAATCTGATTTCGGGTGTCCCGGTTTCATTCACATAAAAAGGGTTAATGAAAACTGGCTGCCATTTCGGCATATCCCGAAGACGTTCTAACTGTCTTGCACCTGTGATGTCACGGGTAGCAGAACATATTAAGACTGCCATCCCAGTTAGCTGCCGTTTTTACAAGGAAACTATTCCAAGGCTAGCCTCCATTACTTCCCACTTTTTTTTTTTTCGTCCGCGCCCTTAGCATCTCACCATAGCTGCTCACAGTGGTGCCTGTTCCGATTATATTCCGTCATCCTCGGGGTTAATTTTTTCCTCAGCGTGCCTTCGGGAGCCGAGTCCCGGACCGTGCCAGGGCTCTTTCCACCGCTGGTTCTACAGCGCCCAAGAGAAGCGTTGCCGCCCGTTCGTGTACGGCGGTTGCGGGAGCAACGGCAACAACTACGAAAGCTATGTCAACTGCATGGATCACTGCGCGTCGAGTGGAGACGACAAGGCCGTGACACAGAAGTCGACTGAAGGTTGTCTTTAATTTTGTGTCTTTTTAGGGGTGACAGTGGCAGCAGACTTCTGCTTCCTTTGAATGTGAAGATAACAGAATCAATAGCCGTATTCTGAATAGACTCCACAGATGGAGTACAGTGGACTAGCTTGCTGTAGACGGGTGGAAAACAGCGAGAAAAATTGGCCGCATAACTGCTTTCTTCTCTGTAAACGTTGCCAAAAAAAAGATGGTCTTCTGCTTTCCACGTCACGTGACTGCCTCCTCTCTCTTCCTCTTCCGCCCTTCACACTAGACCCCCTCCCCTCGCTCTCTCCTTGATGAATGTAATTGAAGTTTGCTCCACTCAATTCAATTTTCCCGCGTGATGATGATGATGATTGCTACTGGTTTCCCCTTTGTAGCGGGGTGATGACGTGTCATCTTTTCTTGTCATCTTTCATGTTTTATACTCTTGGTTTAATACTAGCGCTGCTTAGGGCCGGTACAAAAAACTTATTAGGCACAAAATACTTTTTGAGCTCACATTTACCTAACTGGGCGGTGAGTTTGCGTTTATCGAAATGTCTTCTAAGAACATTACCTTGCGCGAGAAGGAATAGCCGGCGCTCTTATAAGGCGTCAACCTCTCCTACTTTTTCGCCATGTAATAAAGGAGAAAAAATACTTTTTTTTTCCTGTTACAGGTGGTAACTGTCCTAAGCAATATTCCCTTCTCTGCTTTTCGTCCACCAGAATTCTAATCTTCTTCGCATTCATGCTGTTCGCGCGCCATCTTTTAAGAAAGCGCATCTTTCATGTTGCGCTCTTGGTTGTGCTTGGAACAGCACGAGCCGACGTCTTTTGTTTTAGTGTTTTTTTTTATTTCTTCAAAGCCGTTTCTTTATGATTTATTTCTTCGTTTGCTATCAAAAAAAAAGAACAGTCTTCATTAAAAGAACGTTGATGTCCTCGGTTATGTACTTACAGGTCACCTGAAATATTCCTGAGGTTTGTTTCGCGCTGAACAGTGCGGACATGTATAAGCCCTACCTACCATTTCAGTAGTTAGGAACGGTCCTGCCTTATATGCTCCGTGTTCAAGTATCATTTACAGAGTCAAGTGACCGACAGACAGAAACAGGCAGGCCAAAATAGCCGCGTTATGATAGCCCCCCAAAAAGGCTATCGTCTTAATAAAAACGACTGGTGTATTTTTCCCGCCTAAAGGTCGAAATCAGACACTCAGTCCAAATAAGCTCCGACAGCGTACATCGTCTCGGTGGAGGGTCCGCAATTCATTCGCATGTTCAGAGTAAAACAGAAGTACGGTAACTACGTTTCGAGAACATGTAGTACAGTTATTTCCACGAGCTATAAAAAACCTTGGAATGGGTTGAAGAAATTGAAGTAGAAGTTGAACATTACTTCCACTCATGCGTGCGGCGTTTAGTCTGACAACGGAGTGGAGGCATTGACAAAGATGATAACTGTCCCCTTTCCCCTCTCGGCTGAAGAAATCAAGATAGGACAGAGCGACAGCCGCAACAGTCGCGTCACAAACCAAAATTGATCCAAGCTTGTTATTAATTAACGGAAGCGTATTTCAGAGGCGGTCACACCTTGTTACCTCCGACTTTTTTTTTTTTTTTTTTTTTTTTGCGGGGATTTTGTGGCTGCTCGTGATATCGCGTAAACCAGTGGTTCTCAGCCATGACTGCTCCGGGGACCCCTTCCGGTCTTCCGAAAGTGATGGGGGACCCTACGATGGAGCATACGTTGATCGGTGTCATAATGTCAAACAATTTGCGCCTGCAGCTCACGTCGCCCGCAGACTTATCCAATGCCCGCCTTTTCTGCTTGACGTTAATGACTATGCGGGCCATAATAACAAACAATTTCCTCTTGAATTTAAATTCTTCGAAACACCTATACGCTGCCTTTTCTAGGTCTGTATTTTTGCTTCTCATGGCTAGTGAGTTGTGCAAAAATCAGATGTTCAAATATTTGCTACGGGGAGAAACTAAACGTACATGTAATGCGACGAAGCCACCTTTTTTTGAATTGCAAGCCGGTGCTGGCAAAATCGAGAAAAGAATGGCGGGGGGAAAGTTTAGAGGGAGGCTTTGCGGACCCCTCAAATGCTCTCGCGGACCCCCTGAAGTCCGCGGAGCCCCATTTGGGAATCACTGGCGTAAACTGTTGCGTTCGTTTAGAGAACACAAGATGACCTCTTTTTGTTCATCTCCTATTGCTTTCAGTGTGTCACCGGGCCCCACGAAGAGGTCCTTGCCTCGGATCTCTGAACCGTTGGTTCTACGACCCCAAGACAAACTCATGCAAGCAATTTGTCTACGGAGGTTGTCAAAGCAACGGAAACAACTTTGAAACATTCCCCATTTGTCGGGATCACTGCGTGGTTTAGAGAGCCAAGAAATCACCGCAGGCTTGTGCGACCTTCCGATCTCTAGCAAATGGACCCAACTCTTCAAAGCGCCCCCAAGCGTCCTGTCCATCGCGGCATCGCCGATAACAGGGCCACTGACCACAATAAATTTAAACTTCACCCGAACACCACCAATAACGTTTCACACATTCCGTACAAATTTGAAGTGCTTGCAGAATCTAGTTATCTCAGCACAGCGACGCAAACAATGTAGGCGCTTCCCATAACGCCTCAGTAATTTTTCCCTATAAAACGCGTTATTAACCCCCAACTTCAAAGCTTTCCCATATATCAACCCCGACGTGCTCCCTATATTGCCTCCATATTTAAACTTCGCGAAGCTTTCAGTTCTCTCAGAGCACCGGACGATATGTGTGTTGTCCCTTAAAAGCTCCTTTAGAACTTTTTTCCTTTAAAACCCATCATTAACTCACGCGCCTGAAACATTTCCCCCGCATCACTCATCAGTTATAACTTACCGCATATTCACTAAAAATTCAAATTTCGTGTCACATCAATTGGTTCTCCAAAGACAGTGAGTGCATGCAAAAGTACTGTCCACGCACATATACCGCCTCTTAATAGGGCGAAAACGCGCAAATGTTCCTAAGAAGCCTAATTTATCTACTTGCCTAAAACTTTCACCACGCATTACCCCTCCCATGTGCCGCATATTCCCTTCAAATTTTAACTAAGTGCATTGCCACACGAGCGGCTTCTCTGTAAACGAATGTAGCCGTATATACTTACCCGTTTAGAACCGAACATCTCGGCAAGTGCAACTACTTTGACCGCAACTGTAGCGGGCGTGAACAACCACGTCACTACACCTGCGTGCCCCAAGGAGCAACCCTCTTACCTACCCTATTCAACATAGGGATGAGAGGGCTTGCAAACTGCCTCCACGATACAGCCACGGGTATTTGCTTTACTATGTACGCCGATGATGTAACCGTATGGATTGACCCAGGACAGCACGCCACAACAGAACAAGCCTTGTTCTGTTGCGGATGCTGCGCTGAGTCAATTTATACGGCAGTAACTGCCGTCTAAACAGCCCTGGATTCTTTAGTAGCAACTGTAATAAAGACAACTGTGAATAATACCGACATTCTCATACTTTACGGTATAGGAATGTTCGCATTCACTGGGTAGCGGGACACGAGAATTCCTGCACTGGAAATTAGGCTGCACGCGCTGCGGCAGACGGAAGTTCAAACTTTGCCCCTCCACTGGTCCTCAACGAAGCGGCTACTCCTCCCACGCTACCCCAGCCCTGAATATCGTCCCGCACAAAAAAAAGACAAACAGCGTTAGCAAGACGTTACTCCTTCATACTTTCTCTCATGCCTCAATCCACTTCCGCGCTCTGGGGAAATCTTCGTTGATAAGTGCACCGCCAACGCGGCCCCCACTCCTGAGACACTTCCCTGATGGCCCTCCTTCCGTCTTCCGCCAACATGCCTATACTTCCAAGTCTCCACACAAGCCAGCCTCTACCATCTCGTCCAGAAGTGCTCAACTTTTCACCGAATATCGAACATATCCTATAGCCAACGCACAACCACCAAACTCACTCACGACTGATTAAATTTGTTAGACCAATACCTATTACATTCCATATGATATTATGAGCAGCCCATGAGAGTGTAATCAAAATCTATGATGACCCCACACCTCGTGAGAGCACCTAACAACCAAAAGTTCGCAACCCACTATTCACTTCTCCTACATTAACCCACTCGGCCTCTGGCTTTCTTTCTTCAATAACGGGCTACAACAACACCAGCAACAACAACAAAGTAAGGGCCATTCTATTCTATAAGGTGATTACCAGCAAAGCTTTTTATCACACTGCATAGAGGTGACACGGAATTTGGGAGAAAGGTATGAGCAAACTTAATTTATTTTAGCGTTAACGGTGGTCATTCCTAAGAAAGACACATATATACACGCACACTTTTATTTTGACCCTACTGATCTTTAAATGGTGCCCATTGATAACTAATCTACTCAAAATGCCTACCCAGATCAGACGTATAAGCTTGAGGTCCTAATCATGTTTTGAATGGCATGCTACTTTGGTAGTCAATGGGTGCTAATAGCACACCCACACGCACACCGGGACAACGTTCGTTTTCCAACGCCTTGTTCTGTAGGACACTTCTCTATTCAAAGACTATGTGGAGCCTCGGAAGTTTTCGTTCTCGGACACGAAAAACACACGGAGCCCTAGCGATATATCCTTCACATAAAACAAAATAAATGTCGCAACCGCCTTTCGTTTCTTGTCAGTCTTGTTTTGAAAAATCATGCGTAGCTTATTCTTGCTTATTCTACATCGCGACGCCGGTGGCAAAAATGCGCCCTTCTAACTCATCGACACCGGAGGGACATGCCTCCTGAGGTCACACCAAGAAAATGTAGACGACGCTAATTTCCGAACCATAATCTTTTGACAACAACCCTCTTGCCACATCCACGCAGCAACACTCTCGCTCGGCATACAGTTATCGCGTTGCTCATCCTTAAAAATTGGCGCTGACAACTTGTGCTTTGCTGCCATCGCAACACAATGCCGAGTTAGATGTAGAGAATCACGCTCTTGCTAAGTACGTCACTGAAAGATTAGTGTTCGTTTTCAGCGAGCGGAATAACCTCAGCCCAGAGATATTCTCGCCAAGTAAATTTGAGAGGTATATCATTCAAAGTGTTGGGGAGTCATAATTGTACCTGCAGAAATCGCACAGACCGATGTCTTGAAGGCATTAAATTGTGCCTTTTCAATTCGAAACGAAAGAAATAGAGCAAGAAAGGAAGGAAGGAAGGAAGGAAGGAAGGAAGGAAGGAAGGAAGGAAGGAAGGAAGGAAGGAAGGAAGGAAGGAAGGAAGGAAGGAAGGAAGGAAGGAAGAGCGAAAGAAAGAAAGAAACAAAGGAAGAAAGGGAGGGAGGAAGGAAGAATAAAGAAGGAAAAAGATTAAAATAAAGAGAAAGGAGGAAAGAAAGAGAGAAATAAATGAAGAAAAAAAGGAGCCCTAGCTGCCTTTTTTTTTCCTGTCTTGGGACGATCATCTGACGGCGAAATTCCCCTTTCCTTTTTTTCTTCTCATGTACCCTCCTTCGTTGAAGACAACCCACGGCAAGTGTATCGAATGCACCACAATTCTGCCGTCAATAAACTTGCAGCAAATATTGCACCAAGGCCTTATTCCACAACGCGAAATTGCACAGAGAGTAGACAGGCTGTGTTCAATTCTTCCTAGTCGCCGAAATGCCCTGTACAGCTCTGCATTCCCGTTGTGGCTGCCCATCTGGAGATCCGTAGATGTGCGCTTAAAAAATACCTTACATCTCGTGTTTTCTCTGTAGTCAGCTTCGTGCGCAGCCGGTTTTCTTTTACATTTGACATTACCGCTAACGCACCTTATTCTGCAGCACAACAGGCAGCGTGCAATCATTGCCCACGATGTAGAGACCCCGAAAGGCTGCCAAGACCCGCAAATCAGCTGTGCTGTCGAGCCCCACGGAGACGTGCACCTGAACAAAATTCCATTCTGTAATAATCAGCGCGTCGAATAGAGCCGAAAGAAGCGTGTCGTGGTCTAGGCCACTCGAAACCCTGCTGACACCCGAGATAATTTGCGAGAGGCGCCTGTCGATCCCGTCGGAAAAGAACGTGCTATATTTTCTCCGAACACTCGTGCAGGCAGATGTGATTAGAAAGGGGTTTTTATCTTCTTTTTTGCCGACGAAAGAGCGTATAGGACAATTGCCTGGCCTTGTTTGCTCCAGGAACACTACGTACCGGGATAAAATGTTGTATGGCCGGGTCGCGGTACTCCGAATGCATGCCAAGAGCGGGCAAACGCAGACGTCACTGCCCTGTGCATGTTTCTGAATTACGCTTTGCGACAAATCACGAATAGGGAGACGAGAACGGCGGAGCTGGCTTAGGGGCTTTTATTAAAGCAGGGAGGTCTCGACGCGGAAACAAAGTGGATTGTTCGGGCTGGTTGGTACGAGATTTCAAATTTCTAGAAACAGCACACGGACGACGCGAAGGAGAGAAAGCAGGGTGGCTCTAATATGTTCTAATAGTTCCAATGCTTCTAATAGCTGGTAAATTTCCTTGCGGAAAGAAGCTCAAACTCTGACGCAAAACAAAAGTCAAGAAAAAACAGGACACGCCGCTGGAAAAAACCGGACAGCGGCGCGTCCCATTTTTCCTTCCGCTAGAAGGAGAGACAGTTATGCATGTATGTTCTCGTTTGTTTGTTCGTTCGTTCGTTTGTTTGTTTGTTTGTTTGTTTGTTCCTCCACATTCAGCGCGCTTTTATAAGCCGTCCAGGAAATAAAGCATCGGGTTAACTGAAATAAATCCATTCACGAAAATAAAGACAGCGAATTGTATCCTGTTTTTTCTCCTTCATCCCGTTCGTGCGTACGGTTCTCACACGGTTGAGGTGCGCTCGCACGGAAAATTAAAATACGCATATTAGGGAACTTTTTCAGAACACACGTTTATTAAAAGTGTAGGATGGAGTAAAGATCGTTTCCCCGAAGTCCGGTGTCGATTAGGAACCCAATCGCCCGGGCTCCGGTTGATTTGGCAGGAGGCTGGCTGGGTGATGGTGTTGAAGTTCTTGGAGATGGCGGTCGAATTGACGAACTCGAGGCGTTGAAGTTGATTAAGTGAAACGGAAGTTTATGTACAGATATTTACAGTATGAAAACTGGGTACATGAGAAATAAAAAGAAAAACTTCAAACTTCGGCTAGACGCTAGCTCCGAGTGCGCACAAATCACTCGAGCTCCTCAACTTCGTCTAACTCTCCTACTCTCGGAGCGTACACAAACCGCTCGAGAAACCACGGCCGAGACTCTGTCTCGCCGCAAGATCCGTCTAGTTGCCCGGTGCGGCGCTGCACCCTAAACCTCCGACGCGATCTTAACCTCGACTAGGGGGCTCACAAATCCCAACCTAGCGTTAACGGTCGAGACTCCTTGTCTCGCCGGGAACTGCCAGCTCAGCGCTCAGACAAGACCCCTTTCCAACGGCCAAGTTCGGCCTTATATAACCTCGAGATCACCCTCTCTCGGGAACGCCCCTGTAGCGTTCGTACACGCGTATGGGAGTGCCCGAATTCACGTAGACAGCTGTCACTCAGCATGCCACGGAATATTCATTGAGGCGCCGCCACATTCGGGTCAACGGCACGCCCACAGACGAGCAGTTTCGTGCGACCCCGCGGGGTGAAAGCGAAAGACGGCGACCGTGCGTCATGCTGACCAGGGCGCGACAACAATAGAGACACGCCGGTAATCCCACCACCTCCGCGGGTCGGGCAGGCGTTCCTGGAATCCGGCGGCGGTGTCTGCTTCCTCAATGGGGGATTATCCTTGAGGAATGCGGTGGGCCAGACAATCCGTCTCCCGTGCGCGCCGCGACGAATTAGAGGCAGTTGCAGCGCAGTGTCGGCAGTGCTACGTCGCTAGACAGAGCGGCGGGTTCTCACGCTCAGCCCGGGCGCCCGGCTGCTAATCTCATAAGTGGACCTTACAGATGGGTTTATTGCGGAAGGAAATGCAGCAGGATGCTCAGAGAAGGCAATCCAAAGCAAGCGGGGCACACGGCTGGCTCTCACGCACTCTTTTCGCGGTCCACGCTGAATATGATGCCTGTCCAGATCACCGGTGCTTCATCTTCCTTGCCGTTATTGCACAACCGCCAATCTCCTTGCAAGGGTAGGAGATAGTTAGCATAGAGCTGTTGAGCGCTGTTACCTCTTCCGCACTACAAAAGAAACAAAGTACAGCTAGCCAACACATTACCGAACACGCCGCCTCACCACCAGCGGTGAGAGCCGTACTTGTTTGATTTGTTCTGGTGATGGACACTTCGCTTTGCTTCGGCTCGTTGAATGAACACAGAAATCACGTGATTTGGGTTGGGGGAGAGCTAGATAACGAGAGAGAAGGGATAGTGTGGGGAGAGGAGAGAGAGGATGAGTGTATCGGGAGATGGGGAAGAGTAAAGTGGCACATATTTGTAGGGGTAATTGGAGATTAATGGGAGAGGCATTTGCCCTGCAGTGGGCGTAGACAGGCTGGTTATGATGATTATTATTATTATTATTATTATTATTATTATTATTATTATTATTATGATTTATAGGGGTAAGAAGCGAGAGCGAGGATGATAGGAAAAGACGTGTAGTGAGGTGGTGAGGGAGAGTGGGTGAGGGTGAGAGAGGAGTGGGAGCGGAGTGGTCAGTGGATGGGGGAGGCAAGTACATGACGGAGATGGGAGGAAGAATAGGAAAATGATATGCGGAGAAGGGGTAAGTGGAGGAGGAAAATGAGAGGGAGGGCGAAGGGGTTGGAGGGAGAGCCGAGAGAGGGGGAGAGGACATGAGGGAAGGCGGGAGGATTTGGGGGGCAGGGAGATGGGTAAGGACATATTAGCAGAAACTAAGAAGAAGCAATGGACGTGGGCAGGGCATGTAATGCGGAGGCAAGATAACCGTTGGTCATTATGGGTAACAAAGTGGATCCCTAGAGAAGGCAAGCGTGGCAGGGGGCGGAAGAAAGTTAGATGGGCAGATGAGATCAAGAAGTTTGCGGGGGTAAATTGGTCGCAGTTAGCACAGGACCGGGATAATTGGAATCCATGGGGGAGGCCTTTGCCCTGCAGTGGGCGTAGATAGGCTGGTGGTAATGGTGATTATGATGATGATGACGATGATGAGATGGTGGGAGAAGGAGTAGGAGAGGAAGGAGAACGGGGGTGTTACATGCCAGTGGCGGCAGAAACGCTATCGTCTTTCAACACCATTCGCTGCGAAGAATATGCGCATCCGATTTTGATACAAAAGCCTTGTGTGTCATCAAACGCGAATAATGACCGTAATCGTAGTCGTCGTCGTCAGCGGCGGCGGTGATACAACACGAACGGTACCAAAATCGCCACCGTTGTAAAGAGAAGATAAATTGGTTTTGTGTAAGATTTGAGCCCGCGTCGCCATGGAGCATCTGCGAGGTGCGCAGACACCGACCGAAAGAAAAACTTTATTTTGGTAAATGCCGTTCACGTCGCGCTTGTGTTGCATCCACTCACCAGCGACCTCCGCAGCCCTGTCGATTAACCGGACCTGAAGGTCCGGATCGGAGCTGCGGAGCGCGGCCTCCCAGTGCTCCTCAGAGGAGATTAGTGGGAGCGGATCCTGGGGGCATGCTTATATATTTTATGAGATAGGGTGGCGTGTTCGCCGCGCAGGTGGCAGGCTGCGGTTTGGTAGAGGATTGGGTGTACGTGGATAAGACGGGCTGGATTGGAGAAAGTGTTCGTTTGTAGTAAACGCCAAATGTGAGCCTTGCTGTTATCTAATTGCTGGTCTGCCGGTGGATAGATCCAGCGGGGGAGGCGGTAGTGTGTGGTGATGTCATTAAATGTGACCAGGCGATCCCTCGCAGGACGCGCTCAATGATAGGGATAGAGATTAGGCCCTGCCCAGAGCGTGAGCCCTCAGACTTGTTCGTGCACCCGTCTCGTTTCCCTCGGGGCCGGTGTGTGCGGGTGCCCAGGCCAAGTGTATTGTATGGTGGGGATATGGGTGGGCGTTTTAGGTGCAGAGCACTTTATGTGCTCGCCTTGTCGCCTTAGCTCGCTAACGGTCGGTGCGACTGCCGGAATCAGGCGGCACAGCGAGATAACGAACCCAAGTACGAAAAAAGAATTTATTACAAAACCAAATATCATCGCGCAGCGACTAGTGGTAACTGCCCCCCCCCCTTTTAAAAAAAAGAAGAAGAAAAAAACAATCAGTTTCTAAGTACTGCGGGCAGTCAATACTTTGCACAATAAATGTCTGTGGTGGTGAAACAGGCTATTCCGAAATCAATCCATCAAAAGTTCATAGGTGTCCACAGAAAGGTTCAAGTCAATACGGTATAATAGTGATGTTCAGGATGTTGTTCCTGACCACTGTGAAGCGCGTGGACCAGCGTAACAGGATGGCTTCTTCACCTAGAGCTGCCTAGTCAATATCCAAGTGACTCATAAGGATTGACCGCACACGGCACAGCAGTGAAAACATTGCCCGGTGCGGTCGGGCGTGAAGACACGCGGCACCACGATTTCGCCACAATACAAAAGCACCAGCACACATCAGGAAGTTCACCAACACGTAAGACCAAACAACCTGCTTAACACAGGCGAAAACGTTCCCGCTACACGACACTGTTGTACCGGCGTCAGGGAGTCACGCTGAGGCCAAGGCTGAGGCTTCGAAAACTACGAGGTTTAAATAGTCACAACCGTTCAAACCTCGTGATCCGCTGGCAGTTGCCATACATCTCTCCGTTATTTAGTGCAAAGAAAATTGAAGGTACATTTCAGGCAAAATCTGTGTATATAACCGGCCGCCCCCGCGTTCATTTAGTTAGGAAAGCTCGTTGGGTTCTTTTTTTACGATTGTAAGCGTAAAAAGCGGCCGCGCAAGAAAGAAATGAAAAGTTCGAAATTCCGTAGAAAGGCTCCAGCTGCGCAAGAAAAAAAATGGCGCGTTCAAAATGACGCAGAAAGGCTCCATGCAGCATACGAAATTAAAGCAAGCGCAAAAAGAGAGAGGGAGAAGTGATTTGGTGGAAGAGAGGAAAGGAAAGTGCACTAGGGATATTATTGAGCACTGCAGGGAGCTCAGGGAGCTCACCTGTATACAACCCAGCTCGGGGGGGGGGGGGGGGTGAGAGGGGATAAAAGGCTAGGGAGGAGGTAGGGGTAGAATTGGAATAGAAAATATGTGTGTGTGAGAGAGAGAGAGAGAGAGAGAGAGAGAGAGAGAGAGAGAGAGAGAGAGAGAGAGAGTAAAGAAAAAATTACACCATCTCCCCGAAGGGAACTATGTGGTGATGCAAAGCATGGGGGTTCCGTGTAGGTTCCACACCGGATCAGAACCGGCGCAGGCGGTGTCTCGGAGCAGACTGAACGCCGCGCAGCGCGCGCTTTTTATACAGCTGGAGAGGAGAATGGAGGAGAGACGCGCATGCGCAGTGGGGGTGTGGACGGCGCAACAAGGGAGGGACATAGCCCCGACCATGAGATGGCTCCTGGAGCGACAGTGTCGCCGGTGTCTTTCTGAGCCGGCACGAGACGAGCCGAGCGGCGAGGAGGGGCGGCGAGGAGGAGAGTGGCGTTATTATGGTGGCTAGATGGTGGCGTTATTGGTGGCGTTATTATAGTGGCCTCTAGCCACCATAGCGTTATCACATCTGGTTAGGGCTCCTGGAGCGACAGTGTTGCCGGTGTCTTCATGAGCCGGCACGAGACGAGCGGAGCGGCGAGGAGGAGAGCGGCGTTATCACATCTGGCGTGGAGAGGGGGACCAGGAGAAGTGCGGACGCCGGACGCCGAGGGACGATGGAGGGTCGACTAAGAGATGCTTTGCATCTAAAAGGGGCCATTACATAGGCGACAGCGGCTCGAGTGTTCGGCACGAGTGTTTGTTCAGTAGCCTCAGCTACAGGCCAGAACTCCCGCTGTCGCAGTTTTAGGCAGGGGGCGCGCGAGCACTGTGCATGCGGGAAATTTGAAATGCATTGGGTGGCAGCAGTGAGCGGATAACGGCGCTGCAGCCCATTATGGCGAATCACTGATCCGACTCGTATCCCTCCCCATCCCTTTCCATCACCACCTGGACCGACTGGCTCGGCTCTGAAGGGGAAGAACAGCGCAGTCTGGTCGCCCAGGTGGTCGACGTGCCCGGCCTGTAGCTTCGGCCGAATAAAAGTATTTTCTACTCTACTGCTCTGCACTTCCGACAGCTTTCACATTAGGTGGAACGGCTTTAATTTTTTTCTCCAGAATTTCGAGTGCCGCTCGTAATAATCGGCCAGTGGCGATTGTGAATTGCGGTATTTGCATCAGAAATGATTGTCCGGAGGGTAGGATTCCGTATTATGGCTAAGGCTATGGCCGCCTCTTCCGCCGTTTCTGGGCGGGTGGCTCGTACTGCCGCTGAGTTCAGACGTCTTTTAGAGAGGTCCGTTATAGCGACCGCGTATGCATCGTGGTGCCTGCAGATTCTGCTGCGTTCACATAGATGGCGTTTTGGTTATTGCTATGTATTTTGTGGAGCACTTCAGCCAGTTTCTTTTTCCTGACTACGTGATGTTCGGGATGCATGTTGCGTGGGACTATTTTTGTATTTAAACTTGTGTGAATGTATGGTGGTATAGGGTAGAGGTGAGTGAAGTTGTGGGGTGTCCGACTGATAACCCCTGGAGTATCTTCGTACGGCTGATCATGCGAGTCTTTCGTACTGGCTCATTAGGTAGGCCTCGATAAGTTCTCGGGCTGTATTGTGGAGGCCTAAGCCTTCGGGGCGAACAGTCGATGTCCCAGGGATGAGGCGAAGTGCAAGTTAATACGTTCGCCTAATGAGCAAAGCGACCTGTTCTAAATCTTGCCTGGTTAAGCGAAGCTAAGGGACAGAGTATACGAGTCGACTTAAAATGAACGCCTGAAGAATGCGGACCTACTCTTTTTTTTTTCAAGCCTTGATGAAGATTTGTGACTCTGCGTATTAATTTGGCTGTTTGGATAGCGTTTCTTTCCATAAGAATCCTTTTTTTTTTGCCATTTTAAATAAGTAAACCAAGTATATCCGGATGCGCGAGACCTCTGGGATAGGGTGTTCTTGAATGTGTAGCTTAATGGTTGGCTTGTCCGGTTTACGGGTTTGTGGTGATAGCATAAGTAACTCTGACTTAGAAGGTGAGCGTGAGAGTACTGCTCTGGCGGCTTCTTCGACCACTATCTGTATGCCTCGCTGGAGGACTTCTATATGCGCGTCACTGCCTTGGTTTGCCCGGAACATGCTGTCATCAGCGTATAGGGTATGGTAAAGTCCTGGGATTTGGCTAAGTTTTTGTGGTATCGTTAGAATGGCCAGATTAAACAGAAGTAGTGAGATTACCACTCCCTTGGGCGTGCCATGACCCCTATGTCGATGACGGGGCGAGGGGGGGGGGGAGGGTTAAGGCCAACTACGTGAAGGGCGGCCGTTCTGTCTGTTAGAAATTCCTTAACGCATCTCCTGGATTCTCTTACTGTAGGCCTATAAGAACTGCATCATGGGTGACATTATCAATGGCTTTTCTTAGGTCCGAAATTAGAATTACAGCAGAGTCGGGACTGTTTGTACTGGGTTCTATAATATGATGGTAAAGCCTGAACATGATGTCTTGGGTAGACATGTTTGGGCGGAAGCCCACCAGGGTGGGCGGAAATTGATTAGTATCAGTTATATAATGCATGAGTCGTGCGTGAATGATATGCTCCATGAACTTACCTGGGCAGGATGTCAGGGAAATAGGGCGGAGGTGTTCCAATTTTATGGTTTTATTTGGCTTCGGAAGTAGGATTGTTTTGGCGTGCTTCCATGATTTGGGTGTAGTGCCCGCTCTCCAGCATTCATTAATATACTGTGGGAGTGATGCGATTGACTTATCGGTTAGGTTGCGTAATGCCTGATTTGTTATTTGGTATGGACCAGGGGCTGAGTTGGATCGGAGTTTGGCTAATGCGGCTCTGACTTCAGCTTCTGTAATATCTCGGTCCAGCTCTCGCTTGAGTAGCCCATGTAGGTTGTAGGTAGGTAGTTGCGATACGGGGGTGGGTAGATGCCGTGTAGGGCGTATTGCATCCTTGGTACTGCTGTATTAGCTGGGTGTGGCGACCACTTTGTTCCGCCTTACTGATACTTGGTTCAATTATGTGCCTAAGTAGTCGCCACGTTTTCTTAAGGTGTAGGTTGCCCTGCAGACGGTCGCATATCTGGTCCCACTGGATTTGAGCGAGGTCCGCTGCGTGTTTTTCGATTTCAGACTTAAGGGCTGTTAGTCGTAGTTTGAGCTTACTGTTGAATTTATTCTTTCTCCAGCGCGTTTGGATGCTTTGGAAGGCTTCCCAGAGATGGGCAAGCCTGGCGTACACTCTTAGAGAGGAAATTTCTTTATCTATCTGTTTCGTTACGGTTTTGATGTCAGATAGGAGCTGAGAGTCCCAGTTATCAATTTCTGTTATGGGGGTCTCTTCCGCACTATTTTCTCGCAGCGTACGGAAGTGATCCCACTCCGTGAGTGTTTGTTGTCGGGGGACATATCTAGTCCTGTCAGTGTGCGCTATAATGGTTTCTATAATGTAGTGGTCACTGCCTAATGTATGTGCTGTGCTGTTCCATTGGTCTTGTTTAATGTGTGAATGGAAATAAATGTAAGGTCGGGGCTGCAGGTGTCTGCCTGTGCACTATTGCCGACTCTGGTGACAGTGCTTGGGTCGTTCAGGATAGTAGGGAGGTGTTGTTGCATCTTATCCCGGAGGTGTCTCCCTTTAGCACTACTTTTTCGTATCCCCATGCAGTGTGTGGGTCATTAAAATCTAAAAGTATGAGCGCATGCGGCCAGGCTTCTTTACAAACCAGCGAGCTTCAGGCGGTTTAATCTGTGCTCGCGATGTTTTGGAGAACTGTATAAGTTGAGAATGCTTTGGTGTCATTCCGTTTTCTGGCGTATACTGTCATAAAGTCATGGTGAATATCAGATGCTGTGAGGTTGCCAGGCGCGCAAACCACAGCGCTAAGGCGGCACCCGTCGTGAATGGAACAGGAATTAGCCTAATGCTTGCGCCGTGACAGGTGCTCGTTGCGGAGGCGCGTGTGAGCGGGCGAGAGCCGCCTGTGGGAAAGCTGCGGTACAAATTGAGGCCAGCTTGCCTGTCGGAATAATTCGCGTCAAAAGACGAAGAGACGAAAGCGAAGAAAGAGACGCAAACACGATGTAAAAATAAAGAACGCTTCGGTAATCCCAGGCTTTCGCCTTGAAATCACGTGAGCCGACTCGAGAGATTTTTCCTGCGTTCCTTGTGAAGAGGGACAAAATTGAAGATTCTAGGGCCAATATGAGAGCTGCATTCATTATGCGAACACGTTGTAACGCACTCGCGTGCAAGCAAACGCCGCGCCTTCAGGACTTTGCGCAGTGAACTACCGCCAAAAACGAAGTGAAAATACGACAACGCTGATAGAAAAAATGTGAAGGCATAGTTTTGGCTTCGCCGCATACATGTACATCACTTACATGCTTGCGCCACCTACATGTGGGTAACACAAAAGAAATTGACGCATCGCGTTGTGCAACATACCGCCGCTGGTATACGTGCTGCCTTGTCGGTATGTAAAACTTTTCTGGGCTTTGGGTGATTGATTGATTGATTGATTGATTGATTGATTGATTGATTGATTGATTGATTGATTGATTGATTGATTGATTGATTGGTTGATTGATTGACCGAATTTTCTTACGTAGCGAAGCGATTGAGTGATTATATTAGATTTTTATAAGCGTTGTCCAATACTTCTGCGGGTATCTACGGTCGGAGAGCTTGATTAGGGCGCAGAAGATATCAACACATGTGCTACGTATTATGTGGGCGTGAAAGCATCACCAGCCTCCTTTCCCTTCGTGTTTTTTTTCTTCTTTTTTCTGTTGCTATGACTAAGAGACTTGGCCAACCACACTTGTTCGTATGTTTAAGCTTAACGTTTGGCAGTCCAAATGTTAAGCTTAACGTCCTGGCAGGCAACGCCAAACTCATCGTATGCGCCAAGCTGCGGGTACCGTTTGACCTCAAACCGTAGCGTCAGGCCTAATAATACCAGGCCGGTTCATACCCCTTCCCCCTTCTTCTGAGCAATTCGGCTGGCGATTTAACCCCTCTGACACCGTTGCTAAGGCGTCATCACACACCCGCAAAATTCAAGGAGGGGGAAGAAGTGCTGCTGCGCTAATAAGAGAAAACATGTCACTGTGCGGATTGCACTCTAGTCAGATGACTCAGTTAAGCCCCACGGGTGCACTTACACGAGTCAGTGGCTGGACGTTTCCCCAGCCGCCGCCGCCGCCACCGAGAAGAGAAGCCATGACCGCCGTGGTTACTTCAACCGTGAAACACATTACCAGCGTCACTTTACCGTTCACAACCCCTACACAGGCTGAAGAAGCGGCCATTGTTCTGGCCATCTCGCAGATGAACGCGGATACCGTTATTACGGACTCGCAACAGGCTCGCCGAAACTTCCTTTGTGGTAGAATTTCCAAGACGCCTCCGGACATCCTTCTGCAAAAGCCACCCGGAAGAAAATGAAGATTGTTTGGACACCAGCCCACTCAACCCTCCAGGGCAACATGACCGCCCACGACCTCACCCGAGATCTATCCCGTCAGGCGACACGAGGGTCTTGGTTAGAGACTGCGTGTCCTTTGTTTACGTATCAAGAGATAACGGGGTACTGTCAAACGTGTCAAAGAATGATCCATCCTCCCGCCCACGAATCTCTAACCAAGGAGCACTGCCTCCGGCTCCTCAAAACAAATACCTTTCCTCATCCGACCAAACTCCACTTGCTTCATCCGACGCAGTACTTCCCGTTGTGCAAATTTTGCGCTGCCCCTGGTACCTGTACCACATGGTATGGGAGTGTTGGGCAAATTCTAAGATTCAAAGAATCGCGTACCCTTCCGTGAACAGTGGGAGAAGGAGCTGTCCAGCTCCGGTCTCGATTCCCAGCTTACGCTGGTTGAAACGGCCGTGGCAGCAGGGGTCTCCAATGGAGTCCTGGACTGAGAACACCACACCACATTACGATACACGTAATAAAGTTTATTCTCACTCTCTCTCTCTCTCTCTATAAATATATATATATATATATATATATATATATATATATATATATATATATATATATATATATATATATATTGTCACGTAGCCAAGGACGAAGCAGTTGTTTGGAAAAGAAACAAGTTTATTGGAGCGAACTTGTGCTCCCCTAACAACTGAAAAGAATACAGAGGCGGCGAAGCAGTGGTCAACAAAGTGACGTACGTGCGTCGGCGAGCGTCGCAGAATCGAATGCCCCGGCGTCCGCACTGCAGGCTTTTTATCTTTTGGCGCGCGTGGTTCTCGAAACGTCGATTCGCATCGAGAACATAGTAGATCCAAGAAGATTATTCTGGGCTGTTCACGTTAGATCGGAATGCTCTCCCTATCACAACAGATAACACATGCGGCACAGAAAGAAAGAATGGAACACGCGCTTCCCTTGGCGCAGAGATAACACAGACGGGCGCAGCCGGCGGTAAACACAAATAAACAAACCCAATGTATGGTTCGCGGCATTACCCCCCCTCTAAGAGTGCATCGACCCGATGCTAACATAAGCGACAGTCCGAACAAATGAAAATAAAAGTTCGTCATCGTCCGTAGAAAGGTTTTAAGCGAACCACGTGGACGACTTCAGGCCGCGTGCGTTGTCGTGATGTGCCGGAGTCACCATCGGGGATCACTTCGTAGGTAAGTTGGCCAACACGTCGTAGAATCTCGTAGGGTCCGAAATACCGTCGCAGGAGCTTCTCACTGAGTCCGCGTCGTCGGATGGGAGTCCAAACCCACACACGATCCCCTGGTTGGTACTCGGCGTCTCGGCGTCGGAGGTTGTAACGGCCCGCATCCACCAGCTGCTGGTCCGTTATACGAACTCGAGCGAGCTGGCGGGCCTCCTCCGCACGTTGAAGATATCCGTGGATGTCGGCGTTGAGGTCGTCGTCTTCTACGTGCGGAAGCATGGCGTCGAGCATCGTAGTCGGCCTTCTACCGTAGACAAGCTCGAACGGCGTCAGCTGCGTCGTCTCCTGGATAGCCGTGTTGTACGCAAACGTGACATACGGGAGCACTTCGTCCCAAGTCTTATGTTCAACGTCCACGTACATTGACAGCATATCTGCGATTGTCTTGTTCAGACGTTCTGTTAGTCCGTTCGTTTGGGGGTGGTACGCCGTCGTTCTTCGGTGATCCGTGTTGCTGTAGCGTAATACTCCTTGCATCAGCTCCGCAGTAAATGCCGTTCCACGGTCTGTGATTAGGACTTCCGGGGCTCCATGTCGCAGCACAACTTGGCTTACAAAGAACTTCGCCACTTCTTGTGCAGTCCCCCTCGGAAGAGCGGCGGTCTCTGCGTAGCGCGTCATGTAGTCTGTCGCTACGACAATCCACTTGTTCTGTGATCGTGACGTAGGGAACGGGCCTAAAAGGTCCATTCCAATCTGTTGAAATGGTCTCGATGGGACGGCGATCGGTTGCAGAAGTCCGGCGGGTCTTGTCGGCGGCGTTTTTCGTCGCTGGCAGTCACGGCAGCTCCGGACGTAGTGGGTGACGTCAGAGGTAAGGCCGGGCCAGTAGCACCTCGCCTTGATTTTTCCAATAGTGCGGGCTGTGCCCAGATGTCCGGAAGACGGGTCGTCGTGGCACGCTTCCAAAATTTCGTCACGAAGGTCCGCGGGGATGACGAGAAGGTAATTCGCTCTTGTTCCGGGGCTGAAATTCTTCTTCACAAGGACGGAGTTCCTCAGGCTGAATGCTGGTAAGCTGCGTTTGAAGGACCTAGGAACGGCAACGTTGCATCCCTCGAGGTACTCGATTATGACGCGTAAGTCGGGGTCGGCACGCTGCTGGGCGGCTAGGTCGCTCTCCGTCACGATCCCGAAGAACGCGCTGTCTTCATCAGAGTCTTGTGGTGGTGGTTCGACGGGGGCGCGGGACAGGCAGTCGGCGTCGGAGTGTTTCCTGCCGGATTTATAAACGACTGTAACGTCGAACTCCTGCAGGCGCAAGCTCCACCGCCCAAGACGGCCAGAGGGGTCCTTCAAATTGGCGAGCCAACACAGCGCATGGTGGTCTGTTACAACCTTAAATGGCCTTCCATACACGTATGGGCGAAATTTTGAAATCGCCCATATAATAGCCAGGCACTCTTTCTCAGAGGCAGAATAGTTTTTCTCCTCCTTCGACAGACCACGGCTGGCATAGGCGATTACCCTTTCGCAGCCGCTTTGCTTTTGGACAAGGACGGCACCCAAGCCTATATCACTGGCGTCCGTGTGCATTTCCGTTTCGGCATTTTCGTCGAAATGAGCGAGCACGGGTGGGCTTTGCAGGAGTTTTTGCAGCTCGCCGAATGCTTTTTCTTGGTCGTTTTCCCAGCTGAAAGGGGTGCTATCTTTCGTCAAGCGCGTGAGTGGCTCTGCAATTCGTGCGAAGTTTGCGACGAAGCGCCGGTAGTATGCGCACAGCCCGAGAAATCTTCGCACGCCCTTCTTGTCTTTCGGCCTTGGGAAGTTCGCAATGGCTGATGTTTTTGCCGGGTCAGGTAGGACTCCCGCGGCGTTGACGACGTGGCCCAAGAACTTGAGTTCCCCGTATGCGAAACGGCACTTTTCAGGCTTCAGCGTCAACCCCGACGTACGAATGGCCTCGAGTACAGACTCCAACCTTGCAAGGTGTTCGTCGAAAGTCCGGGCGAATACCACTACGTCGTCGAGGTATACGAGGCAGGTGTGCCATTTAAGGCCCGCTAGCACAGTGTCCATGACTCTTTGAAACGTCGCTGGTGCTGTGCACAGCCCAAACGGCATCACCTTGAACTCGTATAGGCCGTCTGGGGTTATAAATGCAGTCTTCTCTCGGTCTCTCTCGTCCACTTCAATTTGCCAGTATCCGGTCTTCAGGTCCATCGATGAGAAGTACTTCGCGTGGCAGAGGTGGTCGAGGGCGTCGTCGATTCGGGGGAGGGGGTACACGTCCTTTTTCGTGATTTTGTTCAGTCGCCGGTAGTCAACGCAAAACCTTAATGTGCCGTCTTTTTTCTTTACGAGTACGACGGGCGCAGCCCAGGGGCTTTTCGATGGCTGTATAATGTCGTCGCTGAGCATGTCGTCGACTTGAGTCCGGATGGCTTCCCGTTCGTGTGAAGAGACGCGGTACGGTGACTGTCGGGTAGGCCGGGCTCCGTCTTCGATTATTATTCGGTGCTTCGCTAGAGGGGTCTGACGTAGTTTTGCGCTCGACGAAAAACATTCGCTATACGCCTCGAGATTCGCGATCGCTGCGCCGCCTGCCGCCGCTTCTCCGCGGCGTTTGCGGGATTAGCGCTGCGTGGTTGATATGTGGTCATGCAGTGTTTTGGTTTTCTTTCGCTTCTCTTTGCCTTTCCGCGCTCTAAACAACTTGTTATGGTGACGTCTGTAAGCTAACTGCACGTTTAGGGCACTTAAAAAAACAGCTGCGTCTTGGTAGAGCGCTCTAACGGCAACAAGAGCTACCCGGTGAGGCGGTTCTGCGCGCTTCTTGTCCGCTCTTGCGGGCGTCGGCGGTGGCAGCAGCATATCACCGCTGTCACCTTCGAACACGTCAGCACAAGTGAATTCTATTTATTGTCGCCTCGTTTAGACCTGATATTGGCACTGTAAGAGGTTGGTTCGTGTTGCAGCGCAGACAACAAATGCGGCTTTGCTTCGAATATGTACGTCGTAGAAAAATATGTTTCGGGGACGTGATAACCCAATAGCTGACAAAAACTTGTGCCTTTTATGGGAATATAAGCCACGCGAAAATGTTAAGTACAGAAAAGAAAATCTTAAGTCAGATATGTGCCCACTCATGCCTTATAGTAAGAACCAAGGTATATGTTAATGAAACCACGGGAAAATGAATGGTCTGCAGAAAGGAATAAATAGAATAGTCGTACGGGAATAAAAAAAAAACGAGTGCAGCTTCTGAAATGCTAAAGACGTTTGTTTGAGCAAGGTAGTATTCACCAGACCAACTAGATGCGAAATGCACTGATATTTCGCTAGACATGGGGGGGGGGGGGGATTAGGAGGAGGACGCTCAACTATCGTTGTTTACAAATGCGGAGCGAAATCAACAAATGATCGTTTTAGCAATCACACACACAATCTGCGTGTTCCCTTTTCGTTTGTTTTTCGCCTTGAAAAACGGCTGATCACTCGACGGACTCATTTTTTGAAGAATACAGGGTAGGCAGTTCACAAGCGATACGAGGTGTCGTTGGAAGAGTTGATTGATTGATTGCAGGGTGTAACGCGCCGACGCAACGGAGACGATAAGGCACGCCGTAGTGGAGGCTCCGGATTAATTTTGACCACCTGGAGATCCTTAACGTGCACCCAAATCTCGTACACACGGGCTCGTTGGAAGAGTGTCGTATCTGATAAGGGTCTCTGATTTAGGTTTATGCTAGATTCTGCAGTCTCTCTGTGTCATACGATGATGTTTCGAAGAAGAGTTTGGTCGCAGACGCGGATTACTCTATAAGCCCATCTTCGCGCTTCTCGTGGAGGATCAATGTAACAGATGAATCTTTGCGAGCGCTCACCTCGGGACAAGACGACCCAGCATTAAATTTGTCGTCGTGTGCTGTCTCCGGAGTGTAATTTTGCATTATCCATCGTACTTCTTTGGTACAATGTTTGTGAAATTTATGCCGCATTGGCTTGTTCATGGTACTGATCAATATCTGATATGTGATATTGGCAGGCGTAACTTGCGTGCTGTCAGGTATGAGTGCTCCGCTAGATTTTCTAAGTGCACAAAGTCGATTCGCATCATAGTGTGTATGGCCGCTACATGACCATCGGAGGAAACACTGCTTACGAAGACACAGTCACGAAATTTCAAGGCAGCGGAATTGCAATCAGCTGCATGCAAATTCTGGCTTCGGGACGCTGGCCTGTGACACACGCCCGGCGCTCATATAGATCTCACTAAGATCGCCTCATAAACGTTTATACTCTCGTGAACATACCACGCTTCCAAACAGAGTGCCTGCTCCACGTTATTCGGTATTTCGAACGCGGACAAACGGTAAATCGCTGTCTTGAACGAGCTCCAAAAGCTACGGCGACAGTGAGGAGCGGGCCGGGGACTCCCGCGCCTGCTTTCGAAGCGGGCCGCTAGGGGGATTTCAGTGGCGCCCCTACAGGCCGCGCTCGAGGCGTATAGCGACGCAGCAAAGTCAATAATTTTTTCCGTTGTTCTTGCGGTAGCGCCGGATTCACGTCGAAGGGCTGCGGGAGCTTGAAGGTTTCTACGGGTGTGCGTTCAAAGTCGGCGACTGCGATCACATCACTTGCTTCTTGCGTTTCTTCGAGGAACGCAATTGCAGCTCCCTTGTTTAAATGCTGGTACTCTTCGGTGAAATTAGTGACCAAAACGTGAGATTGGCGTTGCTTAAAGTGCGCAATGCCTCTTGCGACGGAGACACCGCGGTCGAGAAGCAACCTTCGATCACTCTCTACGATAGCGTCGATGTCAGAAGCAGCATCCTCACAGTAGACGGCGATCATCAAGCTTGCGCGGGGTGGCAGGGTGATGTGATCGTCGGCGATCCTGACAGCAGCACGGTGATCGGGGTTCGGCTGCGGCGTCGTGGAGTGATCGGGGGAAAATGTTATCGACTTGGTCTGCAGGTCAATTATTGCGCCGTTGTCCGTCAAAAAGTCCATTCCGAGAATCACGTCGCGGGAGCAGTTAGGCAGAACGACGAACGCCGCAGGGTACGTTGTGCCGTCTATGGTGACGCGCGATGTGCACGTTCCACTTGGCGTCACGAGGTGGCCTCCTGCTGTGCGTATGTGCGGACCGTCCCATCTGGTCATAACTTTCTTCAGCTTAGACGCAAATGGTCCGCTCATTACGGAGTAGTCGGCTCCCGTGTCAACGAGGGCGACTACATCAAAACCGTCGATGGACACCTTGACGTCGGATGCCGCCATCCTCGAGTTCCGGGTGCGTCGGGGCGTCGCATCTCGGCTTGTGCGTGTTGACGGTCGGGCACTGTGCGTCGTCGTTGCCCACGTCTTCTCAGCGGACGTCTCGTTCAGGTTGGGTAAGCGTCGCGGCGTATAGCTGTCGTCGTGTTCGGGAGTCTCGTCAGGGTTAGGTCGGGTCGTCGGGATGAGGGCATGTCGTGAATCACTGTCTTCGGCGAGTCCTTGCGTCGTTGGAGGGTTTCCGGTTTTTCGCCATAGAGCAACTTCACCTCCAGAAGTTGCTGCTTTTAGTTTCCCCCGCGTGGGCTGGGGGACCTTCCACGGGCGAAGTCAGCGTTGCTACGGCGGTTCGGCGATTGGTATGGGTAGGGCGACGGCGAACGGTTGAAACGCGCTGGGCCACGGCTGGTTTCAGATAGATACTCGTCGATCTCACGTGGTCGTTGGCCAGGGAGAGGGCGAGGTGCGTCGACGGAGAAACCACGCAGTCCGAGTCTCTTGTATGGGCAGCGACGGTAAATGTGGTCGGCCTCTCCGCAGTGGTAGCACAGAGGACGGTTATCGGGAGTTCGCCATACGTCCGTCTTCCTCGGCGTCTGGTTTCGGGCTACCGGGGGTCGGGCGGGTGACAGTGGGCGGCGGTACGGCGGGGCCTCTTGACGGCGTGTTGGAGCAGGGCGGGGTCGACGAACAGCCGCGGAGTATGTCATAGCTTGTGGCTCTCGGGGTAGCTCGGATGCCGTAGAAGTTCCCAACGCTTGTTGCACTTCTTCTCTAATGACGTCGGTGAGAGAAGCGACTTGGGGTTGCGGCGGCGTTGGGAGAAGTTTGCGCAGCTCCTCTCTCACTATTGCGCGGATAGTCTCGCGTAGGCTGTCGGCCGGGATCCGCGTGCTGCCAAAGTCGTTCGCATTGGCCGCGCCAACAAAGTTGCGGTCATACTGCTTAGCACGCATTTCGAGGGCTTTCTCAATGGTGCTGGCTTCGGTCACGAATTCGGCGACGGTTTTGGGCGGATTTCGGACAAGTCCAGCAAACAGTTCCTCCTTCACTCCGCGCATTAAGAAGCGCAACTTCTTTTCTTCCGTCATTTCGGGGTCCGCGCGGCGAAATAGCTGCTTCATCTCCTCAACGAAGATCACGACACCTTCGTTGGGGTGTTGCGTGCGCGTTTCCAAGAAAAGGGCGGCTCTTTCTTTCCGCACGACGGTAGTGAAGGTCTTAGTGAACTCGCTTTTGAACTGAGCCCAGTTTGTCAAGGAGCTCTCGTGGTTCTCGAACCAAGTGCGAGCCGAATCTTCCAAGTAAAAGAAAACGTGCCGGAACGTTTCTGCGTCGTCCCACCTGTTGAATTTCCGGACGCGCTCCAGTTTCTCCAACCATTCTTCTGGGTCTTCTGCGGGGGCTCCTCGGAATGATGGCGGTTCCCGTGGCTGCTGCAGAACGACAGGAGGATTGGCTTGGTTGAGCATGGTGCTGGTTGCGACGTTTTTCTTCTTCGTCTTCTCCGGTAGTAGACCGAACCCGGGTGGTAAATCTTGCACGCGGAGGCTGGCTCTTGTTGGACTGGCTTGGCGGCTTCCAGAGGTTGTAGTGGGCATGAAGGGTGCGTACCCCGCACCTCCACCAGATGTCACGTAGCCAAGGACGAAGCAGTTGTTTGGAAAAGAAACAAGTTTATTGGAGCGAACTTGTGCTCCCCTAACAACTGAAAAGAATACAGAGGCGGCGAAGCAGTGGTCAACAAAGTGACGTACGTGCGTCGGCGAGCGTCGCAGAATCGAATGCCCCGGCGTCCGCACTGCAGGCTTTTTATCTTTTGGCGCGCGTGGTTCTCGAAACGTCGATTCGCATCGAGAACATAGTAGATCCAAGAAGATTATTCTGGGCTGTTCACGTTAGATCGGAATGCTCTCCCTATCACAACAGATAACACATGCGGCACAGAAAGAAAGAATGGAACACGCGCTTCCCTTGGCGCAGAGATAACACAGACGGGCGCAGCCGGCGGTAAACACAAATAAACAAACCCAATGTATGGTTCGCGGCATTATATATATATATATATATATATATATATATATATATATATAGGAAATGAGGGGCTCGTTGAAAATAAGACAGAAACAAGGGTTGGCAGTCAAGAAAACCTTGGAAAGCAAAGGGGAGGATGTAGTTGGTCAAGATGAAGAATTTGGAAAATAAGAAAGTGGAGAAAAAATGCCCGCCAGGTGGGATCCGAACCCACGACCTCCAGAATACCGGTCTGGTGCGATAACCACTACGCTACCGGCGGGGCTGCTTTAGCCTCCACTTTCTGGGGTATTTATGTTCAGGTGTTTTTGTTTCCTGCGCTTGGGGGTGGTAGCCAGCGCCACTCGGACTTCTCGGGGTGAAGGGGACCTTCTTTTTAACCCCCGGGCCGTGACTCGAGCGTCTACGGCATGTCGAGAGTGGTCGACCAGCGTTGAACCCTCTTAATCTCCCTATGGCACCAAGACTGCCAGAACAGAGGCCCTCGCTATGCATGTAGCGAATCAGAATAGGAAATGAGGGGCTCGTTGAAAATAAGACAGAAACAAGGGTTGGCAGTCAAGAAAACCTCGGAAAGCAAAGGGGAGGATGTAGTTGGTCAAGATGAAGAATTTGTAAAATAAGAAAGTGGAGAAAAAATGCCCGCCAGGTGGGATCCGAACCCACGACCTCCAGAATACCGGTCTGGTGCGATAACCACTACGCTACCGGCGGGGCTGCTTTAGCCTCCACTTTCTGGGGTATTTATGTTCAGGTGTTTTTGTTTCCTGCGCTTGGGGGTGGTAGCCAGCGCCACTCGGACCAGCGCCACTCTCCACTTTCTTATTTTCCAAATTCTTCATCTTGACCAACTACATCCTCCCCTTTGCTTTACGAGGTTTTCTTGACTGCCAACCCTTGTTTCTGTCTTATATATATATATATATATATATATATATATATATATATATATATATATATATATATATATATATATATATATATATATATATATATATATATGTGTGTGTGTGTGTGTGTGTGTGTGTGTGTGTGTATGTGTGTGTGTCTGTGTGTGTGTCGTTCAATCAGTACCAAGAAGAGAAGGCGGGTACCTTTTAATTAGCTATACACTCGCGGTTTCTCCACAGATGAGCCACTAACATCACGGAATCGAGACTGCGCACCGCTTATATATGAGACGTTATCCGGGACTGATTGACAAGGTGGAGGCTCTCTTATTAGGACGCGGTACTCTCGCTGCATCATTGCTTCCCCTCTTTCTATCATAACTTAGTTGCCCAACAACTGGTGCTCGGTTCACTCTAAGCACTCGACGAGAGGCAGTGGGTTCGGATACCTGTTTTCCCATTCTATGGGCTGGACTTCTCTGGGCTATTCTTTTCGCATTACGACATTTCAAAGTGGTTGACAATAAGTGCCGTTAATTGTGATTTTTCTATTGTCTGTGTCAGCGCCGTGTCTAACATCCCTGTTTCGTTGTTTTATTATGCTTTCCTTACTTCCCCATGCTTGTAGATTTTCATGATTGCCCTCAGTACTTTTAGCCTTGCATGATTTGCACTGCCAGTTTTAAAGCGCAAGCTATTTTAGTGGTACCGCCGGCATTCTGCCAAAAAACTAACGCGTTTCCCCATAGGCCGTTTGGTCTACAAAAAAGCTCTGATAAGATCTCTAGACACACAGCGCGTACGTGGAACCGGGCTTTCGTTGTGTCGATACCGTTACTTGAAAATTGCGAAAAAGCAGTTGTTCTAAATAAGACAATGCACGCATCGATCAAGACGAAAAAGTACAATAGTATACCTTTATCTCATAAACAACGATTCAGCGTGCATTCAGATCGTTCGCAGATGCGTTTACTTTGTGCGCGATAAATCGTCGCCTTGATTGGGTCTTTGTAGGTTTGACAATAGATTGGACGCACTTTTAGCGAAGGCTGGAAGCACATATATATAGCGAAAGTTTTGACGCACTTCTAAGCGAATATATCTACTTAGGCCAAGTTGTGACACCGGATCCCAACCATGAGACAGAGATAATTAGAAGGATACGCCTCTTTGCCCACTGTGTGGTGTGCGTGAAGACCTCCAACACCTAATAAGTGACTGTGTGCGCTTTACTACACAAAGAGTGTCTCTTGCAGTGTCCCTGGGCCGGCCGCTGTCCGCAAGACTAGAACTGAGGGACGTATTAGGTCCTTGGAACTCTTCCAAACGTGTGGCTCGTGCAACGAAAGCCTTATTGGCATAAATAAAAGACACAAGTCTTGATCAGACTTTGTAATTAGTTCAAATCATATGTATTCCTCTTCATCATTATAATCATCATCGTCATCGCATTCATCTGGCGTAGCAAGCCAGGCATCTTAGCTGGGCTGACATCGCCAGTTTTCATTAAAGATTGTTCTCTCTCTCTGTAAAAATGGGGTGGAGTGCATTCATCAGGCATTCTCAAGTAATGAATGACAGCCGACCATTGTCCCTGAAGAAGAAAGGGAATGACAGCTGCATCTTACCAGTACTCACCTACGGGGCAGAAACTTGAAGGCTCACTAAGAGGGTTCAACTTAAATTGAGGACGTCTCAGCAAGCAGTGGAACGGAAGATGATAGGTGTAACATTAAGGTGCAAGAAGGGAGTGGAGTGTATCAGGGAACAAACGCGTGTTAAGGACATATTAGTCGAAATTAAGAATAAGAAATGGGTGTGGGCTGGGCATGTAATGCGAAGCCAAGTTAACCGTTGGTCATTAAGGGTAACAGAGTGGATCTCTTGATTATGATGATGATGGTGATGATGATGATGATGATGATGATGACGACGACGACGCACTTCTGAAGCGGTGTTGGTGTGGTAAAGCTTTCGCGCTTCTCTAACCTTTCTTTAAGAAGAAGTTTTTACGATTGGGAAGCCAGTGACAATACTCCTGAACATTTTTTTTTCATTTCCGACTCAGGTAAGTTCTTTCCCTGTTTGACATCCTTGTTTAACATCAAAAAATCGCACTGCGTCCTCGTTGTCTTCAAAATGCATACAGGTGGTAACACGCATTTATTTTATGTACAAGGGATACAAGGACGCCATGTTACGCTTTAGCGAATTTTGGTGTCTAGGGGAGAGGGATTAGGTAATGGGAGTTGGGGAAAAAGTAGGATACATCCAATGATACAACCCGAATCCTGGTCTGTACATCACAGGAAGAGGCATATAGGGTTCAGGAAAGTGGCCTTTTTCCGTGTCTTATTCGGGTTACCTTTTTTGTCTAGTTTTGTTTTGCCAAGAATTAATTTCACTGCATTTAATGCTCTCTTGCAGGTTGTACGTTGGGATTACCTCCAATGAGACAGTTCAGCAAACATAAAGCCGCCGCTGGGTCTGGCAGTGGAGCCCACTGTTCATGCACACAGAGCGCAGTAGTGAATAAAATTATATTCTCGATTAATGAATACGCCGAATCGGCTCGAAAACTGCATGCCGCGAGCCCCACAACTCATAATCGTGCCAGCGCCCGAGGTAAGTTACGATGGGCCTGTCGATCGCGTCACAAAAAGAAGAAATGAATCTCGGAAAACACGTGCACGCAGATTATGGATTCTGGAAAGCCTCCCCGCTGACACTACTGAGTGGTGTAGCTGGTCCCGAAGTCTCTGCAGTCCCGCAGTTCGGATAAATATTGCATCACTATAGTTCACCACCAAAAGTAAACTGTACCGGTTAAAGGCATTTTGTTTCTATGTATGATTGGAAGTTGCAGACCCGTTATCTTGGCTTCGTGAGCCCCTATTGTGAGAGGCTGATAGTTTGTATAGTTCATCGTGTATAAAACAATACCGGCTCGAAAACGTGTCTGTTGGGTGATGCGCCTTACGCATATCGTGCATATCTTTAACGGACCTGTCACGTAATAACCAGAAGTGACGCCAAATGGTGGGGGTTTCCTGCGATGTCATGGTGGAGGAAATAATACTCATCAGGGGCCGCGGCGTCACTCGCAATGTCAGGATGTCCAAGTATCCACGGGTGTCTATTTTTCTCGTTCTCTTCCAATATCGTTTACGCACAGTGCTCTAGAAGGTTCTAAATATTGAGCTGTAAATATAGGTTGTATTCACTGGCGTGGCACGCATGCGGGCAACCATGTGCGTGTGCCGTCACTGGTTCCGTTGGGCTCCGCGAGATGGCGGTACTGGTCCGTGCTAAGCACACGACGTGTGTTTGATGTTCCAAACTGTGCCCCACCGAACGCAAAGTATTGCCTCGACTCCAATGTGAGTGTGCTTAATAATACATCTGTTGACACCACCGCCAAGAATCGGGTTGAAACGGGGCAGACGACGCACACCGGTGTTTGTTTTTTTGTTTTCCTGTGAGGTGCGGGCGCAGTGGCACAAGCCGCGCTATGTCTGTGCCGAAGCGGCACAGCCATGGTCGTTTCTAGTGTTGCCAAGCGAAGGAATTGACCGCTAAACTTTTCAGTGAATACCATCTATTGGTGAATTCCCGTCCGCTGTCGATACATGGGCTTCTGTGGGAGGGAAACGGAAAGCCCTATGTTTATCCCCATAAATGCAACTCTAGTCCTTCCAAGTTTCATTAGTTTAATTATTCTGAGGATGCTCAATCGCAAATTATGAACAAGCGTGTTTCGGTTCGTGCATAAAAACGTCGATTGAGGTAAAACACACCTCAGCTCCGCTGCTCGTCCCTCTTCACGGGGTTTCGTAAGGGCCGATGACGTCTTTTCCTTTGTGAGTAGGCTTCACTGCGCAGCGCACAATGTGAAAAAGCCAGATTACAAAAACCAAGCGTACAGCGCGATTTTTTTAAGGACTGCTTCACTTCTAAACACAAATGCCATACTGAGAAAATATTTTGCATAACAACATGATCCATCTTTACATCAAAATATGAAGGCCTTAGGACCTTACCGATGTAAGATTGATCTTTGTGAACTGACCAAGCTTATACCGATCTCATTAGAGTCGGCTTAACATTTAAACATGAATGGCAGCCTACCATTGTCCCTGAAGAAGAATATGTATGACAGCTGTATCTTACCGGTACTCACCTACGGGGCAGAAACTTGGAGGCTCACTAAGAGGGTTCAACTTAAATTGAGGACGACTCAGCGGGCAATGGAGCGGAAAATGATAGGTGTAACATTAAGGGACAAGAAGAGAGCGGAGTGGGTCAGGGAACAAATGCGTGTTAAGGACACCTTAGTAGAAATTAAGAAGAAGAAATGGACGTGGGTGGGGCATGTAATGCGAAGGCAAGATAACCGTTGGTCATTAAGGGTAGCAGAGTGGATCTCTAGAGAAGGCAAGCGTTTCAGGGGGCGGCGGAAAGTTAGATGGGCAGATGAGATCAAGAAGTTTGAGGGGATAAATTGGTCGCAGTTGGCACAGGACCGGGGTAATTGGAGAATAATGGGAGAGGCATTTGCCCTGCAGTGGGCGTAGATATAATGGTGATGATGATGAACATTTACACACATTCTTTTAGGGGCGATACAATCCGTTTTTTTATCAAATTTTGAAGGTCGTACGATCTTATTGACGTAAGCTTCTGATTTGTAAGCTGACTTTCCCACACGGCGTTTTTTCCGCGCGGACGCCAAAAAATTTCTCATCCCAGCCATAGGCAGCTTAGCTGTAAAAGGTCTTAGGCATTCCGGAATTAACACATTAGAGTGTTCGTGTGCTAGTGCTTGGTAAGAAATGCTACAAAAATAAAAATAATGAAGGCAGGGTGGTAATGCAGCAGAACAAAAATACATCATGCAATGACACGAAGAAATGAACGTTCCTCCACATGCTGGAATACAGGAAGCATATTTTGCTGGATGCAGTCCCTCCAGTAATTAAAAAAAAGATCATGCACCCCTCCGTCTAACGACCACCATGGTTGAACGCGAAGCTTTCTCGTGAGGTATATCCCTTGGTTGTCGTCTGAGGCTGGACTTTGACTCGCAGACGGTTTGAACTTCGAATCGTTGAGCTTTGACTTCGACTCGCACGCAGTTTGGACTTATGATTGCAACGGCTTTGACTTAGACCCTTCGCCATTTGATTTCACACGAAGAAAGGTTTGCGTTCAACCATCGACGCCATTGGACGGAGGGGTGCATGATTTTTCTGTCTAATTTTGCACGTCCATGCACCCCTCTCCAAATCCAAACTGCTTCGACTTTGCCGGAATGGCGCTGTCCTATAGACGTCGGCTTCATAACGCGAGGGACCCAGGTTCGATTCCGACCACGGGAAGAGTTTTAATTTTTCTTCACTTCACCCACGATCATCATCGTCGTCAGAAAAAGTTGGGTTGCCTGCAGTGCGTTTTGGGAGGACTACAGACGACATCAATGAGCCATTGAAAGCTTCGCCTTAAAAGAGTCTAGGCATGCTGGTGATTGGTGTGACCTTACTGCAAGCGTTGTAAACAAGTAATAACTCTTGCTTGCTCCTCACTCATACCACTACCTTGACAGGAAACTTCATGTCGGCTAATAAGTTATGCGCGCGTAGCGGTCCACATTGCCCCACACCTGTTTTGCGCAAGGTTGACATGGGTTGGGCTTTCTTGCACAACTTAACTGCAGGCAAAAAGCCAGCCCAAAGAGACATGTCGTGTGGTGAAGCCTGAAAGTTCTTATGTCATGCGGCAGAGCCAATTTTTTTTGCTCCTAAAAAACTTCGTCAGAAAACTTCGAAATATTGGGAAATATTAGAAAGCTTGGAATACTGAGAGCAGTAAAACTGCACTACCAATCGAATAATATATCAAACACAGCTAACAAAGTATTAGAAGTTTCGAACATTCGTGCCACTTCTAATTTGATGTGTTCATCGTCCCAGGGCGCTAGATTGTACACCTTTGCGGTTTCGTTACTTCATTTTCAGCTATTGTAAGATATCCCCTTTTTTTTTCGACGGATGACGGTTGCCAGATTTGCCTATAAATAGCCAAATTGAATTATTAAAAAAAATATGACAAAACGAAATGGAAAGTCGCCCTCTTCTTAACGAAACCGAGAGCTTCCGTTGCTGAAGACCGAGTTTTATTCTCGACGAGCCGGGCGAGGGCAAACAAAATTAGCTCTATGCGAACAAATCTTTACACGAAACATTGAAAGCGCCCCTGGCGAGCAGTGGTGGTAGCAGGCGACTTCGGTCGAGCCGGTGATAAGTCGCGAGTAAGAACGTAAAGGTCGGTCAGTCGGCTGGGCTGATCATGGTACCGACCATATGAAGTAAAAAAATCAGTGTATTCACACTCTCTGAAGGAGGATGACCAACGAAGCTGGGTGCTGTCCAAGAAGCGGACGGAACAAAACCTGTTTTTTTTTTTTTTTTGGTCTTCGATTGAGCATGCTTCCTAATTAATCAGCCGAATGAAACATTGAAGGACAAGAGCTTTATTGAAGACGCAATTTCACAACATTTACATCTTCACTATGAACAGCGTAATGAGAAAAGTAAATGAATCTCAACAATGGACTGTTATATATAGCTTGTATTCACTGGCGAGGCACGCATGAAGGCAACCATGTGAGTGCGCCGTCACTGGTTACGTCGGGCTTTGCGGAATGGCGGTAGTTGTCCGTGCTAACCACGTGAAAGGACGTGTGTTGGACATTCCAAACTCTACTCCAGCGAACGCAAAGTAATGCCTCGATTCCAATGTAGGTGCGATTAATAGCATCTCTGTTGACACCACCGTTGAGAATCGTGTTGAAACGGAGCAGACGACGCACGGTGGTGTTTTTTTTTTCTTCGGCCTGCCGGCGTAGTGGCACAAGCCACGCCATGTACGTGGCGCTTCGGCCATGTACGTGGCTGTTTCCAGTGTTGCCAAGTGAAGAAATTGACAGCTAAACTTTTCAATGAATACCACCTATAGCCATCTTAGCAGCTGATTGTCATATACATTGTTCCGGGATAGTTTTGATTATATAAGAGGTACAGCCCCTTTCTGTAACCATTCTATCAGAATGGTTTTAATCCGTGAGCACTTGAAGCTGCGCGTGCCCCCCTCCCCGCCCCCCTTCCATCCCGCCACTCCCTACCCCTATGCCATGCACGCATAAAGGTCTACCTGATGTGCCTTCTCGGGAAAGACACCGGCCAATAACGTCGCTCCGGAAGCACTGCAAGGGGATCGTGTCTGGACGGGAAAAGCACCGACCAAAACGCAGGAGCCCTTCGAGAAGGCAACACAAAGCAATAGCTCTGGAGACGAAAAATGGGCCGCGTGTCCGCTCACTTCGCTGCAAATGTCGACGAAAGATGATAGTCTTATGCCACCTTCGCCACAAAAATGTCTCTCTAGCTCTCTCTCCCGCCCACCTCTCATGCTCTGTAGCGAATGGACAGGGACAGGAAATAACGTCCAGCACAGTTAGGACCACATCAATCGATACTGCCGAAGCAGCCGCAATGGCTCACGCAATAACTACTGCCCATGACACACTCACCATAATCACGGACTCTCAGACCGCTTGCAGAAATTATCAACGAGGACGCATTTCCGAAGCGGCACTCCACATTCTCCAAGCAAGCCTGAATACTCTCGAGGTCTTGCAGGTTCCTGGTCGGGAATCTCTCGACGGGAATGACGTGGCTCACGCCGCTGCCCGCGCCTATATCCACCGGGCCGTTTCTCTTGCAGGAGGATCATCACCCCTGGCATCTAATCAACAACCTCTCCTGCGCTGCACGGCTATATTGGCTTACTATCGACACCAACGGCGAATGTTCCCCCATCCACACCCGCAACTCACAAGGGATGAAGTCGCCACCTTCAAAAGACTTCAAACCAACACCTATTCGCACCGCACCCTCTTTCATGCCTCAATTTCTTTTATTTCCTATCGCAAAAGTCAAGCAGCCATGCATATTTAATTAAAAGAACACAGCAAATGCCACTATTGATGTTGACTGAAGTATGTAGTGTGTTTCCAGATTCAGTGGTTTGAAAAATTTTGCCTATATAATATATAAACCTCTCGTTGAAGTATACCTCTTAGTTTTGGCTTGAAGGATGAATCCGGGGACAGGCAGACAGACATGCAGACAGACCAAAATTTTCGGATTTAAGCACCTGACTCCTTCCGTGAAGGCCGTGTCATCTTGATCGCAAAACCAGGCGGGGATCCTACGCAGCCCCAGGCGTATCGACCAATTACACTGAACACTGACTACAAGATAGTAGCATCCATTTTGGCCAGGCACACCAGTACCGTTTTGCCCGATATCATAAGCCAAGCGCAAACGTGCAGCGTACCAGGTCGCACAATTTTCTTGTCACTGGCATTGACGCGCGATTTGTTCAATTACGCGACAAAGATTGGCGCTTCTGGGTGCTTCATCTCTCTCGATCAAGCGAAAGCTTTTGATAGAGTGGAGCACCAATACTTGCTGGGCGTTTTGCGCCAATACGGCTTTCCGGCAGACTTTGTCGCTATGCTCGAGCTGTTGTACTCGCGCGGGCGTGAGCGTTCAAATCCTTGTCAACGGGCTTTTAAGTAGTCCGTTCTCTGTCACCCGTGAGATAAGGCAGGGATGCCCTTTGTCACCTTTGCTTTTTGTCATTTGTCTCGACCCACTGCTGCGCCGTACATGCAAGCACTGCCATCCGCGGCTTTCCGTTGCCAGGCATAGGCCAAGTTAAAGTGTCCGCGTATGCGGACGACGTGTCCCTGTTCATTCTGGACGAGGACAGCTACCAAGCGTTTATGCGGCTATTTCAGGAGTACGGTGAGCTGTCTGGAGCTCGACTGAACAGGGGAAAAAGTATGGCGGTGCGTTTCGGCACATTTGCGTCTGGCTTGGTGGGCAACGTAGAATGGGTGACGGGTGTTCGAGTACTAGGTGTGGTTTTAAATGCAGAGCATTTCAGTAACTCACGATGTCGCCCGCGTTGACGTCCGTAGTCGTCTGTAGTCGTAGTCCGCACCCCTCCCCCTACACTATATAAAAAAAATACTATCCGGTGCCTGGTTTCGATCCCTCGACCCTGCGGGCGGAACGCAATGTACATGGTGCTCTGCCCACTGCGCCACAAAGCCGACACAGAATGGGAGGCTACGAACGCGCCTTATATCTTTGACTCATTCAAACTACGCCAAGAAGCTGCTGATACAACGCATTCGCTACCACCAACTCCCCAAACACTAAACGTTAACGCAATACACCCACCCCCTATGCGAGGCATTTACTCGAGTCCCCCTCGCGGGGAGATGGGCCCAATTTTTTTCATTCCTCGGGTGAAGTGGCGCGTAGTACGTGGAAGCGCCTCCTTGAGACTGCGGAGCAGCGTCTTGCAGTTGCAGGAAAGTTCAGGCTTTCCCTTGCAGAGCGAAGCTACATAATTAAGTCGTCCGTCTCGGCGGCGCTTTTTTATGTAGCACGCGTAGCAAAACCGCCGCGCCATTTCACCCGACAGTTCGCCACGAAGTTTGGATCGTTCTTTTGGGCGGGCAAAACAGAAACAAGTGTCACGAGCGCTGCTGAGGCTGCCCAAGTCAATGGGTGGTTTTAGTCTGCCTTGTTTGCAAACCATGAGCAGCGTGCTGGCGGTACGTGCAGTGATCGACCTTGTAGACTCAGACGAGTACCCAGGAAAGGCGCTGCTACAGTACTTTCTGTGAACTTCCCGGTCATTATTTTATGACGCGCACATCGCCGGTCCTTCGGCTGAGCAGTTGCCGCCATTTTACGCGTATGTTATAAAAACATTGCGAAATCTCCTGTCTTCCTTGCCAAGCCTAAGTTTTAGGGAAAGTACAGCAAGTGAAGTGTGCGAAAAATTGGCAATAACACAATTAGACAACCAACAGATAGGAAGGTCACGCGGTGTCCGTTGGCATCAACTGACTTCGGCGGCACTTCCGGCTGATGTTCGGGATTTCGGCTGGTTACGTGGCTGGGAAGTTCTCCCGACGTGTGACCGTCTGGCGAGATTCGGCGTCGTGCGTTTCGCACGGTGTCCCACTGCGGCCACACTGAAACATCAGAACATGCCTTGTTTCACTGTCGTGTAGCCGCAACGTTCTGGACTGTATTAAGCAGGATGTTCGGACTCACACTTCGAATGAACACTCGTTCAAAAGATGTGTTGGTCAACCTTCTGATGTGCGCTGGTGCTTTTGTTTTGTGGAGAAATCGTGGTGCTGCATGTCTTTGAGCCCGGCCGCAACGGGCAATGTTTCCACTGCTGTGGCGTATACGTATCCGGTCGATTCTGATGAGTCATTTGGAGCATGAGTTGGCAGCTCTAGAGGAAGAAGCCTTCCTTTTGCGTTGGGCTACGCGCTTTATAGCGGTCAGGAGCAACATCCTGAGTGTTTCTCTAGTGCCGTACTGAGTTCAGGATAGTTTATGAACTGTTTTTCTGAACACTGGTGAACTTTGTGTGACTTGATTTGTAGTGGCTTGTTGACCACGCCAAAAATGTTGTGCAGTGTGTAGAATGACCATGTTACATGCAAACTGATTATATATTTTTTTGTTCTTAGGGTAGCGCTGTTATCACTAGTCGTTGCGCCCTGATATGTGGGTTATAATAAATTCTCTTTACCCTAGCCCTAAAAAGACTATAGTTTTTAAGAATTCCCGTTCTACGCAGAGTTGTCCGCGCGCGCTTTATGGGGAAATCGAGGCGTTCGTAGCTTCCCTGTAATAGCTGCGACCATATGTGCTGCTAGTGCCGATGTATGAACACCCGCTCGCTGTCTGCGGTGCATCTACTCATATCGTGCTGGCTTGCAGCTTTGTCCAGTTTGGCCACCGTTCGCGTGCTCGGTTTAACTCTTGGTGAACCTTTACGTGCGTTTTAAAAGGCACAAACTTCCGCTAGCAAACATAGATTTGATTGCCGTATACCGCAGGCGGTGGGCTTTGTTTCGGTTTCAGTTTTTTTTAGAACGCTGCGCTTTTCAGTGCGAGGACAATCAAATTTAAACGAACGTGCGGGTGGACGCTAGAGCCTTCCTACTTATCATGCGACAGCCAGCGGCGGAGCAGGGATGAATAAATGTTTATTTCCCGAGCGCTGGTGCTGAGGGCACCCGCCCGGTGGGGAAAAGTGAGAGATATATAACTGCAAGCAACCGGCTACGCTGCCTCAACAGCTGTATACTTTGCTGATGGACCACTGCGCCCGTATTATTGCGTGAACGATGGGTGCACCATTTGGGCAAAAATTGCCGTCAATCCGCTGACAGAGCGACAGAACAGAGAACGACAGAGCGCGTGCGGAAAGGGAAGACGTCAACTCTGCCGGCGCTGGCATTGGCTGCAGCGGCGCTGCGTTCGCACCGCTGGCGACCTAGTTGCCCGCTCCTCCACCCACCGTGCCCGTCGCACGGCGTCTCGGCGCGGCCTGTCACCGCTTTTGCGCGTTAAAAAATGGAGTGTGCCAAAAGAGGATGGGAGGGGAATGTCGACAACAAAATGCCAATACCGGTGGACAACAAAAGGACTGACAGGCCACCAATTCCGCTGAAGAGAGCAAACCTGACCACTGTAACGGTGAGAGGGCAAAGCACAGTTGGCATGGTGCGCGAGGGACGACGTGCGAGAAACATTATATGTTGCGGGCTTCTAGAGACGGAGCAAAATGCGCGCATCAGGCCGAGCTTTAAATACGCGAGGGTGAGGGATGGGGTGCTCACGTATTTTTAAAAATCGACCAATGGATCGTCCATTTTTTTTCCTACACGTTTTTCCAGGTGGCAATACCTCCATAGGTCGGCGTACTCACTCGTGAGTACACTCATTTGTACTCAAACTCACGAGTGAGTACGATGATGAGTGATCACACACCCAGAAAAAAACAGTGAGTACGATGACGAGTGAGTATAGGGGTAAGTTCACTACTCGTGAGTACAGTACTCCTGAGTACACTACTCATGAGTATGAGTACTCATGAGTGCAGTATTCATGAGTATGAGTACTCGTGAGTTTGAGTACTAATGAGTAGTACACAGTACTCATGAGTACACAGCACTCATGAGTACAATACTCATTAATACTGTTTTTGCGAGTGCTTGCACTCTTGATATATATATGCACTCCTGAGTACAGTATACAGTAGTGCAAACAAGAAAACGGACGACAAAAGCTGCCACCCATGAAACACAAGTTGTCTTGAAGACGTCTTGAAACAGCCTGAAACAGCTATAATCGTCTACCTCTACGTGAAGACATCTTGCAAACGTTTACCGCTAGCAGTTTCGAGAAGTTTATTTGTAAACGTGTAAAAGATGTCTTGCTGAGAACAACACAAGCATATGCTACACCAAGAGGTTTTAAAAACGTCGCTTGAGAGAGGTTTATCTGGAGACATGGTAAAGAAGTGTTACCCGAGCCTATTTGTTTGTTACGCGTCTTGACACTTTGAAAACCACTCATGATAAATTTACTAGAAATGCTTTCCTTGACATTTGCGCTTAAATACGTCTGAACACGCCCCATCTCAAAACAAATTTAAGCACACACATGCTCTACACTTCTATAGTAAAAAATCCCGACATCCATTCAGCAAGAAATCACCTCCATTTTTTATCTCTACTATGCTTTTTTAAAAACATCGAAGCCAGATTCTTTTTGTGATCCATTTTACCCGCCGTGGATCTTCAAATCTGCCGATTCAATTAAATCACTGCGGCTATTTTTTAGGTTTAGGCCTCGATTGTTGTAAATATTGTGCTGCTAAAACCACATTACTTTTATTTGCGCTATCTCTGGTCCTCCTCGCAATTCATGAATTGCACCGTATGCGGTACTGCGAGGGCTGGGCGTGGAGGCTGGGGCATTCAGGTGGCATGGCGAGGCGAATGGGAGTTATTTAAAGGACCGCATTTATTTGAACATTATACAACACGATTGACCACACCGGAGGCGGGCACAAATGAAGCACAAACAAGCAAGCATGTCCCAGACCTCGAATGGGCCTGGAGCTGCATGGCGTGATGGCACTGAAGGTGACGCTAGTGATCCCCTAATGACTACAGCACATGTGGCTGGCTGCTCGCACCCCGCCCCACCAGTATGGTTGACCACGTCTCGCGGACAGTAATATCCGCACATTGTCCACAACAGGCACAACACTCATACACGCGGGGGAAACTGCCGCACGCTTCACTCGTGCACCAAGTCATCTAGGTGGCTAGACAGCCAATAAGCGCATTGTACCGTTTAAGCTGTGGCTGTACTGACTGCAGAGGTGAGTCTACACTGTCCTGCTTCCTTGCACTGGCAGTTTCATGCACACTGAAGCATGGTAAGGGCCTTAGCCTTGGCTTCGAGGTTCGTGAAAGGCGTGCCAGTTGTCCTTGGACAGGAGGTTGCCGACACCCTCTCAAACAGTCTCATGGAGCTGCATGTGGCACACAGTATGCCACAATTGCTACGCAGGAAGTCCTTGCTCGTCTTGCAGCCAAATGCTGAATGATCGGTGCTGCTGCAAAAACTTTCAGGCATGGGCTTTTGTCCAGCTGAAGTACATCGGTGCCACTCACGAAGTGGTCAGCCAGGTGCGGCACAAGTTGTCCTTAATCTCTTATGGTACCACAGATGGCTCGAGTTGGGCGTTGGCTGCTGCACAGCTCGCGCCTGGTTGGCGCTGTTGACGGGCTTGGAACCTGTAGGTGGCTGGCTCACGAGCGTTCTTCCCTTTTTCTGTCCATGGACAAAGTTTTCGGCATGCTGGGCTTGCTGTTGGCTGGGCTGAAAGTAGTTGGCAGGTGGTTCACCGACGGTATGACCTATTTCTGGCTGTTGAAGGAATTCTGTATGTGCTTGACTTCCTTTGTGAGAACTGGCCTGACAGAACTTGGTTTCGCCACCCACCTGTGTCGAGCATACGGCATCCGGGAGGCTCAGAAGGAAACGGAGGGGCCACAGACGCCGTACTGTTTGAATGGAAGCTCCTGGCCTTTACTCGTTTTGAATTCGCACAGAAGCTGTAGAGTTAGCGGCTGCTTGGCTGCGATGAGCAAGGCACGGATGATGGCTTTGATTGTAGCTCATTACATTCCCCTTTAAAGCCATGGTTCATTAGGGCCCCTGCGTTTTCAGGAACTGCTTGCCTTCTCCATCGTACCGGTATGAGCGCCGACTGTAGGGCAACACGCTAGCAGGTAAACACGGAGCTTCATATCAATGATATGGTCAAGATCATCGCTGTGGCAAGCAAAAACAGCTCTGTGTTCGGCCAATGTACATTTTATAACTGCGCGCTGGCTGGGAGTGGGCTGGCTGCGAAGCGGGACGATGGAATATTGGGATGATGGCGCGCGAACACCGCGTCGGATGCGACGGTGTCATGCGACAGGGGCACTTCGTGAGGGCAATGTTTGGGCTACTAACACTTGGAATGGCGGCTGCTCTGGCAAAGGCAACGGATCATGTTGCAGGCAGTCTTTGGCACTGTGTCTGGCAAGGTTTAGTACCGTGGCTGGGTCTAGCGTCAAAGGCACCGCGGCGGACGAGGCAGAAGCCTTCGGTTCAACCGGGGGGCTAGCTTCATGCTGCTGCCGAATGTCGGCTTCCAGTCGCCGAATTATCTCTTCTTTGAAACCGGCAGTGTCCAGCTGTCGCCGTGCCAATTCTTTCCGTATGAGGTCGATGAATAGGCGCGACATTGTCACTGAGACGAGCCGCTCCCACACAATTTCCGGCATGATATGCCGCCGAGCCGGATACACGCAGGCGGTCACACACAAAACACAATCTTGCTGGAGCGTCCGCCAGCAAGCAAGCGCAGACGCGCACAAGGAGGCAAGCGAGTGAACGGTGCAAAACGCTTGGGCGAGGAAGACAAAATGGCGCACTGGTCCAACGGCGAAGGCCGGTTTAGTTACAGCGTTGGCGTACTTGCGTGGCTGCGTGGTTGCACATAGGCTCGGGCATCGACTGCGCAAGATGTGAGGGCTGGCGTGAAGGCTGGAGCATTGAAGAGGCATGGCGAGGCGAATCGGACTGCAATGTTTTGTGCAACTGTGGAGTTGAACCTGCTTGAACCACGCGCACTAACGAGCGCGTCCCAGACCTCGCTTGGGCTGGAGCTGTGCTGCGTCGGCGTAATAGCACTGAAGGTGGCGCTAGTGATTAGCTAGTGATTATGGCCTAGGCTGGCGTTCACAATGCACACATCAAGCAGCATCTTCCGGAGCTAAAAAAATGAACAGCTATGCACCCAACTGGGAACATTTGGGATAGCGAAAGTTATTTTCTACCAAAAAGGCTCGCTAGCGTTCAGCGAAGCAGACGACCCTATTCCACCTTTCTGGAAAATAACTCGTTGCTTCCTTGCTCCACACGGTGCTGAAGATAGGCAGAGTGCCCGATAACGCATGGGCAAAGTACCGAAGACTTAAAGAAGCATTTTGACAGGCGCAACTCCAATTGATTATCCAAAATTGTAGAACCGAACCGCTGCAAACTTCAAAAAGCGCGCGCTGTGTGCTCACTCAAAAAAAAAAAAGATAAAAAGCCGTTAAACAATGCAATAAAGAAGTAATTTGTTGCATTTAAAAAAAACTTGGCTTATAAAACGTTTTTTGCTTTTTATTATGCGAAAATGTTTTACTTTTTAGTTTATGCGTTTGTGGTAGTAGTTTTCAGCACCACCAGGGGTTCCTCTGTCGCTTCAATTCAAATTTCAAACACAACAACCGTTGGTCGCGTTTGTCGTTCCTAAGAGTTGCTCTTGCGTTTGTAAGGTTGTTTGCGCAAAAAAAAAAAATGCTTTTGAGAGAGTAAATAGGTAAATGGTGTTTTAAATGCATCTCCAAAATACCTTGCTCAAGCCTTTGTATGCGTGAAGACTGCCACGGTTCCCCAAGCGTCCGGAAACGACTCGGCACGAACAAAGGTGAGAGCTACTAGCGTGATAAGTAGTAGCAGAGTTTCTTGCGGTCGTCGTTAATGAGCTATCACTGCACAGTACCGTAGTTTGGCGAATTCTGTGCGCAGCACACGCCGGTGCCCAGCACCACAATTTGTGAAGAAGTACACGCTTGGGCTTGCAAACTTTTGGCATTACCTTTCTCGTTAAAGAAAACTGTTGAAATGGTACAAGCAGTACAACGAATGCACAGGCTATCAGCCGAGCTCGCGCTGAGCCTTTATGGACTAGTGATGCACAAAACTTTCATAAATTTCGGTGATGTCACAGCACAACGATGGAGTGCAATGTAAATACCCTATTAAGGCAAAATGGGGGGGAGCAACTGTACTTTTTTTTTATAGTTGGCGCCGTTCATGCTGTAACCCCGTTTTTCTTGTTTTTCGCTCACATTCTCAGATTATATATGACGCAGTGGCCGAGAAATAAACGTAAAAGAAAGCGTCTGAGAACACGTTGACCAGACAGAGTTGTAGTTTCTTCCAGGCTCCACTCATTGTCTGTTGTCACTGCTACCAAGATGACACTAACAAAAAAAGAAGCAAGAAGTTTGCAGTAAGTCCGCATGTACGCAATGTTTCTCACAGATTCCGGAAAATAGCCAGTAGATAACGCATGTGACTACAGAGACTGAATCAGAAATCGTTTGTAAGGTCCCTTTGATGTGATAAAATCCTCATAGATCAGTGCGTTTAAGAGCACAGTTTAGCGTATGGACATTACAAATAGTAGACAGTTGTTGCGCATTATGGTGCGTCCGAAAACTAAAACTCAACAATACAATAATCCTACTCATAACTCCAAAGAAAACAATGGAAATGACGGAGGAATTGTCGTTATTCTAAACACAAATTGTTGTAGTTAATACACCATCTGTTTCCGAAAACCCGTATGAAATGCATGTCATGCGATTTTGTAATCTGGACCAAAAATAAAGCTGGAGTGGGGCCAATTTAAGACAATTTGCATTGCCACTGACCGTTACCATATCTCCATGCTGCATTTATTGTTGATGTGATCAGTTGTCTTGAGATATACATGATGGGCATATTTAGTAAATTTCCGTCTGCGCTAAAAATGAAGCTAATAGACTGCACATTTGCCTTACTACTTGTTCCATTTAAGTTGTCTCCTGTCACATAAAACAGTATGACAAAAGGAGAATGGCATATTATCTAGCTGCAAACATGTGTTTATGGAGAAAGTTTGCAATGGTATTGCTAGTGTCTGACATATTTTAGTTTTCTTCTGCTAACTCACATTTGAGTTATGAATAGTACCAGGCCTTCCCAAAATATTGTGTGCATGTTCAAGGCACTGCCCTAGAGTTTTATTCATTCCAAGCCTTTCACTGTAGCAGGTTTGAGATTTTTGAGTAAGATAAGCTCATTCACAGGCAAAGGCCGGTGAATGAGCTTTTTACTTCTTTTTTGTCCTTGTGCAGTAGGATACTTTCATGTTAGAGTAGTAAAACCCCTCTGCATCCTTGTTTACCTCGAGATAAGTTTTGCTTACCTTAAGTTTCAAACTGCTTTAATTCTCAGTGCTTTAGTTGTGTACACTTTATTATCTCGCATTTTTGCCGGCATCTGGTCGGTGCGTTCAGGGCGCCTTTTCAAGCCCTGGATGTCAACAAAGCTGCCAAGGAGGTGTCGCTGATCAACCTGTCCATGTGTGAGTAGGCCAAGCCGCGCTTGCACAGGGTCAATTAGGACGTTTCTCATTTACAGAAGGTAACCACTTTTTGTGTATAGCTGATGTTGCAATTGGAATTTTCCTTGCAGACCCATGATGTGTTTACAGTGCAATTAACCGGTTATGCTGGGTGCATCAGGTTTTGGCAGGATGTGGTATGCAATTTGTGTGCACTAAATGAGAGAGAAGCTGTGCAATTTGTGCTCACTGCCCTTCATGTTACCGCTTTGCATAGAGCTGCCCTTGTGTCTAGTTCTCTTGTCTTCAGGTTTCACCTAGGAATATTTATAACTACGTTCATTGGAAGGAAGGAAGGAAGTAAACTTTATTTTCCTGAGCACCCTTAGTCCAGGGCGCCGTCTTGGGAAGCCGTGGCCATGGCTTCCTCCGCTCTGTACGTCAGCAGGAGCTTGTTGTCCTAGGTTGTTATATGTACTCTAGAGTGGCTTAAAGTGGTGTCAAAATGATGTTAGGGCAGGAGATGACAAAGGCTTCAATTTCAGCGTCGTACCTGGGAGATCAAGTGGTTGCTGTTTAGCCAGCTGCAGGGCAATTCGACAGGCTTGCAAACCTCAGAGCTTTGTCACTTGTGGCTTAGCAATGTTTATCACACCGTTATATCCTATTTCCTAAGGTAAATGCCTGTTTTCCCCTTCCGAACTGCTATTTGCACCTATTGGTCCAGTAATCATAAAATGTCCCAGGTGGTGGCCTCTGGATGGGAGGGCCCTGGTTGGTCTCCTGCTCTGGTGGCCGAGGTGCAACTGGAAATCCTGGGCAAGCGCAGCAAACAACGGACGGCCCCACTGTGGGCAGCTCAGCTGGCCTGGGCCATCGTCCGAGATGACCTAAAGGGCCACACCCTGGCCTATTCGGGCGGCTCTGTGCGGCAGCGACAGGGCTCGGCCTCAGCAGGCGCCATGCTAGGGGAGGTCACCCGGCAGGCGCTGCTGTAGTGTGCTGTATCCTCAGCCACAGCCGAGCTGGTGGGTGTCAGCCTGGACCTGACCCCAGCACTGTGCCCTGCAATGCTACTCCCGGGTGGCCCTGCTGCGCATCCGGAGGGCGACTTGTGCTCACTCGTGGTGCATGGAGTGCTGTATCGGGGCGCCTGGCGCAGTGGGAGCTCAAGGGCAACGAACCAGTGATGTGATATCTGAGCCGAACCGTGCCGAAAGGTAAATCCTGCTACATCCTTCATCATTTCAAGCAATCTGCGCCAATCTTGTGCCGAAGCTTTGTTTCGCCGGGTTTCCGCAATGTGTTGGCTCTGGTGGGAGGAGTCCTTTACGCCACGGGCGTTGAAGGCATCTTTTACGTAAAATGAAGTGGAAGGAAGTTTTTACATAAAATGTGCTGAGTGCCTTCTGCACGACTGCCTTTCAACGACTGCCTTTCATTTTGCAAAGCCTGCGCTTCTTAAGCCCACAGCTGAGGAAAGAAAAGTCCTCTAGAGCTCATTTTAGGGTGCTGCAAGTGATCTAACCGATGAATTGACTTTGATGGATGAATACATGCTCGTCCAGCTTGAACATGTTGATCAGATCCGTCTACACGAATTAACGAGTATTGGCAGCAGAGTTTTGAGAAGAAGGAGGCTAACAACAAAACCAAATTCCCTCTCTTGGCTTGGCTAGTAAAGGCATTGCTGTGCATTCCACATAAAAAAGCGGTTGGGGAAATGGGCTTCAATAAGAACTGCCGGCACCTTAATGAAAGGGCTCAGTGTGCGATACAAACTGTTCATGGCATCAGGCACATTGTTTCGTTCTTCAAGCGCTTTGACGGAGATGCAAGTCGCTTCAATGTGACACCAGAGGTTTTGAGAGCAGTACAAACATCGAGCAAAGACTGCCAAGAGCGCATTGCGGCTGAAAAGCTAAGGCAGCTAAGCAGTGGTGTCTTGACCCAGCCAAGGCTGGTCCTAGTCATGATGCCCGAGACAGGCTCCAGCAAGAAGTGGAGACCACAAAAATAACATGGTGGCAAATACGGAGCATCTAATTAGCCTCGACATAAAGTCCATGAGCTTCAGGTATGTCGAAAGTGGGCAGTCTCTTTTACCTGAGGGTAAAGCTAGAATGGTGGCAGCACTGGACAAAATGGCACAAAAAACAACTTTGGACCTGTCACGATAGTTCTACTTTCATGCATATTTAACCAGAGAAACGTGGGTTTAGCACAAGTGTCTGTTTTGTTTCGTTACATTTTCTGCTTACTTAAACAAGCTCAAAGGTGTTTTCAGGGAATCTAGTCATATTGTGTTTTATTGCCATGTAGTCGTTTTAGCTTCAGGATGTTGTTTTCGTGTACATCAAACTGTCCACTAAGTGACTGTGTTTCGTTCATTCTGGTTTCATGAAACGTTCTGTAGCTTACCGAATTGAATGCTACCCCGATAGTCATTTTTTAAATGAAAGTCAAGTTCCTTCATGATCTGTTGGCTCATGTGGTGTATGTACACATCGCATGAACTCTTTTGGTGCTTGTCCTGAGGCATTTCATAGTCACTGCTAAAAGACGTCTGTGCGGCAGAAACTCGTCTGTACCGAAGGCATTTTACTTGTTTAAACATTTCTGTGTGCCCAGGATGCTGCTTTTGGGGCTCCTCTTAGTTGTTTTCCTCCCCTTCCAGCAGCTCTCAGCCGTCCTGTGCCCCATGTGGGTTCCAAGCAGAGAAACACCACCTGGAGGTGGCTGACAGCCCTGCCTGCTGGCCATGGAGAGTGGCCAGATTTAACAACAGGGAGGCGAGCTGCTGGCCGCACGGCGGAATCTTCGGCTGCTGGACCAGCTGCTGTTGCTGCCGGGCTGTGCCAGGGAGCGGGACAGAGTCCACAAGGCCCTGGGCTCCTACCTGGATGCCTCAGGAGTCATCCCCACGCCTCGCCTCCCAGCCCGGTTGATTTGGAACAACATTGAGGAACTGAGGTTTTGTTTGTTTGTTATCTTCTCTTGTGCATGTGTGTGTGCGTCTTTTTTAATACCCCTTTTTAAGCGTCACTGAAGTGATTTGTAAATATTGCAGGAATACTAGTGCGAATTGTAGTCTGGAGTATCTAGGCCATATTTTCACCACTCGCGGCATTTACGTGAATTTATTCGGTAGAAATAATCAATTAAAAAATTCGACCTTCCTCCGCATCCTTCTTGCTGATTTCCTGACATTTTGTGTGACATCAAAACAAGATGGTTTGGCTGCACTACTGTGCGGCTCGCCGACCCTCCGACAGAGTCAGTCGGTCCAGCGTACAGTCTTCTGGCCGCCAGCAGATCGTCTTAATTTGTTTGCTCAGTTGAAACTAAGCCATGACCCGTTTGTGCCTGGAAATATCTGCCTTTAGTTTGTTAGTTTGTAGACTGTATTCTGTTTTAACTCACTCCACACATGCGACGCTCCGCTGACTGGTACGCTAGTGAAAAAAATCAAAGGCCAATTGAAGGTGGGAGAAGCTTTATCAAAGTTAATAAATGTACAAAAAAGAAAACTGCACATAAAACAAGGACACAAGAGAAGACAAATAGACACATAGGGTGCAGACTAGCAAGTGATTTTTTATTTTAGTGAAAAACACATCATGAAGGAAACTGCGGTAACCTAGGGCACAGAACAAAGGTAAACAACCAAAACCACAGCCAAAAGACTGAGCGCAACACGGGGTGCAAAGAACCCTACACTAGGCATGTGCAATCGCTTCGCACATAAACAAACAAGGTGAGGGCCGGGGTAGTCCAAGGACACTAAAAATCACCCCCAAGAGTCCCGTTACGATACACGATCTCGGTGCTTAGTAGGGACACTGACGGTGAACTGACGCAATCTTCGCCTTGATTTTCAGAATCGCGTACGCTTCAAAAATCTCCTTGCTGCACGCACCCCTGTAACGCTTTGTCACTTTGCATGCTTTGAGGCGTGGCGCACAGCCTTTGCAGTCTTTACAGTTGGTGGCCAGGTTGCTGCCGGTAAAAGTGCGGAGGCTGTCGGCGTGTACCCTCAGTAAATCATTAATGCATCGGCCCATTTGGCCAATGTACGATCACCCACAAGACAAGGGTGTTTCGTAGACGACGCAGCTTGACAGTTAAAAAAGCAAGGCTAAAACGGGGGCTAGTTGGTTATACATCTTGAACCGCGCTGTTCTAAAACTTAGACAAGGGAAGAGCACACAAGGACGGGGCAAAGCGCGAGTCTTGTCCTTGTGTGCTCTTCCCTTGTCTAAGTTTTAAAACCGCGCGGTTCAAGAAGAGTTAACAAAGCGCTTCTCGTGTCTTTTCCGGCACCCCGCATGTCTATTTTCTTCAGAGTTTACACGCTCACACAACTTGTGTAGCTTGTTAGGTGCCGAAAAAACAACACGAACCCCCACCTTTTTCTTAGCTTTCTTGATCCTGTACCCAACATTGTGGACGTAAGATAAAACGGCCATCTTGTCGCCCTTGCCCCGCTCACACGTCGTCTTCTTGGTGCGTGACTCGACAAGAAGCTTCTCGCCAACTGCCAAGATAAGGTCGCAAGAAACCCTGGTTCCTTCAGTCGCTCCACCTGTGAACAGAAACTCGCCTCAGCTTGGTGTGTGCACGAGCGCTGCAGCGCATTCCCAAGAGCTGACGTGAAGTGAAGCAGTCCTTTTTGGATCGAGGGGAATAGATCCAACACACATGGTCACAGTTCACCTTGGGCTCCATATCCAAAAACTGCATCAATCCCCCGACCGGTGCTCCTATTGTTTACGAAAAGACATTGAGGGTGGAGCGAAAGAGTTCAAAACACTTCTTCAACTTGATGTGTAGTGCCCTCTGGATTGAGCTGCTACAGCACTAGGAAGTCGTCAACGAAGCGGAAAATCTTAATGACGTTAGTGCAGAGCAACGGAAGCAACTGACGAAGTTGTCGAAACGTGCGAGTACGAGGTCACTGAATATTGGGGCAAGACACGACCCTATACGTACGCTGTCCTTAGGAACATAGGAACGACTGCACACCCCTTGAATTGGCTCAGCTGGTTGGGCCGCTGGCACTGTCGCAGAGTCACAACCGCCGGTTGTGCCGAATCTTTCATACGGAGGCCCGAAGGATTTGGCACAACCGGCGGTTGTGACTCTGCGACGGTGCCAGCGGCCAACCAGCTGAGCCAATTCAAGGGGTGTGCAGTCGTTCCTACGTTCCTAAGGACAGCGTACGTATAGGGTCGTGTCTTGCCCCAATATTCAGTGACCTCGTACTCGCACGTTTCGACAACTTCGTCAGTTGCTTCCGTTGCTCTGCACTAACGTCATTAAGATTTTCCGCTTCGTTGACGACTTCCTAGTGCTGTAGCAGCTCAATCCAGAGGGCACTACACATCAAGTTGAAGAAGTGTTTTGAACTCTTTCGCTCCACCCTCAATGTCTTTTCGTAAACAATAGAAGCACCGGTCGGGGGATTGATGCAGTTTTTGGATATGGAGCCCAAGGTGAACTGTGACCATGTGTGTTGGATCTATTCCCCTCGATCCAAAAAGGACTGCTTCACTTCACGTCAGCTCTTGGGAATGCGCTGCAGCGCTCGTGCACACACCAAGCTGAGGCGAGTTTCTGTTCACAGGTGGAGCGACTGAAGGAACCAGGGTTTCTTGCGACCTTATCTTGGCAGTTGGCGAGAAGCTTCTTGTCGAGTCACGCACCAAGAAGACGACGTGTGAGCGGGGCAAGGGCGACAAGATGGCCGTTTTACCTTACGTTCATAATGTTGGGCACAGGATCAAAAAAGCTAGGGAAAAGGAGGGGGTTAGTGTTGTTTTTTCGGCACCTAACAAGCTACACAAGTTGTGTAAGCATGTAAACACCGAAGAAAATAGACATGCGGGGTGCTGGAAAAGACATGAGAAGTGCTTTTTTAACTGTCAAGCATGCGTCGTCTACAAAACCCCCTTGTCCAGTGGATGATCGCACATTGGCTAAACGGGCCGATGCATTAATGATCGACTGAGGGTACACGCCGACAGCCTCCGCACTTTTACTGGCAGCAACCTGGCCACCCACTGTAAAGACCTGCAAAGGCTGTGCGCCATGCCTCGAAGCACGCGAATTTACAAAGCATTACAGGGGTGCGCGCAGGAGGGAGATTTTTGCAGTACGCGATTCTGAAAAAAAGGCGAAGATTGCGTCAGTTCACTGTCGGTGTCTCTACTAAGCACCGAGATTGCGTTTTGTGACTGGACTTTCGGGTGTCATTTGGTTGTTCATCTTAGTCCTGTGCCCTAGGTTATCGCACATGTGTAGATCGCAGTTTCCTTCATGATGTGTTTTTCACTCAAATAAAAAATCACTTGCTAGTCTGCGCCCTGTGTGTCTAGTCGTCTTCTCTTGTGTCCTCGTTTTAATCGCAGTTTTCTTTTTCGGAATGTACCAACTAGCCCAAGCTTGCATTCTATTCTACTTAATATAGGTACTAAGAAAATAAGGTCAACTGAAACTTACCATACAGGGAAAAATCAGGGTGCATGAAGCGCTTTTTTGTGCTGGGTGAACTAGCACAGCAGTCACCAGCACGATCACACATCTATGAACGCTTTTCTGCTAAAGGAATGCAGTCACTAAAGGTTAGGTATTTGTGAAAATTTGAGGGATGCTTACTGCAGAAGCACTATTCAAGAAATAGTCGTCTGGGCTGCTTGGAATGCCGAACCTAGATAAAAATGTGAACTGGGTATACATTATATACATTATACTTATGCCCTTGCCAACACTGGCTTATGGCGGAGTGATCTGGAGCACTAGGTATATTGTTATGCAATTTGCAAGCTCAAATCCCATAGCACTAAGTGGTTTATTTGTTTTTGGGCGGTATTTTCTATACTAAATTCACAATTTTGGCGCTGTTTCTGTAAATCTGGCAAAACTTTGTCGTTTCTGTAAACCTAGCAAAACTTAAGGGTGTGCAAATTATGCGAGTAAATACGGTATTTTACAGCACCGAAACAAACTGGTTTGAATTCTAATCTTGGACATTGTCCAATTACGTAGTAACTTGTATGAACGTCACTGCTTTAGTTGCTGTGGCTGCCTAAGACCGCGCATGGCAGTTTTTCCCTTTTCAGGCCTCATAAAATAAATACCACCTTATCGACAGGATAAACGATGAAAAGTGTGTTTATTTGAGCCATTATACGCAGTTCAAACAAAAAGGACAGGAGCTTGACAAATTCACTTCGGTGTCCTTTTAATACCCTACAACCCGCCGTCAGTGGCTAAGGCGTTCAGCTGAGCCTGAGGTCGCAGGTTCGCTTCTCAATTGTGGCGGCCGCTTTTCTGATGGAGGTCGAAAGCAAAAACGCCCTTGTGCTCGAGATCCCGTGCAGGTGGTCAAAATGTTAATCTGGGGCCCTCCACTATGGCGCACCTCATCGCTTGTGTAGCGTCGGCGCGTAAAACATAATACCCCCTCGTGCCTGTCTCCTCTCTATCTGCCTGTCATGCCCTCCCCCACTCCCCACACGAGTGGTCATACTGGTGTCCATCCCTAGGTGTGACAATTTACAGCTGCTGGTGCACATTCCTTTCTGCCTTCCTGGAAATTCATTCATTTTGGTAAAGGATAAAAATTACTGCAGCCTTAATTCTTATACTTGCTTTCTGGCACCTATACCCATCAATAATACAGTCGAACCCCACTACAACGAACTCCGCTTCAACGAAATTTCCGTTTCGACGAAAAATTTCCAATTCCCCATCAGTTAGCCAGAGAAGTCAGTGCAACACAGTCCTCGCCCCAACGAACCATTTGTCTAGCTTGCTTTCGCATCAACGAAATTTAATAAGTAGCTGTCTGTCTGATACCTTTCACTGCTCACTACTGGTACACATTGTAAGTGACACACAGTGCCTTGTGTTCTACCCAGGCATCCTGCTGGCACGGGCAACACGGCTGGTGGCAAGAAGCAAGGACACTCAGCTTCATGGGAACAAGCCAGACTGCTGATGACTGCCACATGAAGCTATCATCCCTGTTTACAAGTATATAGCGGGTTGACGGTTACCTTTTTCTGTAATTCTTTCTGCTTTAACGCATATACCTAATGTTGCACTACAAATAAAGCTTGGTTTTCAAAAGATTACAGGTTGATTTTATCATTTTGTTGTACACAGGAAACAAAACATGTGATATGAAGCACCTCTATTCTTGTGAGTTTATGCAAATACCCCCAATTTATGTTGTGCTAACATCACCTTCAGTTGTGCTGCCCGCTTGATGCTTTCTCTGTTCGCATTGGCCGGTTGTGGATGTTGCTGCCAGTTGTCAACAATTAACACACCCAGTGGTTGCTTCCAGAACACTCGGCAATGACCAGCCCTTCTCCGATTAAGTAAACTGCGTGCCAGTTTAAGCAAAGATATGTATTCGGAGAACAGCGGGCAGTCGAGTCGGTCCAAAAACAGCTGCTGGGTGCGTCAGTTGTGGGGACCGCTCGTAGCGATATTTCAGGCTAGCCTGTGTGTACTGAGAAACAATTTAGTGGGTGCCACGAAGGAACCCCTGAGTAAACGTGGATAACGTAATTCCTGAAACCTCTTGAAAAGGTCTTAAAACTCCTTGAAAAGAAGTTGTATAGACGTCAACAAGAAGGTGCTGAGACATCCTACAAGAAGTCCTGTAGATGTCTTGCAAGCACCCAGATAGACGGCTATAAGCGTCGCGTTAGCACAGCTACAAGACTTCTTCAGGATGGCTTTTATAAATAACTTCTTCGCCAAGATGTCTCTAAGCAGTTCGAATCGTCTTGTGTAGATGTCTTTTAGATTTACAATAGCCCTTTTTGCGTTTCATGGGCACCCAAAGACACGCAGAAAAACGCAGTTAACGGCGGCTGCACCGACAACCCCCGAGCTCCCCTGAGCCCGACCCGGCCTGAGAACAAGCTTGGAGACACCAGACGCAACGCGAGTGCTTACGTTCCGTTTCGCTTTCTCACATGTACTTGCCTTCGCGCAGTAAATCACCCAACGACAGTGCACCGCGTCATACGTTTTCTTCCTCTGTCCTGATTTATATGTAACCTGTGTTTTTCTAATCAATAAACAATTTATTTTTTTCTACTTAGTCTTTCATTCGAGCTACGACCTAGATTATTCGCGAGTAATACAAATTGAGTACTCATGAGTACAGATTGAGTACTCTCGAGTGCAGAATGAGTAGTACTCATGAGTGCAGAACGAGTAGTACTCGTGAGTGAAAAATGAATAGTACTCATGAGTAGTACTCATGAGCAGTAGTACTCATTGAGTACTCATGAGTACAGATTGAGTACTCATGAGTACAGAGTGAGTACTCATGAGTACAGATTGAGTTCGAATACTCGTGAGGACAAATGAGTTTGAGTACAAGTGAGTACGATTACAAATGAGTATTTGATGAGTGAGTACGAGTGATTTTGTGAACAGACGAACTTTTTGAGTCTGAGTTTGATTGAGTACAGTGTGAATGAAAAAAATTGTGATTGAGTTTGAGTGAGTTCTTTCTGTTTTGCCGACCTATGAATACCTCACAGGAATGCTTGACTAGGAAGTGGCTTGAAGGTAACCCGGGAAAGCATGGAGTAAATATGCTACCAAACAATTATTCTCCTCATTCAACTTTGCTACCACATCAGAAAGCCCCTTTCTTGACAAAAGTGGGAGACAAGCAGAACAGGCTTTCAGAAAGGTGACTACAATCAAATAAAGGCCCCAGATCGCTTCGTATACTTTGAACGCGTAACGGAAGAAAAGCAATCAGGTTTCACTGTTTATATCGTTGTTGGCCATTGAACAAAACCTGAGGAAGCTACGAAATGCGTGATCCTCTGTTAGCCTTTGGTGCCGTTCAAGCATCGCATCAAACACAGGACAACAAAAAGAGATAGACAAACGAGAACCAGCACAGACTGAGCACTCAGGGCTGTTTGCTGGCGCATTTAATATGATAAATATGAAGCAACTAGGCCCAGTTTCCGGACCACTAAACAGAAATGTTTATTGGCCATGTATATGGGTACGCAGAAGGGAATGCAACCGGCAGTTGCTGGGGGCACTAAATAGCAGTGGATTGCCCAAACTCCCGGCAATAAGACTTTAGGGCGCACTGTTGGTTTCAGGGACGACTCGTTCCTGGAGCTTTGGTACTAATGGATTTAGCGCCAACGTAATTATGGCTTTACATGGATTTAGGTTCTCCATCCTGTAGTAGTCCCATGGCAGGTGTTTGATCGCTGGTCTTGCGCTGGCAGATCAATGCATCCAGATCTCCCTAGTCTGCGGACATACATATGTGGCCCCAAGTTGGGCCCCTTGGAAAGGATATTGTCTGTTAGAGCAGCTCTGTTATGGGTCTTGTGTGCATCAACACTGCACAGCTCAGCCCTTGGGTACCGACACAAGCTGTAGGGAGTCTGGGCATGGGGAGAAGCTGCCTCTGTCATACTCACTCGCCAATGTCACAGCGACATCGCCTTTTCCTACCGTATCTTGTTTGTCCTGTGGTTCACTCATAGCATATCGTATTACCACACTTTGCTAGGCAAGTATTCTGAAGAAGAATTTCCTTTCCAGGGCCATATTTCTTGCACCCCGTGTCGATGCCGAAGTAAAGTGGAGCAAAACTCTAGGCTAGCTGACGTGTGGCCTCGTTATATGTCCACTTTTAGCAAGACAAGAGGGCTAACAAAATGTACTTGCTGCCAGCTGAGAGGTCATTTAATTGACAGACTGCGCTCCTGATCAAATTGTGGATACCCAGGAATTGCCATTTCGAATGTCTGACATGTTTAAATGAAAATCCAAATTTAGCACAACATTAAAGCAGCTCTACACAAATGGAGACCGATAAGGTGTCACCTGTTTGAAAAAGGTGCAGCACAAGGTTAATTTACAGCTGTACATGCTTGACCACTCACATCTGCAGTACTTTTTTTATATTATGCCCTTAACTACACGCATGTTTTTTTGTTTTGTAACATTAGCCCTGTAGCCATTGTTACATTGCCATTGTTATTTTTGTGTTACATAACTTCATGCCCACAAAGATCGTTGCAGCTGTCTGCCTGGTGTGAAATGGTTTCTTATCCTGTTCTGCAGTTATTTTAAGTTCAGAGCACTTTAGGGGCTCGCCTTGTCATTGTAGCTTGCTCGCAGGACCCAAGTAGAGCCACACGGCGTTCCGTCGTAGCAGATGTCGTCGTGGCATAACCCAGAGACATCTAAAGCCAAGCGGTTTATAAGTCATAAGCGCTCGAAACTAGTGAACCGCTGGCGCGTGTCATACATCTCCCCGTTGTTTAGCGCAAATAAGAAAACTGCAGGTACATTTGAGGCAAGATATACGTAATTAACCGCCAGCGCGCTCGTTGGGTTGGTTTTTACGATAGTAAACAAAAAAAAGTGGCTGTCCAACGCCGGCATGTGCGGGAGGAAAAGCAAGCACAAAAAGAACACAACTCCCGCTGGTGCAGTTTCAGGCTGGAGGTGCGAGAGCACTACGAAGGCGGGAAATTTAAATTGCATTGGGGGGTAGCAGTGAGCGGATAACGGTGCTACAGCCCCTTTTTTGCTTTTGTTTTGCAAGAAATTTCATTAAGGTATTGTTTGTTGTGCCCTGTGCCATGTCACCCAAGGGAATTCAGTTGTCATGACAGAAATAAAGAGAGAGGGAGATAGAGGAAAAACGAAAGAAGGAAAGAAAAAAAAATACTACAAACACGGTACGCAAGCCAAACTTGTCCACGGTATTAAGATGGCTAGGAAATACGCACAATCACCAATCAATGAGCAAACAAGGCCAAGTACGAGAACAGATTTTTATTAATGCGCACAGACTTCCAATCCATACTGACAATAAATTGGGATCACAAGTATTGACGAGTCTTGTTCCTTGTAAATGGATACACGCAGAGCTGACGACTCCAGTGGTGCTACTGAGCCACGCCACAATACTGATTTTGATCTCAGTGGCAAGTGCGCTGGCGTTCGAGCCGCTGGTAAGACAGGAAGCCTGGATGGCGTAACCCTGACAGAACTCCCTTCGGGAAAAATTCCAGTTGTGCATAATACCTGTTGCCCAAGTTCCACACTTTCTGGGCAACATTCAACCAAAGCGTGGCTTCAAACTGCATTTTCCTGCATATAGTACAGGCCAGTCCACCCAGGTTTTCGACAGCTGTCGCAGTGAAAGCACTTTTCACGGAACACCACTCGGCGAGCTGAGCAAAAACACCACCCTTTGAGAAAACCATCGCCTGGTAAACACCACAGCTCACCTTTGTGACATGATCGGCAAATCTAACAGCCAGTTGGAGATAAGCTAATGAAAGCAGACGCGCGAGAAAACATGTTTATTAAAATGTATTAATTTCAAAACCATCAACTCGTATCATTAATTATGAGAGTAAAAAAAACCTCTGTGTACCAGAAATCAATAACAATGGTGACAACGCATATTTTCACTGCCCTAAGCTTGATCTCAGTGGCTTGGGTACACAAAGCTTGCCCTCTTAAAAAAGAAAAGGAGAATCTAAAATGTCTAAAAGGTGTTACGGCACCAAGCAGATGTGTTACGACCAGATAAAAAAGAACGCAGATGTACTCCAGCAAACCATCAGGCATTACGACTGAGATAAATGTCTTCCGTGATAAGGTACAGCAGAATTATAAAGTACATTCCCTACATCTGCTAAGAAAAATGAGAAGACGTTTCACAGCCGTTCAAAACATGCTGCAAGCAAAGGCTGCAATATTACAGATCACCACAGAGCCCAGTTGTAAAATCCAGGGAGGAGATGCAATGCTGACGGAACTGCACATGTGCACAGTAAACAGATAATACTCGTGTGTGTATAACATCATGCAACCATTCAGAGCAAGTAACTGCTTTAGAAACAGAGAAGATTTTTTGATCACATCCACACAGGAAAAAAGAAGCCTTTTTTTTTTTTTGCAACTATTTACAATGTGCATCTCAATCAGCCTGTATCATGTTCACCCCATAACTGTATGATACACATTCGAGCACAAAAAGCCTCCGCCTGTCGTGAAATGCACATAAGTAGTGACATACGCATCTGCCATTCCCTACTTTGCATTAAGAACTGCAGCACTGCATTATCACCAACTTTGTAACTCAATTTATTCCTAAACGGAGCAGCACAACGTATAGATTTAGAGTCAGTCTGGATGCTTTCAATTTTTTCTCTCAATCACATTGCACTAATAAACTAAGCTACGAAATCAGGCTGTAATGCCTCTGGACACAGCCCAAATCAGTTCAATACTTACAGTGCTTATATAGCTTCAGTACGCAAGCTCATTCAATCCATTTATGCTCAACCATTAAGCAAACAACCAAATCTGCAATTGGCCTGTGACTATTATTAGAACGCTGTGGCTGGAACCACCGAACCATACTGCACATGTGTCACATGAGAGTGCCGAAAAATCACCGCAGACGTATTACAGTGTAGACCCAAGCGGAGTGTAACTCAAACAATGATAAGAAGTGCAGCAGTGCCTCTCCTCCAAACTGAGGTGCTGAGTGCAGCGCAAACCCCACCACAGGGTGTTTTTTGGCTGCGTTTAAAAGCTCACAACCCAATCCCTCGTTGCACCGTTGTAATCCGACGCACAACATCGTTAAAAGGTGAAGAAGAAAAATCGTAGTCCTGCTGTCCTACCACTGTCTCTGGGCTCAGCGAGCACCCGCAGGTACAACAAGGAGAGCAACAACAACGGGAGCGATGTATTCACACGAAAAGTAGGCAGTCCTTGGGTTTCTAACAACACGGGTCTCAGTGGTGAACGGCCGCAACTGGAACAGCTTGCTGCCCCCCTGCGACAGCTTGGGGTGCTGCAGGTGCAGCAGCTGCTGCCACGGGCACATGCTGTGGTTGCTGGTGTTGACCTGCGTCCTGCAATCAAGAGAACAGAAATGAGTGCTCATGGACCTACACTTCGGCACGCTTGCACACTTAGTTAACTCTTTTAGTGTTTTTTTTTTTTCCAGCGAAATGATGAATCCCCAATTGCAGATTTGATTGATTGATTGATTGATTGATTGATTGATTGATTGATTGATTGCAGGGTTTAACACACCGACGCAGCGCAGACGATGAGGCGCGCCGTAGTGGACGGCTCCGAATTATTTTGACCACCTGGGGATCTTTAATGTGCTCAAAATCTCGTACACAGGCGTTTTTGCTTTTCGCCTCCATCCGAAAATCAGCCGCCGTGGCCGGGAATCAAACCCGCGTCCTCATGCTCAGCAGCCCAACGCCTTAGCCACTGAGCCGCCGCGCTTGGTCCCAGTGTCGGGTATTTTGTTTCAAAGTGCATTAGAAAACATTTCAATCGAAATGTGCAGATGAATCAATGGTATGGTATGTCTGGATGGGACATATTAGCACATCAAGCACAGTCGAAAGATTAAGCCAGAGGCACCTTGTAAAAAAACGAACGACTATTTGCTACCTTCATACCAACCGGCCCATCTACTTTGCAAATGTCAACTGTTACAAGATCTATAACAAGAAAAAACAAACAGAAGTTACAGTTCTAAAGTGACATGTGAAAACAAACAAAAAAAAAAAAGTACCGCAAAAGCTGGGGGGGCCTCCGCATCCTTCAGAGTGCTACGTTATACATGAGGCATAGAAACGCTGCAATAGCAATGTAAAAAGCGTCTACACTGTTGTCCGTGTCCACGTCATCTAGGGGGCAGCCGAAACATGGCCACCCATGGCAGTTTTGCGCCGAGCAGCTCAGCAAAAATGTCAAAAAATTCATGCATGTTTTGCAACATCGTACACTTGGAAATACTAAGCTCAGCACCACAAAACTCAGGCACATAACTGGGCAATGCCCGTAACTTTGAGAGAAGTGAAGCTCACACATTCTTACGACATTACAAGAGTTTTAATTGACCCCGTAATTTCTTTTTTTTCTCAATGCTGCTGAAGAGTTTCTTTTTATCCCTGCTAAATTTTCAGTGTTGCTTCAACAAGACACAGAAGATGGTTCTGAAGATGGTGGTTACTTAACGAAGTTGGCCCAAGATTACAGTTCCTTATTATAACAGTCGTTCTACCAAGCATTGGAAAATCCACCTCCATAGATGCATGCTGCCCCGTACATGTGTGTATACCGTATTTACTCGCGTAATGAACACTTCCCCACTTTTCTTCTTGAGGGTTTACATTTTTGTCACTTTGAATAAAAAATGAAGGGGAGTTTTTACCTCAGCATGGTTGCTGATGCCGTAGATGAACGCAACGATTAATATCACGCTACAGTACGCCAGAAACGCTAAAAACGCATTCCAAAAAAAAAAAAACCACCTCAACAGTAGCCAGAGACGTGAGCACAAATGTCGTCGCTCACAATTTAAAAATTGCGCGCTCGTGGAGCGCCAGCTGCTGAACGCAAAACAAATCTTGTTGTGCCATAAAAACGCTGCGGTGGGCGAACGGGAAACAAAACGTACTCCGCACTCCTTCCCTGCTCTTTGCTGTTTCGGCTGGTTCCGACAGCTTGCGAACAAAGCACTAAACGTACTCCACACTCCTTCCCTGCTCTCTCTGTGCTGTTCCGCGACTGCACCATTACACTCCATGGTTATGTTCAGCTGTGTTCAGGCCTTTTTTTGTGCTCCTGCTGCGCACCATACGATGGGCCAATAAATGAGCTACACAGCCAGTTTTAAACTGAAGGTGGTGAAGCATGCGTTGATGCACATGGAAACTGTGCGGCTGGGGAGCACTTCAGTGTTGACCCAGCGCGGGCACGCTACGGGCGAAAACGAGAGGTTTTTGAAAACAGGGGTCGCCGTGTGTTTTGTGTGCCCAAAGTAAACGAAGTTTTCCGGTGTCCGAAAAGAAATTTTGGAGTGCCGGCACGGAAGATGGTGTGCTGTGGGCCGACAGCAAATGTGAAGCCGCAAACGACTGCAGTGAGGAGGAGAGCTCCATGGCGAGTAGGGGGCCACTAGCACGTTGTGAATAAAAAAGAAATTTGATTGCATAACTGCCTACGTGTTTTTACGAAAATGGCAAGGCTCTGACAGCGCTGCTCTCAGCAACTTTACTGTATTAAATTTCAACTTTTAAAAATATGCTGCAATTTTTTCCCGCATAATGACCCTCCCGCCCAATTTACGCCAGATTTTCTAGAAGAAAAGTGGGTTCATTATGCGAGTAAATACAGTACTCAGGAGTACTTAAAGGGGCCATGAAAACAAAATGAAAGTTTAGTCCATTCCAAAGATTGCCTCACTGAAATTACTCCGACACCGCTTTCAACAGAAACTTCGCTTCAATAAGCGGAATAATGAGGAAAACAGAGAATAGGAATGTGACACCTTAGCTACTTTTCCACACTGAACTCATGACGTATTAATAATTCACTACGATAGGCTAAGGTCGGCAAAACCCACCGCAAATAAACAGGGGTTATATAAGCTTGCAGAACAAGCTATTTGCACTTAAACTCAGTGTACATTCCTTTTACAGGTGTAAGAATGGTAGGACCAACAAGTAAAGTTACAAACAACCCGTAAACTTAGAAGCACCAGTGCATACGGTGTGCACTATGCCGGCTGAAGCTGCACAGCCATTGAGCACATTGGGCTTGTCTGACATGACACCGTCCAACTAGCATAAGTGACACTGCCACTTACGTGACCCTGTTTGTTCAGTGCACCCAAATTTCTACGAACAATTACTATCAACCATAACGAAAATAAGCCAGGTACAAATCCAGTCTTCAGACAGTGGTTCGGAACGGTACTGTCGTGCCATTTATGAAAGCGGACGATAAACAAGGCAACAGAGATTGATTGATTGATTGTAGGGTTTAACGCGCCGACGCAACGCAGGCGATGAGGCGCGCCGTAGTGGAGGGCTCTGGATTAATTTTGACCACCTGGGGATCTTAAACGTGCGCCGAAATCTCGTACACACGGGCGTTTTTGCTTTTCGCCTCCATCAGAAAAGCGAAGGCAACAAAGAGATGTGTCACTGCCCACAGCAGCCTTAGTCAACGTAGTAACGTTCGTTTTAGTCACCTTCCCTGAACACGCCATTGCTGACGTCCCGAAACACTTGATTTGGTGGTGAGAGAATTAAAATTCGGCTTAAAATGTTTTAATTTTTCAGTCAATAATGCATCATTTGCGATCAGACATGCAATGGGAGAACTATGAACCACCAAATCTTTTTAATAAAACAAACTTGTATTTTGCCTTCATGGCCTGTAACTGAGGCATACATCAACCTGATGTCTGCGGGTGCCATAGATCACAGATGTGGCAACCCTGGACATTACAGCCAATGCCGTAGGAGCAGGGCCGTAGCCAGAAATTTTTTTCGGGGGAAAGGGGAAGGGGGGGGGGGGTATAAATTTTGCTGAAAGCAACAGTAGGTATTGCTTACGTGCTGCCTGGAAAAGATTTCAGGAGAGGTTCGAACCCCCAAACCCCCCTTCTGGGTACGGCCCTGCATAGGAGTCATGCTACTGCGTGTTTCCAGTGTTAAGGCCAAGCAGGCTGGCAGCAGGTGAAGACAGCCACAGCCACTCAGGACCACAATATGGCTGCGATTCTGGTTCACTTTAAATAGGCAGCACGCTTGAAACCTTCCCCTGCGTGAACCCACAAATTCCAAAACTATTAGAGAACGTACCTGCACATGCTGCTGGGGGACGGGGATGCCCGGTGCTGCCAGAGTCGCCGCAGGAGCTGCCGCTGCCGGTGGCACTTGTGAGTGCGGAATCTGCTGTGGGGCCACTGGCACAGGATGACCTGGTGCTGCTGCTGCTGGCACCTGCTGTTGCAGTGGCACTTGCTGCTGGACCGCGTGCGCTGCTTGCTGCACAACTTGATGCGCCGCTTGCTGTTGGCCCACATGCTGTTGCTGGGCCAAGTGCTGTTGGTCCAGGTGATGCTGCAGCTGCTGCTGCTGGGCATAATGCTGCTGCTGAGCTGCCTGGTGCGCCGCATACTGCTGAGAGGCAGCGTGGTGCTGAGCAGCCAACTGCGGGTCGATGTGACCAGGCTGCTGGAACTGCTGCCCTCCTGCTGGGTGGTGTGGCTGCTGCTGGAACTGCTGCCCTGTTGCTGCTGGGTGGTGCGGCTGCTGCTGGAACTGGTCCGGGTGAGGTGGCTGCTGGAACTGTCCGTGGTGCGGCTGAGGCTGCTGGTACTGCTGCCCCTGGGGTGCATGGTACTGACCGGGCTGCGGTGGCGGCACCACACCCTGGTGGCCCATCTGGTTGGGCACGCCTGGGTGAGAGAGAGAGAGAGGGAGAGAAGCAGGAAGCAAGACGGTCACCATGGAACAGTTTAGCCCCACAAGCGGCATAGGTTCCTGTATCAAATCAGTTTTTGAGCAGTTTTCTACTCCCCGTTTTGTTTCACAAGCTTTCAAGCAGAGCCCCACTTGGAAGGGCTCATCCGTGCACACAGGAAACGGACCCCAAAGTGTGCTGCACCTGAACCTAACCCCGAGTTGTGCCACCAACTATTGTTACACCAACTCAAAGTGTGCCCAGGATGTGCTATACCTAGTGGCGGGTGTGAATGGACGCAACTTTGTGAACAAGTGCACTAACATTGCACAACAGCCTCGCATGTGCACGAAGTCACTGAAACCGGAAGGAAAACAGCAGCCTGTCTCATTAATCTGTTTTTTTTTTTTTTTTTCACCAAGCATAGATGCAGAACTGAGCCCAGGCATGCCGAACTTGAAAAAGACCAGAAAATGTAAGGGTCATTTGGTCGGTGTGGTAAATTGCTATGAGAAAGAACCACTTGTTGTGCAGTAACGTCATGGATGGCAAGAACTATCACTGCTCAATCTAGCTCAAGTGAGATATAGATAAGGAAGGCATTATTTTCGTCTTACATACTGCTGCATTGCGGCAGGACGAATGGGACGAACCATGGAATGGGGGTGAAGCGATCTATTTATGAGATGTCGGCCATCATAGCCCAAAGCCAAGCCACACACCGCACACACAACTTTGTCCTCTTCCTCTCCATCTCATCGTGACAATATGGTTGAAGCATGTCAGCAATTGGTTTCTTCATGTTCACAAACTTGAAAAATCCTCCTTAGAGGGGAACAATTTTAGCCCAATGAAGATGCCAACAATGCCACCAATGCACGTTTTGCAGCGCACAACAATTATTAATTCTGTGACGAAATCCAAAAGTCAGAAGCTCCATAAACTAAGTGTGCAGACCTCAATGGAGGCCATAAAAAGAAATAAATTTGAAAAAAACATTTTTTTTTTTTCAGAAAACTCTTTCACTGGCATTTTTCACCCCACTTATCAATAGCACGATATGAATGATAATTTGTAGTGCTCAATCTGTTACTTATTTTAACAATTTTAAATGGAATATCTGGGTTTAGCAAAAACTTGGTCAAAGTCTGCAATCGCTACAGGAGCACAGTGCGGCCACACAAGATATGCTGTTCCTTGAACAACTGTCCATGTGACGGTTTTTGTGCTCGTGAACTATAAGGGCCATCTTTGGTGCACTCGTCATCCTACCCTCACTCATAAAATTTTGAGTGAGCACTCAACTTGACAACCTCCCGACGTCCACCAAAGATGAAATCCCAAAAGATTACAACAGCCTCGCTGAAGTGCTTGAGCTTATCTTTTATTGCGTGAACAATGGTTCTTTTGAATGGTTTTACTGAAAGTAACCAAACCAACCTGGCCTTTTGCAGCAGCATTGCTCACATTTTGTTGTCTTTTGTGAGACCGATTGAATGAGCACTCACACTGCTTTTTGCTCCCATTATCCATGGTAAAAAGGTCCACTTTTACTCAAATTTCCTGGCAGTGTTTTGTCACGCAGAGTTGCTCTCACACACAACTTACGTATCCAATCACAGCATCCACGCAGTCAGCACTCAGTTGAAAGTCAGTGCCCCCTTGTGCTTTCCACTTTTCCACATGTGTGTCTTTTTAAAGTGACCAGACGTCCCTATTTCGGTAGGACATGTCCTGGTTTTGCAGCTGTGGTCCCGCTGCCCCGCACCCTGCTTGTGGGATGGTGTTTTGCCCCGCCTTCGGCCGGAAATATGGAAAACAGGTATCAAGCCCAGTGTCACTAATGAAAAGCCGGAGGAATGAAAGAGCCAAAAGAAATCATATGAAAAATTTCAAGAAAAGAGCGCACACGACAGGACTATCTTGAGGTTACAGTCTACGAACAAACAGTTCAGTACACCCTTCTGCATTTGACAAACGGTGGGTGGACGTGCTTCAGTACTTATGTGCTTATTCAGCAAATAGGGCATCGTTGGTCATAGAACAAGGGTTGAGAGAACTACAAAATGAATGATCTTTCAATAAAACAAAACTGCATTGAACCTTAATGTCCCTTCAAGCCACGCTCTTTCTTACACCCCCCGTCCCACTTTGGGGTCCAAGGAATATGGTCACTTTATCCTAGAATTGTGTTCATTTTCTTTCCTTCTAAGACACGAACGATTCTCTGGCTCACTTCAGCTTGGCCACAATTTCTGCCTTCAGTCTACTGGAACCCAGGAAGCGAGCAGCAGCCATCCAGGCGAGGTGTTCTTTTCACCAGTACCGATCTCCCACACTCCCTGCTGCCCTCCCCTGTCCACCATGGTGGTAGACACTCACCCTGGTACTGGGCCCCGTGGGGTGGTGGGTGCCCCTGGTACTGCGGCGGGGGGTGCCCCTGGTACTGGGGGTGGCCCTGGTAGGGTGGACCGCCGGGGTACTGCTGCTGGTACGGGTGCTGCAGCTGCAGGTCGGGGTGCTGCTGCTGGTACTGCTGCAGGTCCTCCTCCGAGTACACTTGCTGCTCGTTTAGACCCTGCAACAAAAGGGGGAGGGGGGAATGAGCCCAGTGGCCAATCACAGCTGGGACATTGGCCAGCCTGCCGCTGACAAACAGCAAACACCAGCTCCCAAACGTTCGGGGGAGACAACCCTGCGTGCAATCATTTACCTCTTTGGCAGCAACTAGCAAGGAGAAAGGCCTAGGTACAACAGGCTAGCTTTCCTTGCAACTGCTTAGAGGCAAGGCACAAGCATTTCAGCATACCACCCGAGAAAAACGGCGCCAGGCAAGGCAGCCTTTTCAACAGCGAATGCAGTAACGTGCCATGCGGGAGCGGATAGAAATGCATGGTTCTGAGAGCTGGTCTAAGAAAAAGAAGACGTAAAGCGCTGGTGACAGGACTGGGCACAGAAGCACCATCACCGGTACACAATGCTGCCTCTCAACAAAGCATCAGAGGCATTAGCCAGTGATGAATGGGCAGGGTGCACTAGCAGTCAAACCCAACTGTGGCGTTTACTTTCACTCCAGCTCTACGTGGCGAGTCTATCACAGGTGCATCGACCACAACGCAATTCCCAACAATGGATCACACTCAGGATCCGACTGCTCCGTTACTGTCCCCCCTGTATCCCTCTCTTTATTCGTTCTCTGCTTCCTGTTTTCTGTGCTGTTCATTCCCCACTGTTTCCCAGACACTTTTGAGCATTCCGGGCAGAGTCTGCAGAGGCCATGACAGGCTATTGCTGTTCGGAAATACATCACACAATACAGAAGGGAAAGCTGCAAAAGTTGGAGCTGCAAAACAATGTGGACAAACCCAAAATATGAAAAGCTCAAAGGAAGAGAATGAATGACCAGTACAAGAGCTCAAAAGCTACTACAGTCAAAACTTGATTTAACGAAACTCAATTTAACGAAGATATCCCGATCCTCCCTCAGATGCCCATAGAGCCCCATGCTTTGCCTAACTCGAAATAATGAAACCAATATCATGGTGTGTCCCGGTTTAACAAACCTCTTCTAAAAAAATGCAGCTCAAAAAGCGTAAATTTTTGGTCTATTTTGTAAAGAACGCTTCAAAATTGATTCGTGGCGAGGCAAAGATAACATTGCGGAGCACCTTTGTCCCGCTTTTATGAAACTGCTCGGTGAAAATCGGGAGTTTGAGTCGAATTCATTAGATGGCACCAGCGGTTACAAAAAGTTTCATTCGCCCGTCATAGATGGCACTGGCGTTGTATCCAACTTCAAAGAAAGCTCGACACCAGGTGCAGTGATGGATGCCCTTGACCTGCTGCGGACGTTGGCCGGAACGCACAAGGATACGGAAGATGCACTAGATGCACTACAAGCTCACGAGAAATCTGTGCGGCTGTTGCTTACAAAGTGCACGTAAGTAAACATCACTGACTTCTTTGATTCCGAGAAATAAATTTGTAGTCACCCGGGGGCCGTTTTTGTTCAAGTAACAATTTTCGTGGTCTCTTTTCATACGTGCGGGCTGCAATTTTATTTTGGGGGCATTTACACTTCACAAACACAACGCCACATATGCTTGCTGAATGCTGTTACAGTATATAATCAAATGTACCAAATTAAGTGACCAAGAAATGCCTAGCTCGATTTACCAAAGTCTCGATTTAACGAAATAATTTGCGACTCCCCTCAACTTCGTTAATTCGAGTTTTTACTGTAGTGTGTTTTAAAAAGCTTCAGTTCCACATGAAGGTGTCAGGGCAGGTTCTGATTGTGGAGGCAGCATCAAACCACTGCTGATGTAGTATCAAGCCTGTTGCCACGACCCTAGTGGCTTTATTGTTTGATTATGTGGTTTAACACACCAATGCTACACAGGCGATGAGGTGCGCTGAAGTGGGGGGCTCCGGATTAATTTTGACCACCTGGAGATTTTTAACGAGTGCCGAAATCTCGAACACACGGAAAAGCGAAAACGCCCATGTGTTTGAGATTTCGGCATATGTTAAAGATCCCCAAATCGTCAAAATTAATCCCCGGAGCCCTCCACTATGGTGCACCTTATCGCTTGCATAGCATCGGAGCGTTAAACCACATAATCAACCAATCAAACCACTAGGATCATGGCAACAGACTTGGTACTGCATCAGCAGTGCGTTGATGCTGCCTCCACATTCAGAACCTACCCCGACACCTTCACGTGGAACTGAACCTTTTAAAGCAAAGCTTTCTACCTCTACCAGCCAACGGTTCTTTTGTGGCATGCGGGACAAAAAACTCCCAACGCAGCTGGGGAGGCGGAGGGAGCTTTTCACCCACGGAGCACAGTGTAGATGGCGTGGCAATAGGGCGCTATTACCCAGCGTTCCCCGTGCTCACCGCGGCGAGCACATTGGGGGGACCCTTCCGTCGGCTTTGTCGTCTGCTTTAGCGACACTGTTGGGCCTGTTCTGGCGCAGCTTCGCGTCCATTGCGCGCTTACTTCGCACAGCTTGATTAACTTGTTTGACCGCACCTCCTGGGTAACCCAGACCCGATGGAATTAAGTGGTCATACGGCAAAGATACATTAAGGATTGGTTTGCAGGGCGAGAAAACAAAATGTAGAGACCACTTACAGACATTTGGCCGCTAGAGAAACGCCACCTTTCGCGCATTGCTTGTCACGAATGGGACCGAGTTTTCCAAATTGCTGAATACCAATTCGGTTGTGTTTCAACAGGCATTACAAAAGACGAATGGAGCAACTGGTTCTGATAAATAGCGATTATAAAAGTTCTGTCAGCTTTCTCGCAATTCCCAAACTTCCGAAACTATTTAGTTTAAATCTGTATAAATGGGAATCACTAAGCTCACATGCCGGATTGATTCGGCGTCTGTGCTTGTGTCGCACAGTGGTGTAGCCCCGAGCTAGCACATCAGGATGGCTAGGTTTCGCTGTCTCACCCTTCGAAAGACGCTCCTTCTTTTTTCTTTCTTTTGACGCCCGGCCGGGCTACAGCGGCAGTGTCCGCCGCTCGAGCCCGGCCGTGGCCGACGCTGCTGCGTTCGGGACGACACCCTCGTGAATCCCAGGTAACAGCTGGCAGAATTTTTGGTTTCACTCTTTCTAGAGCCACGTGTGGATTCAAGTGACGTCGGATGTGGAATTGTAGTGGGGGTCGTTCACAGCTTTGCTTTCCAACCACCTTCACAGCGTGGATTGGAGCCAATATTTTTAACCCTAGTAGCTTTTGTGCTCTCTTACTGGGCATTCGTTCTCTCCCTTTGAGCTATTAATTTTTTGTGTTCATCCAGATTTTTTTGCAACTCTCACTTTTGCAGCTTTCCTTTATAGATTGTGGCAGAGCAGTTAGTGTGGCAGAGCGTGTTAAGCCTTAATCAAACAAATTACACCCCTTTCTCTCACCTTCCAGCCTTCATCCTTCTCGAAATCACGACGGTGGGTCATGTCCAGGAACTCCTGGTTGCTGATCAGGCCATCCTTGTCCGTGTCTCCCTGAGGGCAAAGAACAAATGGTACGCAAAGCTCTAGTGAGTGCTGGTTATTGGCTGCAAACCATTATACAGCTCCGATTGATTTGATTTGATTGAAGGGTTTAACGCGCCGACGCAACGCAGGCGATGAGGCGCGCTATAGGGGAGGGTTCTGGATTAATTTTGACCACCTGGGGATCTTTAACGTGCACCGAAATCTCGTACACAGGCATTTTTGCTTTTTGCCTCCATCAGAAAAGCGGCCGTCACCGCCGGGAAACGAACCCGCATTATACAGCTCTGCTATTGAGGCCCCTACCACAGGGTGTTATAATAACAGAGAAGCAAAAAGTACAAATTAAGCCCAATTCCTCCCAATGCAAAGCACTGTCTGGCCTGCAAGAATTACAGAATTACTTGTACTCAGTTGAGATTACTCACAATGAATAGTAATTAAGTGATAATAATTATCTGCAACTACCTACAGCTTATATTCACTGGCAAGTCACGCATGCAGGCAACCATGTGAGTGCCCCGTCACTGGTTATGTCGGGCTCCGCGGGACGGCGGTGCTTGTCCGTGCTAAGCACATGATGTATGTTGGACATTCCAAACTTTACACCACCGAACGCAAAGTAACTTCTCGACTCTAATGTGAGTGCGATTAATGGCATCTCTGTTGACATCACCGATGTCGGGTTGAAACGGAGCAGACAACGCACACCGGTGTTTTTTTTCTTCGGCGTGCGGGTGCAGTAGCACAAGCCGCGCCATGTGCGCGGCACTTCGGCCATGTCCGTGGCCATTTCTTATGTTGCCAAGCGAAGAAATTGACACTTAAGCTTTTCAATGAATACCACCTATATATGTGTATCAAATTTACTTTCAATTATTGCTTGTATTTGAATTTTACTTTTGATTACTATAAATTATTGTTTGAGATGGTACAATTACTCCCAATATTACTTTGTCTATCTTGGAGAGTCTATCTTGGAGCCACCCACATTTCCTGTTTAGTGAGTATTCGCGGCTCACAACGTTTGTGATCCTCTGTATGTATGCATGTGAGTGTGTGTAGCACTTCTTTTGCTAATGAGAGCTTCTTTTATTGTTACTAGACCTCATTGACGTTCGTAAGAACCCACTCGCATTAATACAGCAGCACAACGCTGGAGGTATTAGACCAATTCCACGAGGAAATTGAGGAGTGTGGCAGGGAGGTTGAAACATTTGAACGTTCAGGCTGTACAACAACCGAAAGGCAAAGAAAAATGACAGCTTTTTCCTGAAGGAGCAAAATGCAGAAACTAACAGGAGCCAGAAAAACAAAATCCAAGCCCGAAACAAAAAGGAAACAACTCATCAGTTCTGGCTGGTTTCCGTACCAGGCGGAGCAATTCAAAACCAAGTGTGCTCTGCTTATGGGTGCCAGCACGGCGCCCCTGCCAAGAAAATGTCCAGCTTTGTTTGGATAGAATTTCTGTGACAGCAGCCTTGCAGACCAAGACACCTCGATGATACCTTCAGCCAAGCTGACAGGCCCCATAAAGAGAGACATGTTCTAGTGAAGCATTGAAGCATAGCAAAAGAAGATTAACCAAAACGGGATGTATCCAGGCTCACCTCCTTGAGAACGTGTTCCCGCATGCGTTCCACTTCTTCGTTCCTTTCCATTAGGTCGGTATCATTGTCACCGGGCTTGTACATTTTCTTCACCTGAACATAACAAGGCAGGATGGTTGTTACAGCACCACCCCACTCCGTTAAGTGTGCGTGCCCAAGGCGTAAGTGAAAGCAAGTCTCACCTCTAAATTTAGAACAGCCGCGATTTCGTCTGGATCAAGGTACCCATCGCCATTGAGGTCTAAAAAGAACCCAGGGGACAAGCATTTTAAAAAGAAACACAAGCCCAATAGCATGCACCAGCAATGTTGTTTTTCGGTCACTTATAATTTGAAAGGTTTTGTCCTTTATCAGTGCTTTTGTAAAGCACACAAAATAACATAGCTTGTAACGAGAAACTAGAAGCTATAAATGAGATTGAGCGATATTCTACGTGCTTCAAATCTAGAATTTAAAAATTTAGATTTTAGACATAATCTAGACATAACGTAGACATAATTTTGACATAATCTAGACATAACCTAGATTTTAAAAAATACACAATTAGTACAACCAGTTGTGCAACACACGAGGTGAAACAGCTCACCGTGCATGGCAAAGAAAGTATTGGGGTTGAATTCTTCGGGCTCCATGTGATCTTGCTCTTCCCACACCTCCTGGAGTTGAGGTTTGCTTCCCTGAAACGCACAAATGGAGTGCAATGTGGTTAGATGGGCATAACAGTCTAAATGCTTTTCACCTGTTCAGTAAACAAGAATTTCTTGAGTGGCATGTAATGAGCCAAGATTGTGGTTAACATTTATTTAGAAGCTCCTTCCCTTTTTCCTCAAAGTAACACTTTTTTCACACTATGTCCATTCATTTCTACCTCCCTATCAGTCTTTCATGGCACTAATTCTTACACTGCCCGAAGCAAGTGTGACAAGCCTAGCTTTACGCAGCTTATCATCTTCCTGGTAACTCAGTTACACGAAGTCAAGGCAGAAGCTTCCTACACATCCTTTGGGGCCAATAGGAGAGCGTACATCCACTTTAAACCATACCAAGTCTCTCTGCTCAAATGAGCACATCTGTGCTGAATTGTTAATTCACCTCTTATGACTGGTTGTCGCGATTTCCCATCACACGTATTGTAAGCCACGGAATCAGAAGATAGAATCGGTAGCTGCAATGCCCGCGCTCAGATGGGATCTACACGTTGATGTCAACATATGGAACAAGTGGCATCATATACCTCACTTTCAGTGAAGTGCTGACGGCTCCCATTCCTCCGGTTTATGCCAATGATCACCGTTCCTCTGACGTCCATTTACACCCATATTAACTAAAGGAATGTAAGTATTTGGTTGCAATAAAATGTTGCCGCATTAGATACTTTGTTGAAAAACACACAGAGTTGCCGTAGATAATTTGTTTCTGAAGAAGTTTGCCATGTACTGGTCTATTATGACCTTTTGTTTTGCTTGTGTGCCATAGCCGTGACTTTCTTCCGAAAACCCCAGCGCGAGTAAAAGTTCTTCTGCGGCTTCCTTATAAGCAGACTAGCAAAAGCAATAGCAAAAATATTTTTTTCACGCCTTACGGCAAATTCAGGCTAATCGTAATTCATAATCACCAAGCACCAATTGGTCAAGAACTACTAGGCGTCGCCACAGTAATGTAACCTGTAATCTGGGTGTGGCACGGCTAGCACAGGAACTTCTTTCGACATTAAGGATGGAAAGTCTCAGAATTATAGCAGCGTGATAATTTTGCAAGTACAAATATTTTGCACCTACACATTTTCCCTAAACAATGTCAGTGAAAGAGTTATCCACAAGACTGTTTGACTTCGTTCCCAAGCTCAAAAGAGTATAAAATTCAGCAAGGATGAATCTCACTGGAAAATGCAGCTGATTCCTAACTGGGTAGCAATAATTGATTATAGCTCTACCGACTAAGTAAGGTAGGAACCAAACAGGTGACATCTCAAATTTCAGTTCCGAAGCTCAAAAAAATGAAATTCAGAAAAAAAAAAGACAGCATTAGCCCGATTGTGTGCACATGGTAGGAACCAAATTTAAACAAGCGATTTATCAAATGTTTGTTCCAATTTGATCTCTACTATGGTTTGATTGGTTGGTTGGTTTTCTATGTTTGATGGGGCAGCTGCTTGGTTTTCAAGAGTAGCTTTAAGATTGGGGACATTTAAAAAAATTGGCGCAGCTTGCACCAAAAACAGAGGAGCTGGTGGTTGCCCTAGCTTCATCCGGATTTGCTAAGTTTTGTTAAGCTCTGCGATGTTCTTGCTAGCCTAGGCTAAGTGTTGAGGGGTGAGGACAAGTTGAGCCGAATTTCACAAGGCTGCTCCGATTGGCCCCCCCACACTGATAGTGGATCCCAGGGGGGAAAAAGCTAGGTCAACCCTTGGCTCCACTGTTTCTCAAGCCTTGCACCACTAGTGCAAGCTGTACCAATTTTTTAACACGAAAGTGTTTTATTCCCAGGTACACAAAGATCTTACGTCATATCCGTCACGGAAGTGACGTCACCAGAAAAAGTGCAATTGACAATGCGGCGCCCGGATTCGAGCCCATGCTCTCTCGATCCCTCTCGTCGCTATGGAAGGTACGTGGGGCACACTATGGACTGCTCTATGAGCGGAGACGTCAGCAGCTCTATGAAAGCGCCTTATGTCCTTCTCTATGACTCATTCAGATGGTGCTGACGTCCAGGAGAGACGAAGCGAAGTAGCACATCATGCCACTAATGAGTGCCGACAGTTGGCGTCTCGATGCCAGCGCCTTCGTGTACGGGGGCGTACTTCCAAACGCTTCGTTGCACAGAGCGCACACGTGACACGTCAATTCGCGCGATGCAGAATGGTAATTAAATGTCGTCATTGGCTGTGCCCCAAACCTAAAGCGACCTAAAACATACCAAATCACTTTTATTAACAAAAACAGCAAGTAGATTTGAGTTTAGAAAAAAAACTGAATTTAAAAAAGAAGCTAAGCAATGAAAAAAAAACTAAGAGATAGACTTGCTGGGGCTCGAACCCAACACACTACTGTACTCACTACTCTACATTGAGACCACACAGTCCGAACGACAGGTTCCTTTTACCAGGCGCTCAAAAGAATAGCGCATGCAGTGAGGTCGGTGCAACGAAGCGTTCGGAAACACGCGTAGGGGGGACGCGCGTGAATTGAGGCACACTCCGCTGTGGCGTTGTTCCCGCGACCGTTGTGTTTTAAGTTGCTGTTTCGGTGCATGTCATTTTTGGTTTTGTTGTCCCAGAATAAACCGGTTATTGTTTTTGTTTCTCGTGGCTCGCGAACCCTTCGCACACGAAGGAATTTTCTTTAAGATTCAACTGCTCCGGTGAAGGCACCTTTCACTTTCAGGTTTTACGGATTCCTATGAGAGAGGGATCAACCACAATTTTTTTCGTTTTAGTAGCCCGGGAAAGACTATCACTTTTAAAATTATATAGTAAGGGGTGTGCATATGCATATGCCCCTTGTGCTCACACTCGAGCAGGCGCGAAAGCCAGCTTCACTGTTGTATAACCTATCTACGATGGTGTACCCTTTACAGGTGGCGCAGCCTTTTCTTGGTATTTTTTTTTGCCAACGCCATCGAACCAAGCTCAAGCTTAAACAGCCCCACTGTTAAAAAAAAACTAGAACTAATTACTGCTCTCGAAGTAAGATAAGTTGATGCATGCACAATTTCAAAGGCCTCGGATTAAAACGGTACTTGAACCCTTAGGAGACAACTGACCGGTTCATGGACCGGCTCGTGCTGCTGGTGCTTCTTGATGGTCTCGTTGTGGTGCTGCTCGGCCTTCAGCCGCTCTTCAGCGGTCATGTTCTCCAGGCTCTTGCGGTACTCGAGCTCCTTGCGGATCTCGTACTCCTTGAAATCTTTCTTGCGCTGCTCGTCCAGCTTCTCCAGGTCCTTGGTGGCCTGGAAGAGAGGGAGAGGAAGTGTAGAGGAACTTTCTTAATGCTTGGAATCTTGTCTCCTAAAGAGAGTGCTTGCCCTCGAGCGCCTCACCCACTTGCATCCGGTATACCAGGCACGTCATAAGGGAGGAATCGTAAATTTTTTCACAGCGTCCCAATTGTCATCCCAATCATTGTCATCATTATCACTGCAAACAACCTGGGAAACCACCTTTTTCAAAAAAGTTAAGCAGGGAAGAACCCTCAAAAGTTAACGTTTTAGTAGGAACGTAGCCTTTGGCTCTCAACCACACCCAGATTCCTGTTTACAGTTTGAAGTTAAGACGCGTGAGCACGGTTGCAGTTTGGTTGAGAGGCTGGATATGCACTCACAACTGGCACCATGCTCTCTGCTCTTACCATATAAGAGAAAAATTTAACCCCGAGTGTTTTCGATGCAGCCTTGTGCTAAGCACATGGTCTGCCCTTCACAATCATTAAAAAAAAAAAAAAAGATGAGAAAACAGCTACAGCTTGGTTGCGAACCAGCAAGGCAAAGCGATAGCAAAATGCCTTAGTAGCTACACCATTACATGATAAAGGGAAATGTTTACTGTACTAACTGATGCGTAACAGGCCATGTGCAATGACCTATAATTGGTCCTGCAAAATGCCTACCCAGATGACATTTCCACATTCCCAAAGTTTTCCAGATTTTCCCTGAGCACTTCTGTAAAATTTCCCGACATAACCTCATTTCATCTCAGCATGGTATGACACAATGCAGAAACTGTGGCAGCCATCACTTGTAACTGTTCCCATGTTCAGTTGCAGGAAAAACTTGAGAATATTTCTGACTGAGTCTGTGCGCTTCACTGTAGGAAACTTGTGTAGCTGACTTTAATTTTAGGAAGTGTGATTTTAAACACTCAATGTGCTATGAAAGTTGCCAGAGGACACAGCAGTTCTTCTGTCATCTGCAACGTTTTGTCACATCTTGTTTTGATATAACGCCAGCATAGACATATGCACGTATCTTGAGCCTATAAAATAATACGCGAGCCTTAAAACTACTGGATTGTGCAAGAGATAAGAACATTTCCTCTCCAAACAACAGCGTATGATTGTGGTTGAATCACGCCCAAAGATTCCAGCACTTACGGTCACAATCAATTTTTTCAGGTCCTCAATTTCAAAGCTGTGCGGATTTTTGACGTCGACGTGATGAGGCATCTTTACACTTCCTCTGTCCAGCCCTGCAAAGAAAAATAAACACACGTGATTAAGGGCATACAAACATTGAAGATGATGTGTATGGACGTCTGGTATCCCCAGGCCGCAACCCACTAATATTCCCGACGATATTTTAAACTAGACAAGACACCTTTAAAAACATCGAGACAGAATTGATCCTTCAAGAGACGATTGTCTTTGTAATTGCGATTATCACGGTATTGCTTTGCTGGTGGCGGGTACGCAATTGGTGATGGCACCACAATTGAAGGTACCCACCTCCCTACACCCAGTGGTCAAGTTGGGGTAACAGGGATACTTGTTATTACATGCACACTCCCAGTACATGGAGGACTCTCGATGCACGGTAATCTCAGAGCAATCATTCTAGCTGCAATCCTCTTGCCCTCCCACTCCTCTACCCATTCCCTCCATCCTCTGTCATTTCTCTGAATGCCTGCCAGTCATCTGCCTTGACTACCTCAACTACTCAACTACTCAACGACTACCTCAAATATCCAAGACATGGATTCAATTCCCGCCACTAATTCGACTAAACATTTTTTTTTTTTTCTGGCTGTTTGGCGGATGAGGCTAGGACAGGCATACTACTGCAACGTGGGTGAAGTTTGAGAGAAAATTGCATTAGGAAAAAAGTCCCAAGGAAACAAAAGGTACGAGATTTGGGAATCACAAACATCAAGCAAAACCTCAGCACTGTCCTTGCATCACAACTAGCCACATCTCCTAAATTTGCACACATATCATCTCCTAAATTTGCACACACATCAATATTCGAAAAGTTTAAAGTACAGTAGGTTCTTATCAGACGGCACCTGAAGGGACCGGGAAAATGTTTTGTTCATTGTTTACAGAGAGAATAGGTTCCGAATAGCACCATGCAAACTCTAGGCAATAAGGAGAGCTGTACACTATGGGCACAATCTTCAGCGCACAGAAGAGCGCGGTGGATGTATATTCTTTTTGTTTTTTGAAAAACTTGTACCTAAACATCTTTCTTTTCAAATATCAACAGTGCACTTACCCATTCCGCCTGCAAAATGCAGTGGAAACTGCAATTTATTGCCTACTGAGAAACGGCTTCGTATTTGCCTGTTTTACTTCCCCAGTTTTTTTTAATGGCACCACTCACTCTCAACAGGCTGTTATTGGGGACGGCGTACTTTGATGTAAGCGCCATTTTTGTGAAGCAACCACTCTTGAAATTGTGAAATATCTTCCTTTCCAACACAACTGCATTGCATGGTTGTTTCTGCACTGCCATCGGATGTTGACTTACGACGATACGTCGCATATGGCACACCAAACAAAGCCCCAATGCTTAAGCTGATCTGAACGCAATGACAAGCACTACAAGCAAGCCATGTGGGTGCATTCTGCGGAGTGTACGAGAAAACTGGAAACCGCCACTGACAGAAAACAGGGTTGATATATACCTTGCCCAGTTAGCAGCAGTTATATACGGTGATATATACATTGCTGATATATACTCGATATATACCGTGCTTGCCCAGTTAGCAGCACTTTCGAGTCTGTTTTTGGTCCCATTTTTAAGGGGTGGTTGAAGAATTAGGGTTGCAATTAATGAGGTTTTTCTACATTGCCCTAATACAAAACCAACCAACCCCAAAGCATTTGTCCCATTTAGGCAGTTATTCTGTTTAACCAATTTCTGTTTATCAGAATTGTCCCTTACAGTTAGCGAAAGTGACTACCTGTATATTGGAGTGAGTGCAATACTAAATTTTATTAACTTTGTGTAGCGGTGTTGAAGCTGCATCGAAAAAAAGTAGTCCCAGGGCATAGAACTGTCAAGAACAAATACAACTTATTCGTCTGGTCCCATTATCAATTGGTGTGGATGTGGGCTCACTGATCAGCTGATGTCAGCTAGCGCCTCGCAACAAGGAAAAACAAAGTGTAGAGAAGCTCCAGAAAGAAACCACACAGTGGTAGATGAAGTAAGACAGAGACAGGACAGAGACTCAAAAAATAAATGCGCGTATCAGCTCACCCAGCTCCTGCTTCTCCATGGCCTGCACAGTGAGCTTTCGCAGCCGGTCCATTTCTATGCGCTTGAGCTCATCCAGCTGGTTCCGCACATCATGGTTCACAAACTGGAGTTCGTGGGCCACGTTGCCAGACTGCAGAGAAAAAGGCACAAAGGAGGAATGTCTGCTGTTGCAGTCTTGGCTTGGCCGCACGCGAGTACTTCACAATTTTAGCAAAAACAGGACCTTGAGACTTGAGCAAGTTTGGTGTATGTACCTCAAAGAAAAGGTGAAAAAAGGAACACATTTTTATTCTTGCTTGTGTCTTATTTTTTTGTGCTATTTTCTACTCAGCTAAATTCTAGCAAACCAGCAGAACAGGAGTTATTAATGGAATGCCAACTTTCGTCGAGAAAGGTACCGTTTGTTGTGATCTAGAGGTTTGTGCCTCTAACAGTTCAAGGAGCTTCAATTTATGTTACCTGCCGTCATGGCCACATGGCAGTGACATTCTTGAGACATGGTGAACCAGAAAACTTGGCTAAAAAGTGCGTACATCTTGAAGCCACAAAAAAAAGGGGAAAAAAATGTTTTCGGTTCAGCTGTTGTATACGCTTTCAAGCATATACTTTTAAGAGAGGACTCAAGCATATTGCCTAAAAGCACAGGTAATGTGGAAGCATGAAATTGTTGCTCAGCTTCCGCTAGAAGAATAGGCTCGTAAAGCTTTGCTTGCCCATAAGAACAGCATTCTAAGAATGCAGCCATCACCAACAAAGAAATCAAACTACAAAGAGGCAAAAAAAAAAAAGAAGAAAAGACAATGCGAAATTACACCATGTTTAACATTCATCACTCCGTGTGGCAATAAGTACAATAAACTATCCATCACTGTCACCAAGAAAAGCAAATTATGTTTACAGCAAACAGAACACGCGAAAGGTCCTTGTTATGCCAACTTTGTAAAGGCCCCCATGCTGAGCCCAGCCATTTGAGTGAACTTTGCACACAACAATTGCCATTCAACAAAGCGTCAACTTTGCAGCCATAATATGGGACAATTGCTCATTCTAAATGTTATGCTGTCAACATTTAAGGAACGGTGTAAATCAAACTGCCTGGCATAATGACACCAACAAAAAGCATAGCTTAAGGTTTTCCGGCAATTCATGAATGATGGCTACACTTTCAATCATTACTCATGGTCGATGGACTCCAATTTCACGCACACTTATCACAGATTGAAAATACGGACACCAAAAATGCACCGTAAAGATTAAACACAAGACATAAATAACGTGATTAGACCATTTAGTCTAGTTATTTAGCAATTTACTCAGAAATTAGAAATTTATGGTTAAATTGCATTCAGGTACGTCTAAATTTCTGAATATGGCAAAGTGTGAATTTTGTTGGATCCTTCGAACCATAGTAATTGTAAATTTTTGGCAGAAAAAATGTAAACACACGTGAACGAAGAGCTGCTGATGCAATAGTAGATAAAAAATAAAGCATGAACAAATCACTGTTGACGATCATTAAAACAGTACAACAAAGCACAAAACAGATTTAAAAAATTTAAAAGTCATATCGTTGCTTTTTATGTCAACAACGTGCAACACTGCCAAACTGTGGCTCAAACATTGACACGAAGACAAACACCCAGAAGCAACCGATGACGCTGACAAGAACAAAAAATAGAATGACGGATCTATTTACTCTGATGTCATCCAAGTTCACGTTCTTGAGCTTTTCAGAAAATTCTCGGTCCTGTTCAAGCGTCTGCACTACCTCTTGCAGATAACGGCTGTACTCCAGACCCTGCGAAGCGAAACGAAACCATTAAGATTGAGTAGTTAGGAAGCATGCAATTATTAACGATTGGCACCTGCACACCGTTACAGGCAGCCAGACAAACGAATAATTTATGGGCATGGCACGGTACGTACATAATCAATGGGGGCATCAACTTTGTTGCCGTCACCCTTCCCTGGGTCTTCCTTTTTCCTCTTGTCTACTGGAGGGCCGACAACTCCTTGCAGGATAAGCAGGAGGAGGCAGACTACTTGGTACGCTTTCACAGCCATCCTGAAAACAAAAAAATAATAAAGTAGGTCACGGGGTCGATAAACGCCTGTCAAATCTGAGCTGCGCGACGCTGCCCCGTATAGTTACACGTGTAACAACGATGAGTGACGAGCTTTGATGGAGTGTGGGAAGGGACGACAATGCGATCGCCGAGAGCAGCGTGTCGTAATATGCTTTATGTGCAACTACAACAGACAGCGGCGGTTCCGCGTTATAAGATGCTGTACTTATAAAACTGAAACGCGCACGGCAGCGATCAACAAACTCGAGGTTGGCGTCTACCTTTTCCGTGCGAAGGGCAATATGCCAGTGTCGGCTTGATCTGTTTCGCTAATCGACAGTGGCAAGACGAAACTCGTCTTATCGCCGGCTAATCGATGCCGGCGAAAGTCGTTCTGCTACAAAATAAACCCAGCTGCGGTCGCGCTTGAACGATCCGATCGGTACCACAGGCGTCACAGACCGGTTTCCTTATCCGCCGGGTTTCCCCAAACATGCCGCAAACATTGTCATCCGCCAGAATTGCCTAACAGATGCTGCGCCAATGCACCGTGCTGTAACGCTGGCTGGTGTTGCTGGAGAGCGACATGCGATCTGTCATTGAAACCGAGCATGCCGCAGTCGAGACAGGTGTGGAGGAAGCGTCGAATACTCACGGTTTCAGTGAACTTTGAAGAGGAGCGGGAACGGCGTGCCTTTCGAACAGCCGGAGAGGACAGGTAGCAGAAGGCGCCTCATACGCGACGTGGAACTAGAGAGCGTCCTTCGGACTTAGTGGATTCATTGCAAGCAGGTTAGCAAGGTAACCGCCGAGTGTCGCCTCGTGCGAAACGCGGTGCGCCGTGCGCTGCCAAAAACATGACGAGTTCTTCCGCGGTACTTCTTTTTTTAGGAAGATTTATGCGTATAACGACACGAGGAAAAGTTAACGATAAAAAAGTAGAAGCACTACATAGTATGTGCAACAGAACAAATTTTAAAGGGACCATAAAGACATAACACAACTTTATTCAGTTTGAAAGAAATGGCTTTTGGTAGTTCACTCAGCCTCATTCCTGCCACTACACACGTTTTTGAACAGAAAACACGCAAGAAATATTGAATAACTTCCAGGTTTCGTGTTACAATAACGTAGTATACGATATGGGCCAGCACTGGACTGTGTTATAGCACGTTAGCAATCAATCGATATGGCCAAACGGAACTAGAAGCCCACTACAATCACCCAGTCATGTTTCTTGGCGGTGACTTAGTTCGCGGTCGCCAACGCGCAACAAGATTCTGTGACGTCATAGGTATTCTATGACGTCACAGAATAAATCGCCGGAGATTGGCTGAAGGTTGCCACTGCTTCATGGGTATATATTGTTAAATATCTAGATTATTTGTTAGAAGTATGCAATCAAACTGGTATAATTGTTATCAGGACAAAGTAGTCTTTAATGAACCAAATTTTTATTTCGTCTTCATGGCCACTGAAAAGACTTTTTACTTTTCTTTTTTTGCTCCTTGAGCCTGTACAGTTTGAAAGCTTTCAAGTGATGGCTGAACGTTTCCTATTTAGATTGACATCTCTCATCTCTGGGCTGCACATATTTCACACCTACTCGTCCGTCCGGCTGTATCAACTGTAGTTTGCAGTAAAAGCTCGTTAATTTGAACTGCAAGAATTAGACACCATCTCAGTTCGAATTAATGAAAGTCTGAATTAATGAAAGTGAAGAACAACAGTACACTGCAATTTGAAAGCAGTATACGGCATGTCAACACTTCAAAGCTTGAAAAAGCCCATGATTGTGGCCTGCCTTTTGTACCTAAAGATGACAGCCAACCCTTTTTGCTCCAACAAACAGATCTACTCTAGAAAGCCTCTTCTTCACGCCTTCTTCAAAACTGAAGAGATGAGTGGCATTCCACCCGGTCACGACTCTCGGAGCACACAGCAGCGCTATGCTTCATACTCGACCGCCGTGTCGTCATTTGCAGCGACAGGTTCTGCGCTTCTGACGTGAGATATGATGTCCTCATCTGTCTGTACACCACACACCGCCGTGATCGCATCCACATTGACATAGTTCACAAAGACTGTGTCTTCCAAAACCTTGTGGGTTTATATTGATTTTACCTAGCCAAGGTGCTGGCACAGTGGCTAAGTTATCTGTGCCAGAACCTACTTGGGTTTGAATTGAGGGGCTTCTTTATACATAGGCTTCTATGGAGACTAGGGTGGACCAAATCACACAGTCTGAATTATCTATAAAATCAAACTATTGAAGTTTGAATTAACGAGCTTTCACTGTTTTCCCTTCTACAGTGAAGTATACGACTTATTTTTTGGGATTTCTTCGTGTCGTGGTCCGTCAGTAGAATACACTTTGTAGCAAAGCCAACTTTCTCCCAAATGCCCTGTAGCAAGTGGAGATGATAAAGTGCACTTGCTGTACACTGGTACATTTAAGGGAAAGATGTACAGGGAGGGAAAAGTAAAAAGAGGACAGGAAGAATTGGAGATTGTGGGATAACATGACGTTACGAAGGCCAGATGACTTAAGAAAGATTTTTAGGGTGGAAAGAGAAAATAAACTTTACTCTACGAGCATCAAAATGTGGGTGTGGGCCCTAGGTTCAAAACAGGCATCATTCACAACCTAGGCAGCTTGCTTCTCACAGTCAGTGCCCAGTCTGCAAAATTGGTTGGAGGAAGCAAAAGCCTCTTTTCTGATATTCAGTATATTTAGGGCAGTCCCACATGATGTATGTGTACTGTGTCAATAATGTTATGTAGACATCTCGTAAAAAATTGTACCATAATGGGCCGCCACTAGGACAATTGACATAACGTTAAGTTTCATACACTTATCATAAATCGTTGTGAAGTTGTAAACAATTTGGAATTATGTATCGTTTGCGTCAATGCAATACATTTTGCAGGAGGAGACAGAAGATGGCTGTAGATAGTGTTTTCTCTGAACTATCCCAAAACTAACTGTCACTGGACTACTGAAACAACTACCTGTAGCCGTAGGATGGGAAGTTTTATCTGAGCATGGCATGAGGGATGACTATTAATCGCAGTTACAATACAAACAACAGAAAGCGCCCTTCCTAACCAACTGTAGGCACATCACAAAGCCGCCATGAAACAGACAGTAGCTATCCCCGTATGTTGTCTGCTAGTATAAAGCTGTAGTCCTGAGTTTCGTCAAGCTAGTTAATTCGTAAAAGTGAGCAAATTAGAAGAAAAAAAATCTTTTTTTTTTCACTGTTTATTTGGTCGAGCATAAAGTCTTGTATAATCGCAAATCGAAGTGCATTTGTTGTTCATTTTGCAATACCATTTTCAGTGGCATTTCAGCAGCTTTGCTGTCCATTCGTCTGAGCAGAGTTGAGTGTCAGTGATTCTTTAACGCACCATTGATCCTAAATTCATAATTGTTTGAAGTAAGAGGACAGAGGGAAAAGCAGGATTTCTTTGTACGAAAAAAAAAAAAAGCAATGGATGGGGGCTGGGTGGTAGGAGGGTTAGTGTGACAATAATGTGACAGACAGCACATCATTAAATTGCACACACATCTACATAATTTGATGCACAATGACTGAATTTTCTACTGTGCCCCTCCCCCATCCTAACCTCACTAATTATGCACAAACATTCACAACAGATAATTGCGGTACATGATGCTTGAAGTTCGCAACCTAGCAACAAAGCAAGGTTTCCGGTGTAATACCATTTAGAGCGCATCTTTAAGCATACAAGGTAACACAATTAACCCCCTCATTGCACTGGTTTAGCCCAAATTTAAGTCTAAAAATACCCAGCCCATGGAATCTGCTGTAGTAGAGGACTAATAGCCAGACTATCTTGGAATTCTCAAACATGAGCTAAAATGAGCTACATGCTTGAATTTCTATACTATTTCACCTCCTCATAAGAGTGTACTGCCTTCACATGGAGAAATCAAGCCTGTGCCATCACGCCCAGAAACAAAATGTCTTACCTAACACAGCTGACACTAAACACTCAACAGCAACATGCCTTGAAATGGTTTTATTGCGTGTACTTCTGGCTACCTGGTTTGCTACGACTGTTTTGTACTTGTCTGCTACTAATTTCATTTTTAGTATGCCCTTCCAGTATAACAGCATCGTGCAGGCCTTCAGCAGCAGGCCTTACATGCACACTTAGTTTCACGGATTAAATTAATTTTAAACCTCAACATACACCTCTATCACAAGCTATGTAAACGGAAGTGTAGTTTAAATGCTGAATGAACATTTCAGTGCATTGAACACAATTCCCCTTGTTGGCAACAGCTAGATTTTGGGTCTTTGGGACCAAAAAATTGCCCAAAAAAGCATTCTTTTAGCATCACTTTTCTTTTTCCACTGGTTTTTTTTTTTCGAAATTTCCGTACTTGGATTAGGTACTTGTAAAAGCCATAGAGGCCCAATTTCAACAAGAAACGAACAATATGTCCATAAATCATCCCTTTCTTGCCACGAGTGGTATCCCAGTGATAGGAAATTTTCGAAGAGGTCCAGTTCAGTTAGGAAGATCTTTTTTTTTTTTTTTGCTCTGTGAAGCTGAATGTTTGTGAAGCTGAATGAAAGCAGATTTTACATTTTGTGTTTCAGTAGTTGTTTAATTGGTGTTATTTTTAATTGGTTAGCAGGAGTACTTCAAATTTAGAAGTTAGACTTGATGTAAACTTGTAAAAACTGCTTGCCACATTTCACTCTCCACAACTTCTGGTATCTATTCATGCCTTGGTGCTAATTTGTTGTTGAATAGCTTTTTCCTTATTGTTCTCAAGAACAATCTAGGAAAAGTTCTAATTATCTCAAACAAATTAACTCACACCAACACTAATTGAATATTTAAAATCGGCAAAAAAAAAACTGAACAAGCCCATGAGGTTTCATCAAAATTGGTTGGAAAGCCTAAAAAAAAGGACATCACAACAAAGATAAACAGTTTGATAACTTTATTGCCTAAGACGCCGCGTGAGTGAAGCCGCAAGTAGTAACCTGAGATTACACAACCAAATAGCTTTTAGTACACAAACTATATTGCAAAATATGTATGTACATGGCATGTCTGCGACATAGTTTGGAGACTCGTAGCTCAGTAGCTGGTTTTGAGCTGGGCACACACTATCACTCTCAGATTTCAAGTGAAAAGCTACAGACATGCAAAGGGATTTCAGAAATCACCTCCACGCATTCACCGTCGAAACACCTCACATTTTCAGGCAAGTGGTAAGGCAGGGCTTTCACGCGTGCTGAAGTACAAAAACACCATAGACCACTGAGATCTTAATAAAATCGCGTCATAAAATACACAAAAGTAAGCATAACGCACATATCTTCTAAAAAAAACGGAAAAAAGGCTATCATTGGCAACATTAACAAAGTAGTGTCTCTGACTATGTCAGCTTTCTCCTTCCTTCATAGTGGAAAAGAATGTATATGTATTTTGGCCTAACAATTGTCTGTACAATAAAAATCCGCTCTGTGCATAGTGGCAAGATCGGCACTCCATCAGGCACTGGGCGCTCAATGCGACGCTGATGCGGTGGGCTTAGACTTGAAGGGCCCTGAAATAGAAAACAAGGCAGAACCGAAAGAGTCGTCAGAGACAATTTGCATAGACAATTTGCATTTAAAAGGAAACCTGCTTTTTCTTAAAGTCTTTCAGTGATAGCAATTATTTATATAGATGCATGCGAGATAAGCTTTACCATACAAAAGTAGCTGTGAACAATAGAACAGCCCTTTGATAATGCTGGTCAAACATTCAAGGGCTGGCAATCATCCCTTCAACGGCTCACGTCAGCCAGTCAGCATTTTTTTATAAAAGGGAACATTTTTTTTACACAAGCGGCACTTAATTTGCACCACGAAATTCGACCTTGTTAGACAGTGCAAATCAGCGGCTGCGTGCGCCAATCAGAAATATCATACGCCACTTGCCAGAAAAAAAAATCCCGCATGTAATGTGCATGGTGCATTCTAGATTGGAGAAAATGTTCAACAAGTGAAGTCTCATTCGCTTAACGTGCAATGTGCATACAACGTAATGGGAGAACCGAACTGGGCCCGTAATCAAAAAAGTTAAAGGGGACATGAAAACAAAATACTACAACCTCGTTCAATTCGAAAAATCTAGCCTTTTTAACTTTACTCAGCCCCACGCAAGCCAAGAAAGACAATTTTTTTAACAGGAAAAAAATGCGAGATATTAGCACTACACAATGACAGTAGCGACACAACAGAGACTGCCACTAAAACAGTTATCAGTGCATTAAGGGGGCAGACTGGTCTTAGAGGTATCTTTTATTTACACACCAATTTTAATGAAACTGCACAGTATTATGGAGTTTCTTGTGCTGATTTCAAACCTGAGATTAGATTTTTTGGAAGTTGATTATTTTTTCAGATAATTAATGATTACTTGCTATTATTTTGGGTCACAATTACAAAATAACCACGCCTACAGAATGGCGATTACCATGTGGCTAGTAAAAAATACAACATTGGAAGAACGTTTTTGATTTAGCTATTTTTGGCCATTTTACAACACACTGAACGTCGCTCCTCCTGTGCTCTGCTAGAAATGGCTCACAGGTGGTGTCATTTGAACACACTAATTTTCCAAAGACTCCATCTGAAAAATTTGTTTTCAACAATGTGTTCTCCACACATTTAGGCATCAAAAGCAAAAAAATTACAGTTGTACCTGTTCAGGTGGTGATATATCCGAGGGCAAAATTCTAGCTTTGCATTGCAAAAAAAAGTGCCGTTTCACCATCGAATTCTGCGCGAACTGAACTGTAGAGTGCACTTTAAAATGCTATTTACAATAAAAACGTGCCTTTCGATGATAAATTTGCAGACGGATAGAAAAATGGCCATGGATGCCGCAAATGCCATTTTTCCGAAAACGATTTTTTGACCGTTTTTCGGCCCCAAAGACCCTTAACAGCACAGCACGTTAGTGTTCAGGTGATGTGATCAAACGGAACTAGAGGCCCCACTACAATCACCCAGCCATGTTGCTTGGTGGTGGGTTTGGTCGGTGACTGCCACTTGTACAAACAAGATTCCATCATGCCATGGAAGGTGATGTGATCAAACGGAACTAGAGGCCCCACTACAATCACCCAGCCATGTTGCTTGGTGGTGGGTTTGGTCGGTGACTGCCACTTGTACAAACAAGATTCCATCATGCCATGGAGAAATTGCCGGAAATTGGCTGGGGGAGTCATCACCGCTTCACCTGTTTTCATTTGTATCTCGAATATTTGTTTGACACTTGTGATAAAACTGGCACGATTGTTATACGGAGAAAGCCGCCTTTTTCATGAACCAAGCTTGCATTTTGTCTTGGCGACACCCTTAGGCACCGCAAACACCAAGGTCATAATCTCGTACCATAGCTTTCAATGTGGGAAAGAGAATGAGAGCGGAAAAAAAACGGCTACCGGAGAATGTCTGAAGTTCCTTTAACGATAAATACTGTGACTTTTAGAATACCTAGAATCCCAAAAACCATATGAAGTGATGACATTAACACACAGTGACAACCAACACATCGTCGTACATTTTGTGGCTGTACAAGTGGAAAAGCGAAGCCTGTGCATCTCAACTGCAAATTTCGGTGCCAAAGGTGATCGCTGTTAATATGCAACAGTATTTAATTCCTTTACAATTTTTTTTATTCAGTGTTTCAAACATGTACAGTTGGCCGCAAGGTTGTACCCATGCCGCAAGAAGCTTGGATCTTGCAACAGGAGTAGTAGTTAGAGTCCCAAATGAATTTCAATGCTCAGTGGCACCTTACTTGAAAGGCTCCACACCTGCCATGTCCATAAAATGAGTTCACAAAAGCTCTGTTCATATCAGCTCATTGTGTCGATGCATTGTGCTCTGAGCTGCTACCCCTGTCGATAAAAACAAGCCAACAATAGGAGAGAAGTGCTGACTATTTTGGGCCCCAATGTGCCACCAACTACAAGCTTCTCCCATTATTTTTGAGCAGTGCAAGCTCCTAGACAAAAACTTTAGCACCAGAATTCTGCAACCTCTCAGCTTTGATTTTCTGAACTACACACTCGCTGTAGACTTCCATCATTGCCACAGAGGAGAATCAGCCCGAAAGTGAAAAAAAATGCCCTCAATTCAGACTAAGGGTTCCACGCACCACTGAGATAATAATTTTGTAGTATAGAGAGCTCAATCAGAAAAAAAGGAAGATAACATCCGCCACAGTGCAGCATGAGGCTCCACAAATTTTTCCCAACAGGGGAGAGAACGTACGAGGGTAGCTGGCTGCCTAATTTAAAAACTGGCAATGGCTCCCACCAGTTCCCATAACCAGTTGGTCAGCAAAGCCAAACTGTGGCAGAGAGGAGCAAATCAATTTCTAACTTCAGATAAAAAGACTCTTTTTAAAGGCAAATTTACTTTTGCAGAAATTTAGAATTTCTCCTAAGCCAATTTGTGTTCAAATTATTCTCGCCAAAATTATTTGAAGCAAACCATTGTTCGCTTCAAAGGTCACAATTACTATTCGGGCATGCCTATTTATTATATGCACATTGGTGCCACCCATATAAAAATTAGTTTGCTCTGGCATTGCCAATGGTTAGGCTCCTGGTTAACCCTTTGATGCCCAAAACTTTATTATTTTGCTTAAGCATGTGAGAAAAAATTTTATGATCCAAACTGACTTCCAAAATCACAAATATGAAGTCAGAAAAAAATTTAGTTCATTGGGACGGACACTAGGACACGCTGGGCACTGGGAAACACTGGGCACTGGCTGCCCATATATCCCTTGAACAGGAGAGCTACCTTGATCACCATGATTTACGGTTCAAGTGAAGAGAATAACGTAAACTTTGTATTGCTATCATTTCACAATTTCACAATTTCAGTTGCGTGTCACTAGCCCAATGAGCCACCCGATCTGAATGCGAGCTGACACGCGTAAACAATATTTTTTCTAGCAAACGGAAGTACGTGCCGCCCTCTCTCATTTAATTTTTGACGGTCCGGGATCCTTTGTCTGTTGATAGATGGTGTTAAATGTTGAAACAACCACAAAGTGCGAGAGAAAAAAAAAAAAATATTGCTTGAGTTGTTGCTCCTAAGCAGCACTGGGCATCAAAGGGTTAACTGCCCTAGAATACCGGTTGGTGCTCCTGGGCTGCACCAGGACAAATTCCTCTTCCGCTCTGAAACAGCCAAACTGAGTAGCCCTTGGCTGCCCACAAATGTTTCAGAGTCGGTGGCGGACACCCACCCACAAAGCTGAGCAGGGCGGGCAGGAAGACGAGCCCGTGGGCGGCGCCCACCAGCACGATGGTGAGGTACATGCGGAAGTAGAACACCCGGAACAGCTGCGACTTGGAGAAGGCCAGCACCACCACGCCGCCAAACTTGGTCAGCGTGATGCCCGACAGGACCTGCGGGGGGGCAGCCAGGGCGTCCGGTAAGGCCCGCGCACTGTTACCTGTGAGATGGTACTGAAAAGCTAGCCGATTTAGATGGCAAATTTTAGGGTTTCCTTAACACCGAATGGAAGCTTTAGCACTGCCCAAACTTCTGCAGTCAAATGCTTTGAAGTGCAAAAGCAAAGGTACCCGAGACCCATGGTTTATCCCCTCTAAAATAAGTTATATGTAAAAAAAAAAAAAGAGAAAACGCATTAAATGTAAAAACCTAGTGAACGGTGGGAGCTTAGTTTTAGAGTAAAACTAGCGGTAGTACCCGGCGGTGCCCGGGTGGGCCATTATATTAAGGACAGCAATTGGTATTTGTTAGTCGCCATATTAGGCAACTTCATTGGGAAGTGGTACACACCGGGAGCACCTGCCTGCTGTCAGTACATAGGCTCCTACTGCAGGCGCGCCATGGTAATGTGAAACGACTGGTACTCGTGTTTTACTCCAACTCTCGCTAAACAAATTGCACAAAGATGGCGCGTTTTAGCGAATGAGTCAGTGAGTGAAAAAGGTTTTATTGAGCCGACGAAGTGGGAGTGGTTCCCAATTTCAGAAAGCCATGTGATGAGTGGGCAGCCTTCGCTCTGGAGAAAGTATTGTCTGGACATTTAGATCGCTGTTAGTCACCAGGTTCTCCCACAGCTCAAGGTTTGGAAAAGTGGATGGCAGAAGGAGGAGCTTGGTTTGCTTGCACACTTAATGAATGAAGAAGAGTGCCAGGTTGCAACCACAACTTGAATTCGGCAGGAGATTTGGCTGGGAACACATGATGGAGGCCGGCTGGGTGAGGGGTATTCTTCCTCGTAGGAAGTGCTATATCAGAAGATATGAACGATGCTCATCGGTACAGTTTTATCATAAGTAACATGGGCTCCCTACGGGAGGCGCGAGGTTGCAGGAAGTACCAACAGATGCCGAGGGCTAACCTTTGCGCTTTTTACTGGTACATCTTCTCTTTTACATTTATGATATAAGACACCTGCTCCTACGGGAGACGCGTAGTTGCCGAAGGTGTCAACAGATGGCGACCGCTAAGCGAACGCGGGAAAACTCAACTGAATTTTATGTCCAAAAGGATGCAGATTAAAAAATCTCGCTGGCCTTCTTATACGCATGTTAGGACAAAATCCTGAGTAGTTTTTGGGCAATTAAATGGGCAGCATTTTCAAGAAAAAACGAATGGGAGATATCAACTGGCTGGGTGGTTATTTACGAAAGTGTAAAAACAGTGTTTTCCCGAAATCCCGCTTGCCGCTATTGGGAGGGTGTCATTGAAAAATGTTGTATAACAGTGTTGAGATACGCGAGTAAGTTGCCTATCTCAACAAAAACCAGTTCGATATCTCAGATGGCGGGCGGTAAAAAATTAATATGTGAAAAATTATTTTACCACTTTTCACTCTCTCCATGGTGGAATTTTTAAAATTTTAAGAAATATTGCCCTCCAACACCGTAGTCAGAATGTGCCCTTGCAATCTGTAGCCGTTTGAAAGAGCAGTTTGGCTAGACGTGTACATAACCTGTCAGGCCTTTTTGGCTCATCAGCCGTGTCATTTGTAAAAAACAATTTGACCCTTTTAGCGGCGTTGCAGAGCGAAATCCTTAAAAACTGTTCTGTGCATTTGTATGAGTAACATATTCTAGCAAAAATCAGTTGGATTACTGAATTGGTGAAAGATTTATTTGAGAATCTTTAGGAACACCGTTTTAGTTCCAGAATGTGGAATCACCTCGCTGGTGTAGGTTAGGGCGAAATCCAAAAACTACTTTTTAGGTATTCTTAAGGGCTACATATATCAGCAAAAAGTGCTTCGATATGTGAATGGGTGACCGAGAAAATCACGAATTCGCGAAACCACAATTTCGCCCTTTTCTTCGGTTAGGAGGGCAATTTCTGAAAAACCCGCCTTAGTGAGCACCTACTTAATGACGCAAATACACTCGTGAAATTTCAAGTCTCTAGGTCTAACAATTTTGGCTGGGCGTTGATGAGTCAGTCAGTCAGTCAGTCGGGCACTTCTTTTTATAGGTATAGATTGTGACCGGAACCCTGGCTAACCCCCTCAATTTGTCTAGAATAGACTAAAAGTTACAAAGTGACATTAGGTATGCACCCAAAATAAAAGGCACAAGTTAATGTTTCATTCCTGGCTTTTCTTTTATTCACCATTTAACGTCTCAAAAGTTTTATTTAAAGTGCACTTCAGGGGAAGAGATCATAGTGGCCCCTTCATTTTTAAAGGTGGGTAGCCTACTTCTCGAAATCACATGAAGGTCAAGTAGGTTGGAACTCTAGTGGGATCACGGGATCACGGAGCAGACCAAACATGACTCGGGACAACAGTGGTTCGTAGACGCCGTGACCGATCGGGAGTGGTACTCACAGAGCTACCCATGGTGGCAAGGGACTCCTGCGACCGCATCACACGGCTGGGCTGCCCACTCACGAGGAAGGCACGCACAATGTGGGAGCAGAACTCCACCGAGATGCCCACGGCCTGCATCAAGGGGAAAGGCAAAGAAACATCTCTTTCAGTGCGAGAACGCAAGGTGCGCCATGAGCGAAAAACGCATCAAGTCAAGAAAGAAGAGCTGGCATCCTTTTTGCCAAGCAACGCACAGGCACATTGTTGCCTTGTTCATCTCTCTCTCTCCACTGCTGTATGAGGTGTGTTCCAAATTGAACGCCACGTCTGTCTGCTGCTTGTCCAGTGCCCGCACTGATGTAGGCCCTCTAAGGTTGTGATCGAGCCTGTGTGTAAAACTTTGGGCTGTGCACTTCCGACAGCTTTCACATTGAGTGGAACGGCTTTACTTTTTTCTGTTGTCCCGTGACGATTTCTGCTTCTTGCGTGTCACCGTCGCTTCGTCGGGTGGGGTCAGGCTCGTGAACCCTTCCCACAGGAAGGAGGTTCCTTCAAAACTTAATGGAAGGGGCGGCATACGGTAGCAGACTCAATAGCTGTTTTTGGATTGAGTACTGGATGGTGCTATCTTTTATCAATAAAAATGTGCTCTAAAAGAAAAAAATGAACTTGCAATCATCACATAAATATGTTGCCAACAAACAGGTTCTGCACAACACCTACAGGGCTCCACCGCCAGGCTTCCCCAACTCTTAACAATGTTGCATGCGTGTTGCAGCGTGCCTGTGCCTATGAGGAGTTCTTGCGTCTAACACCGGAGTGTATGAGCATACAAACCCACATGTTTAATGGGAGCTCTGTGTTTACACTATGTCCCTCAGTTTATGCTTTGTAACAAACATTTAACTTTTGCTCTGACTTCTCATCATTTGTTTAGAATGATTGTAAAGTAAGCAACATACAAAAGTAGTGTAGACTCCCAAGGCCAGAAGTCCAGTGCCTAGACCGCAAAAAATTGAAGGGTGTTGCAACCAGATATAAAGCGTAACTCACCAACACAACCGTACTGGCTGATTAATCATTCCCAATTTTTTATTTTCCCATTGTGATTCTTCTCTCATCACAGATGTTGAAGCACAGTGCAAAACAGTAAGGCGCTCAGCGCTTCCCCAGAAACAGTTCTCAAACGCTTCTTTGTTTCGGGTTGCAAGCACAGGCAGCGTCCAAGGAGGGACCCACCATGACTAGATTGACCAGGGAGACGGCGTTGAGTGCGATGTCCCAGAAGTACATGACGCCCAGCAGGTCGATCAGGATCATGACGATGGTGAGGCAGACAATGAAGGCCGCGTACAAGTTCAGGTCGAGCAGCAGGAAGGTGATGCCGAAGATGCCCACCAGTGAGATGCCCACATGCACCGCCGACTCGGCCACAATGGTCAGGTACTGCTCGTAGAAGACGTGGAAGATGCTGCGCACGAAAAGAGGAGGAGGAATACACCACAACACGGAATGAATACCGTATTTACTCGCGTAATCCTCGCACTCGCGTAATCCTCGCACTCGCGTAATCCTCGCACTCGCGTAATCCTCGCACTCGCATAATCCTCGCACCCCAACTTTGCAGCGGCGAAAGTTGCCTGCTCGCGAAACCAAGCATGGTGCACGCGCGCTGCAACGCGCGCCCTCCCTTGCTGCCTCTCCGTTCAGCGGAGAGCGCTGTGTATCCAAGGCCATGCAGGCGCCCTAACAACCTGCATGGCTACTCCATAACAGGCGCCCTAACACGCTACTCACACTGTCCTTGAGCCGGTTTCGCGTGCGCGCAACTAGACGGCGTTCGCGCAGCCCGCTGTCGTGTCGTCGTGTCGTCATCGTGTCCCGTCGTTGAGCAGCAGCAGTCAGTGGCGGATAGCTCGCTGCCATTTTGAGAACTTTTTGATCTCTTTGTTTTGTGCTTGGTGACGCTTCGCCATGGGGAAGAACGCCAGCTACACTGCCGCTTTCAAATTGAAAGCGATACAGTACGCTATCGAACACGGCAACCGCGCCGCAGGCAGGCACTGTGGCGTCACCGACTTCAACGTGCATTACTGGATTAGGGCACGCACATGACGACGACGAGATAGGGCGCGCGCCAGAAACCAAAGGCGGCAATTTCATTATCGCTGATCGACGGGAGACTGTTTACGTTGCAAATAATAAAATAAAAAGAAATAGCTGCTGTTGGTAACACTGAGCTTACATATACAAAAAATGATCGCTACATTTAGCGGGACTGGCAGAAGGTAAATTGGCAACACTGTGCACCGGATTTTTTTTTCCCCCGCATAATTCTCGCACCTCTATCTTCGCATTGACTTTTCCGAAAAAAAAAAAAAAAAAAAAAAAAAAAGAGCGAGGATTATGCGAGTAAATACGGTATAGTACTGCAATTGGGTGTTTCGTGATAACAAAACAGGCTTCAATGAGGTCAAGAAACAGGCTGAAATATGCGACCTCACTCTCTAATTCTGTCTGGTATTGCACCAGTGCCCCAACGCGGCAATAAAAGGATTGATTGATTTGATTGATTGATTGTAGGGTTTAACGCGCCGACGCAACACAGGCGATGATGCGCACCGTAGTGGAGGGCGCCGGATTAATTTTGACCACCTGGGGATCTTTAACGTGCACCAAAATCTCGTACACACAGGCAATTTTGCTTTTCGCCTCCATCAGAAAAGCGGCAGCCGCGGCAATAAGAGGAACGCACCAATTCATAAATTCGGCTTTCGAGCATTGAGAGTCTAGTCAACAGAACTTGGCCCAAAGGGCTGCCCTGTTGCCCAGCTAGGCTTTAGAAGTGTAAATTCAATTGCAACAGCTTCTCGTGTAGCACTTGCCAGAAAGCAGTGGAAGAGGCAAGCGACACGAACCTGTAGGGAAATACCGTAGCATTATGAGCGGACGATGCGCTGCGCAGTTCCTGCGTGACATTGTCGGCTAAAAACCGTGCCATCCTAAGGGCGTGGGTGAAGTCGTCCGAGTCCGCCAGAGGTGTGTGGTAGGTCATGAACTGAGTCGCTGCAAGGAAAAAAAAAAGCAAGATTAAGCGACAGAAAGAGCGCATAAATAATGCACACATTCAAGGTGACCACCTCCCTAGTGAAGAAAGACTGATTTTTACCCACCTGCTAAATTAAACTGGCGTTACAATGTGCACTATTCTTTAACTCATTTTCTGGAAAATAATGCACATGCAGGAAATTCCTTTTCTTCGTTATATGGAAGTTGGTCTTCAAAAGGAAAGATGACTTATTTCGTGGACATTGTTACACTATAAATGTCCACTCACCTAGGACTTTTCGTTATCTTTTAATACGTATGCACAGCTTGGGGTCGGCGGCATTCAGAAGGCGGGAGAGGTGGCATTTATGACGTAGAAACTCTAATTTGCCTTTCTAGTTTAAATAAAAATTTAGTTTGAGCCAACTGGTTGGTTAAATTAGCAATTAATAAAGTTTAATTTTAGACTAATCATATAGTAACAGTGCTGTAGTAACTGCACCAATGTTGTGACATGATGAATAAGGAATGGAACATGACACCACAGTTATTCATAATAAACGTGACCATAAACAGATTAGTTGTGTACAATCATAGTGAATTCTGTGAGCCACTGTGAGGTGTTACCCCCTTCTGAAATTTGCCACGGCAAAAAATGTTTTGTGCAAGATACTTCTTCTCACACGTAACAAGAAAATTCTTAGATTACTCAAACATATAACTTACATCTATTTAAAAGCAAATATTAAAAAGTACACACAACTATTTTTTTCCCTCAGGCACGAAACAAAATTTTCAGATACAGGTTCAGCAGGCAGTTCTACAACCTTCTTAATAAAGGGAAAAAAAAACATAAAATAAGGAAACAGCTCACCTCCAATTTGCGACTTGTTCTTGTTATAAATCTCTAATGCATGTGCGTAGGCAGCATGACCCCTGGTTTAAAAAAATAAATAGAACAACACTTGTAACAACGTGGACAGCCCACAGATAGACACACAAGAGACAAGACCATCTGTAATTAAAAAAAGCATTTAGTTATAAGCAGGTAAATGCAGGGGTCTATAAACTGCAAACCGAACTTTCAATGCTCTGCGCTACTTTACAAACTTGGTATGTACAGTGAAATTTCGTTAAACCGTACCTCCCGGGAACACGAAAAAGGTACGTACTGACCTGCAGTACGGTTTATCCGAATACATTAGGTTGAAGGGAAACTGAGTCGAGGATTTGGCTTACAAAAAAAAACTACGGCTTATATGAGTACAGTTTAACGACATTACACTGTATACAAACAAGGCCCTGCATATACACCTGAGCTGTAAAGCTACATTTATAATACAGTAAACTCTCGATAAACAGAACTTCAAGGGAGTGAAAAAACTAGTTCCATTAAACAGGAGTTTCGTTTAGTGAGAGAGATGTCCAAAAGTGCAAATTTGTATGCAAACACACTCTTAAAACCATTTCATAAAACCCTAAGCACTAGAATGATAGTTCTTCAGAAAACAAGAAAACTACAACAGGTTTAGGCCCAACATTCATAAAGTTTATTTGGCAACAGTTGGTCACTGTGCCCTTAAAAATGCATGAAAATGCATCAAAGAGGGCTTTTAAAGTCAAGAATGATGTCCTTTCTTTCCTAACGTAAGCGCATGGTGTGCACGCCTCAGGCCTCGACTTCGAGAGCGCTTGCGAGCCGTTCATTTTAGAAGACGGCAATGCGGTAATGAAGCACGAATTGCACCACGATGGCACGAACAAGGCAGCAGGAGCTAAGCCCTGTAACCTCGGCGACTTGAATCGAGACCGAACGACTACAACAAGAGCTGCGAAGTTGCATTCGTCGCGCTAACACAGCTGACTAAAATCGAGACGAAGCCTATGTGGCCAACAAGGCTAAAAAAGAACTGAGCAGCCTGAACCGGAAAAAGCTGATGCTATTGGCCATGGGTTTGACAAGAAGTTCAATTTTCTGTTCCGTTTACACGGTGAGGCAGAAAGTTTAATTCCCATTAACGAAAGTTTTTTTTACTCTATCCAAGTACAAAAGCAACCAACTTACAGGCTAGAGTTGCGTTTAAGCGGCAGTTCCATTTTAAGCGATTTCCGTTTATCAAGTTTCAACTGTAGGTACATTTCACACTGCGATTTTACACCAAATTTCACGGCTCACTTTAGAACCTACAGTTGTTTCCTAATGCAAAGCAGCAGTAAGACTTGATTTCTCTATTGTAAACACTAGTAGACCATTTTTTCTGTGTGAAGCTGAAAAGCTTTAAACCGTAACATCTCTTTCATAAGGAGCCAGAAGAGAGCTTACCCCTTGGGGCACTTGGCATCGGGGTTGTCATCCAAGAAATCGAAGAGGAACCTCTCGAATGTGCCACCAACTGGGCGCTCTTGCTGCTTTTGCTTGGACAGGCAGGGCACGCAACTTCTGGGCCCTTGGAACAAAGAAAGAAAGTGAAGAAACAAACACGAACAGCTTATTTCTCTCCCTCCCCCTTCTCGCTCTTTTTTTGCATGACGTAAAGCAAGAAACCAAATCCAAAGCACATCTTGCACTCTACAGCAAGTTTGCCTATTGGAATAGCCTCTCCGGAACCAAGTGCACACTGGAACAATGAAATAAGCCTGCTGCAACCATTGAAAAGCAAAATGTGTGACTACGTTTGAATGAACTAAAACTTCATCTCTCGGAACAAAATGAACTAAAACTTCATCTCTCGGAACAAAAATAATTGATGAAAGTTACCGTCATAAATCAATACTAAAGCAAATTTTGGCCCTACAGAGAAGACATACGTAATATTTTCTTTTTCTATTTGAGCTCACTGACATGCCAATTTTATTAAAATACAACCAAACTAAAATTGGTTGTTTCCACTTGTATAAGCATGGATCAAGTTTCCTGGATTCTTGAAGCAACCTTGAAGCATGCTAGGGCTCTCTCAATTTAAGTCACAACAATGTCGTACAAGCACAGTATCGGTTATACAGAGATCCACTGCGGGTCAGTTCAGTCTTGCTTAGTACCACATTATTGCAGCTCATGAACACACTAGAATGCCTGACGATGAAACTGTCATTTTTTTTTTTTTGCTTTCAGCAAACTTTGCGAATTTGCCTTTCTAATAATTCCAACAAACTCAAATGGCTACTGCTGCATCACGCCGGCTTTGAGCATCATTCTCGAAACCAAAAGTTGACCAAGACTCTTAGGGGCGAAGTCCCTTAGGGGCTGTGGCTGTTGGCGTCTCCAGTCGTCATCGTCGTCTCATGTAGTCACGGTACTAAACACCGGGAAACTCATTTACACCTCGCGCTAGAACATGACGCGTACTAAAAAACACCAGGACAATCATATACACCTCGTGCTGGAGCGCTTCGTAACACATCCTTAAAAAACACTGGGACACTCGTTTATGCCTTGCGCTAGAGAGCTTCGTGCTTCAGAGACAAGAGACTTTTACAGCAAAGCTGTAACCTCGACCCCCAACGGTTTCCTCTCCATTGGCAAAATCTCCAAGGCAGAAAGAATACACTTATACACTGCATGCTTCGCCCCTCCCCAGGTTTCACGTTAGTGAAGATGGCCCTGGATTTTTTCCAGAAGTGCAACAGGAAACGTCAACAAAAATCTAGGACCTTTAGTTTCTTACTTGTTCTTGCCCACCATTAAAAGGTCATTGCAGCAGCACACCAAATATTATGAATGCCAATCCCAACCAGCCCGTCCCTTGTCGAGCAGAAATAAGCACAGAGCTCCGAAGAGCAGTTAAGGAAGTGGCTCACTAGTGTGGTTGCGTGGGCAAAACGCCATTGTCCGGTTGTCCATGGCACAGCAAGCTGGCGTCTTGCTCCACGCAATGTAGTCGTCTATCCACGACATGGGAGGCTGGGCAACCGTCGACCTGTAGACACAACAATGGCATTGCGCTCCAATCATTCGAAAGCAACCCGGTTAACAGGAGATACCGTAATTACCCGATTCTAACGCGCCCCCGATTTTCCTGGCAAAAAAAAACAAAAAACGAAAGAACTTGCACCTCCGATTGTAACCCGCACGGAACTCTGTGAGCAAAAAAAAAAAAAAAAAAAAAAAAAAAAAACGAATGCGAGAGAAACGGGCGATTTATTTCCCGAAGTAATCTGACTCATCTCGCTCCTCGTCGCTCTCCGTTGACCACATCATCTCGTCCTCGGTGCCGTCAAGCGCGTTCGCGATGCCACACTTCTGAACGAACGTTCAACCGGGGTCGATGGGATCGTGGCCCACGCCTCGCACGCCCATCCCGCGAGCTTCTCCAGAGGCGCACGCTTCAGCCGACCGCCCGTTTTGAACGCCTGACAGCCGTTGCTGCCATTGCTGTTGTCAAGCGCGCAAGTGGAACGATTAGACGATTTGTGTGATCGCCGATAGAAAAGCCTAGGTGCCTATGCTTCCTGCGTCAGAAAAATCGTTGCTAAAAGCAAAAAAAGCTTTGGCGCCATTTTGAGATGGCGATGGCGATGGCTGGAACGAAATTTCCGCTGTTTCGGCAGTTTCAGTTTCGTATCCGATTCTAACACGCATACGATTTTTTGGCCTATTTTTCCGGGAAAAAAGTGTGCGTTAGAATCGGGTAATTACGGTATATATAAAAAAAAACTATAGAACTAAGGGAAACATCCACAAACACTGCGCACATTTAGCTTGAAACAGTATGTGATAAGAAAGCAACAAACTATACGTATATACATACAAATACCTTTCCCCAGAACAAATAAGCAACAGTTATAATGTGCTCCAGAGTGAGTTTAATTACAGCTCATTACCCACCATGGTGAACCTATTAATTGGCAGGGACGGGTGCTAAAGTTCATAATTGCAAAATGAATGCCTTACGGCTCGGGATCCCATTTTTAGTCCAATTGACACACGCCATAAGTTGCAGCCGATCCTTTGATGGTTGGCAAACAACCAAAATCAAAGCCCTGTCAGTCCTAGAAACGTTGAGTGCAGCAAAATTTTTAAGCCAGAGTCAAAGCAAGCTACAAAGGCATCTACGGAGGTATCGAGTGCTTATACTGAAACCAGAAGATGAAGCAGTCATTACACTAAGCCAGCTCTCAAACTACCACTGCATCAATATCACCTTGCAAAGCTGACATTGGCATGATACCACGCTTGTAAACATATACACTTAAAGGCTAGCTGGCGACGTGTCAAACAGCAAGAGAACAGTGTGGGAAACAACCACATATACCAGACGACTGATTCCACGTGTCGACTACTTATTACAAAAAAATTTTATTTTCAGACATCAAACCTACATACAAAAGCTGCTGAAAACAAAACAAAAACAACAATTGTACATGGAACACAAACAAGAGTGCTAGCCTGACTGTGCAGCCATAAGCAGTAGGAGCTTAAAGCTCTTTGAATCAACAATAAAATTTAATTCAATCAGCAGTCAGTCCTTGTCATTCTTGTCCATGACCGTCTCACACACTGTTTTAGCTTGAAAAGCAAAAACTAGTGTCATGCAGTAAAAGCAATGCAATGAGCATTTATCAAAAAAAACTTGCTGGCATATTACAGGTTGTGCCTGGAACTCAAAGCCCCATGGAAAAAAAAAAAAAAAAAAAAAAAAAAAAGAAAATCATCCCGCCATAAAACATGGCATGTAGCCAGGCCTTCGAAAGTACCATCACATAATAATATTGTGCAGTGTCCAGCATTTCATCCGATGGAACCCGAAATGTGGAAATTAAGGAGGAGGAGGAGGAACAAACTTTATTAACAGTGAAGTCGAGCGGGATCGTGGTCGGGGTCCTCATTCCAGGACTCCGTTGGTGCGGCCTGCCGTCTTCGCCCTTTCAGCGAGCCAAAGCTGCTTACTCAGGTCTGAGCTGGCAAGCTCACTCTCCCACTGCTCGTGAGTTGCATCAGGGATTGGATCAAGGTCTGGGTTTGACTGGCAGGCCCAAACCATATGGTATAGCGTAGCTTGGCTGCCGCAGTATTTGCACAGGGGGTAGTATAACGTGGGGTGGATGGTGTGTAGCCGCGTGGGGTGTGGAAATGTGTTGGTTTGAAGCCGTCGAAGGGTGACTTGTTGTTCTTTTGTTAGCTGGTCGGCCGGCGGCGGGAAGGTGCGTCGTGTGAGCATGTAGTGTTGGGTGATGTCGCTGTATGTGATGAGTGAGTGACGGGTCCTCTCATCGTCCTCTTGCGGTGCCCGGCGAGCAAGTTCTCGGGCGTAAGCGTGCGCCGCTTGATTACCGCAAAGAGACGAGTGAGCAGGTGTCCAGATAATCTTGACTGTTCTCTTGGGGGGGTTCTGGGTTATAATTCGTGCGGCTACCTTAGAAATTCTTCCAGCCGTGTACGTTCGACACGCCGCTTGTGAGTCCGTAATGATGGTCGTGGCTTGGGTCTGCGTTATGGCTAGTGCAAGTGCCACTTCTTCTGCTTCGAGGATGCTGGACTTACGAAGGGTGACACTTGTAATGAGAGAAGTGGGGGTGGCGACGACCGCTGTTTTAGTGTTTGCACGCGCGTAGTCCGCTGCGTCGGTGAAGACTGTCGTACTCGAGTCGCCGTATTGTCTTTCGAGGGCCAGCGCCCTGGCCGTTCTTCTGCCTTCGTGATGCTGGGGGCTCATGTTTCTTGGAAGTGGGGGAACGTATAGCTTGGATCTTATATCCCAGGGAAATTAAGGTTACACCTGACACACCCAGAGTAAAAAGTCGTTGAATCTGACATAACCAAGATGCAAGTCATGTTGGAGGCAACTTTAATATCTATTCCAGCTTCCGTCAGAAGCACTGCTAGACACCGCGATACTATTAAGCAGTGCCCACAGACTAGGCTCCCTTAGAGAAGCAATGCAAAACACTCGCAAAAACCGCAGCGAAATGGATCACGAACAGCAGCTGTGCGAAGAATGGGGTGACATATCAGAAGGCTTCAAAAGACCTGTCAACTTCTGGAAGACATGAGTGGCCTTTGTTCACAACAAAGGAAAGGGATATGCGCACTTGACAAAGCTCAAGTGTTCCCCGTCAAGCAATTTAAAGCAGTTACTTTTTATTCTCTATGGTTTGTTAAGACAATCAATCATCCAAAACCTTTTGCAATGAAAGGGCAAATGCCCCTCATTAGTGCAGAGAAAATGCATAGGACAGCAGCCATTTGAATGCAGAGGAGACTTCACACAGCCTGGACTAAGTATATATCTGTACTAAGTATATATCTGAAAGACATAAAAGTGCGAAAAAACAAAATTCCCTCTGAACTAGCCCACACCGATTTAGAGATGCATACCTAGCTTGCTTCCTGCTTCCCAATACAGTTGTACGCAGAAAATAACACTCGTACTACAAAATAATATGTACCGCATTCCTTACTTTAATATGTAGGTATCTTACTTTTCTATTTTTTTTAATATATTCTACATCATATTTCTCTACTTTTCTATTTTATTTGGCCAATAAACTGTAAATAATTGTACCTTTCACAAAACTGCTGTTATGTGTTTAAGAGAACAGTCTATAAGCTACAATTTCATGCGTAGCAAGGCTAAATGTGTCCAATTGCTCAAGCGGAAAAAAAAAAAAAAGTTTTGTGGAAGCACTCAAAATCGACCATTTTTTCACCGCAACGAAAGAGTTAACAAACCAATTGATTCGTTCCCAGTCCCTGAAATGTTTTATAGCGAATACACCTAGCCAGACTTTAAGTAACAAGTACCTGTGAGCTCCCGTTCCATTGCTCACTATGGAACGGAATGGAACCGAAGATGATAGGTGTGTAACAATAAGGGACAAGAAGAGAGCAGAGTGGGTCAGGGAACAAACGCATGCTAAGGACATATTAGTAGAAATTAAGAAGAAGAAATGGACGTGGGCAGGGTATGTAATGCGGAGGCAAGATAACCGTTGGTCATTAAGGGTAACACAGTGGATCCCTAGAGAAGGCAAGCGTGGCAGGGGGCGGCAGAAAGTTAGATGGGCAGATGAGACCAAGAAGTTTGCGGGGATAAATTGGTCGCAGTTAGCACAGGACCAGGGTAATTGGAGAATAATGGGAGAAGCCTTTGCCCAGCAGTGGGCGTAGATAGGCTGGTGATGATGATGGCGATGATGATGATGATGACCTGTGAGCTTAAACGGGGCACCGGTGCTGCTTGGTACCGGCTTGCCATAACGTTCCCACAGTCCGCAGCTGCTAGAACAAAATGGCCAGACCAAGTTCACCCCGCCATAACTCGAAAACAAACCACTGCAGCATAGTGGTTTCACGGTGGTACCATGTTTTTTCATGCTGCAACGTACGGGACTGGAAATGAGTGCAGGCAACTCAGGGACTTCAAATCAACTACAATTCACCCTCGATGAGAAGATAAGATCACTGATGCTGTGCAGGAAGGCCAGGGAGAAAAAAAAAAAGAAAGAAAGAAAGAAAAAAATGTGGCACAGGAGTTTGAAATCAGCACATCAATGATGCCGACATTCCTTCAGGACAAGGAAAAAATACAAAACCAAATGGCGGAACATAAAACCAACCCAGCACGGAAGTGAGATTGCGCAGCGCCTTCCGGGATGTCGATGCTGCCGTCTACACGTGGCTTGAAAGCATACCGTACTTGTCAGGAAGATTTCCATTGGCAGGCTGTTGCTTTGCGAGACTGCTAAACAGTTCTTGCCGTCGCAATAGGCATCAATGACACAAGTGTTCAAATCAACACCCTCCAAACCTGTGCACAGCCTCTCCAAGTACATGCACCACACCGCATTAGGTTTTTTGCAGGCAAGGCAGCAAACGCATGCGGTCAATTCTTGCAATTCTTGTCCAGCTGCACGTGCAAAAGTGCACGTGCAGCTGGACACTGGAAATGTGACGGTGCCCTCTGATGTCATGTCATTGTTCCCCAGTGTGCGAGTCGACCTGATTGTCTCCATGTGCAAAAAGCTCCTGAACAAGACTGCCGCTCTTGCCAACCGTACGCCATTCCACACCCCCAAACTATGCACTTTACTGCGGTTCTGCCTCCGCAGCAGGTATTTTATGTACTGCTCGGAATTCTACTCGCCGATGCATGGCACAGGTCCTTGGTAATGACCACAAATATTGTCATGGAAGTGCTGGACACACAAGTTCTCTCCTATTTCCCACCGGAACCCAAGGCTTCTTACCACTACATAGCTCCCTGTTTCTGCAGTCAGTGCAAAGAAGACTTGTCCCAACTTCTGCACGTACTGAATGCTGCTGAACAAGACTACACTTTCCCGGAGTCGTCGTGTAACCCTGCATACCCTGTGCCCACTGCAACCAAGTCTTCGTTGACGGAAACAGGAAAATTCACTGGAAAATAGAACAGCCCCAACGCGATGCAAAAACACCAAAAAGTGGCTTCCAATGCAACTGCTGAGCGCCCACATGAGCAGCAGTGTGATTTTGACTGGGACAATGTTGCTGTTTTATTCAAGGAACACAACCCACCATTATACCTTTTACTTGAGTCATCATCCATCCCAGCGAACTCCAATAACACGAACACGAAAGAAGGGACGTTTGCACTGATCTATATGCGATCATTACATCATAAGCTGTGTATTGAAATTTTAATTGCTGGTCCTTTTGCGCCCATTGTGAGCATGGAATGTGTACGGCTACCGGAACGTCTTTTTCCACTTTGACTTGGTCAGCAACTGTTGTACTGTTTTTTCAAACCAGCAAGTGGCTGGCTTACAAGCTTGAAACAATGCTATAGAATCGCTTTCGAAACTGTGGCAGGAGGAGAGGCCTACATTGCACATAATTTCACCACAGATTAGCATGAATATGACCTGCTGCTGGAGTGCAGTCCAGAAGACACACTTAATGCAGATGAAACTGGTCTTCCTCATGAACTGCTGCTGCCTCAAAAGACTCGGTGCGAGAAACAGGTGTCACAGCAGGCAGGAGGGGCGGCGACTACTCACGTGTTCTTGTAGACGGCGGCCAGGCTGAGCTGTGAGTAGAGCGAGTGGGAGCTGCAGCCCGAGGAGCCGCACAGGAGGCTCTGGTCTTGGTAGTCCGAGTAGTTGTAGCCGGGCTGCACCACAAAGTAGAGCGGGGGCCCCACGGCCAGCGCCGTCTTCTGCATGCGGAAGTAGTCCTGCAGGTACGAGTCCTGCAGCAGAGAGAAAATGGGGGGGTGGGAGGGGAGAAGAGGTTGACTGAGTGACCAGAAGACCAAGGGCCATAAAGAGAGAGAAGAGGCCATTCTTTACAGTCTCTGTCATCTTGGACTGCTATATAGTTTATTTCCCTCTAGAGCAGACGTTCTGAACCTGTGCTGCTGCATCGTTCGCTACAGCTCTGCAAAGATTTGGTTGGTGTAGGGAAGTGCAATAAAACCAAACTAGCCGCCCTCCCCCACCCATTAACTTTGTGCACTTCAGACCTTTCTTGGATAGTTTAGACTTTTTACAGAAACTTAGCTTTTTCGATTACCGTGTGCCAAATAAAGCTACCTTTCTTTGCGTATAAATTGCAAAAGATTAACGCACGATATTCTGTCTTCCTTTCATTTCCCTCCCTTGGTTTGCATTTTTGTGACTCTAGACTAACGTCCCAAACTAAGTAAAGCAGCCTTGCCTCTGGGCTACCAACATGTAAGCAAGCAGCCAAGAGTTTCCAGGTGCATTTCCTGTAGGAATGCAAGCCTGTACACAAGATGTTTGGTTGTTATTATAGACCTTCATACAAGGCCCTCACAATTAGAATTTGCGAAACAGCCATGGGCCTCTGGACCCCACTAAGTGGATATGTGAGAATTTCGTTTGTTTATGTAGACATTGCAGCCAAATAAGGCCTGCGAATCACCCGCAGTTTCTGACAACAGCTGCCATCATCCCTGGCCAATCCGCTTTAGCGGGTATGTTGTCACAACTATATATCGACATAACAGGGGGTTACATTATTGCTGAGCCCCACAACGTGCCAAGCGACATGAAACTCATTGTACGTCAGACAATGTGTACCGGCTGTAGGCAGTTTTGAAGTCAAAGGCCACAACGCATTCACTACGCCCACATTTAGTCAGCTAGAGCTATGGTGCTGTAGTAGTGCTGGCAATGGGTGCTTAACTTGCATTATGAAGGCCCTGGATTTGATTCCCACTGAGTCCCAAATTTTCCCCGATTTTTTTTTTTGTAACTCTACTACTTCCCTTTTACTCCCTTAGTACTGCTGGCCATTTTGGAAGCCACTAAGCTGCTACAGACGCTGGACGGCGTCTTTTCTGCTCAATGGGCCATTTAATGCTTTCACACTAAGAATCAAATACGAAACAAGACGTAGGCGGTGAAATTCCACTCACAAGAGGCATCGAAATCTCCTGGTCCAAGCCTATCTTGATGTTGGTAAGGGCAGCAGCTGAAAAGCATGCCCAGCCAACAAACACCAACAGCTGAAACAAAGAAGAAAAATGTTCAGTGCACTTAGTGCGCACACTGTCAGAGCTGAACTGGCAAGCTCTACCCTAGGAACAATAGCAACAGTGGCTGGCCTGTGTGCGGAATATTCACTCATTCCAGAGTAAACACTACAGATGCGGAAGTATTCAATGTTGCAACGCAGGCAAACAACTTCAACGCTTGATTCAATGGGTTAGAAATGGCACTTGCAAGAATTTAGTGAGGTTAACAATAGTAACCAAGAGCCATACATGTTTCGGTGTGTTTGTTTTGTGTTTTACTGAATGACTGGCCAGACACAAGCAATGTGGCAAAGGAGGTTACTTATGCTGTATTCGGGTGGTCGTTTTAGAGCGCTCTAGAGCACTCCGAAAAGCGACTCCGTGCTCGGGTGGTCGAAATCGAGCGCTCGACGTATGTTCGGTTGGTCGTCTCAGAGCGTCGTACTCCACTCCGAGCACCTCCGACTGCTCTGACTCCGAAGTTGGAGTGCCGCCGAAATCCGGAGGCGATTGGGTCACGTGACCCCGGCAGCCGCGGCTCGCCTCTGGCTCGCCCCGCTCGCCTGCCCAGCCGGTGGCGTTCGCTGAATCCTCCCTTTCCGTGCTGAAGCCTCGACAGCGGTTAGTTGTGGGAGTGTTTCGACGATTTTGCTTCTCGTGCTATTCTCCGCATCATGTCGAAACGGAGACGCCTGTTGAGTGTAGGGGGAGCCGTCTCCGCTACTTCTGCAGCTCGAAATTGACGCCGAGGAGGACAGCAGCTCAGACGACGACGACTCGCACGTTTACGCTGCGAAGTTCGCCGAACTGTTCGCCGAACCACTTCCAGTGTTCAAAGTGCAGGAATACGTTCGCAAGGTTGTGCACACCTATTCTTACCTTCAATCATTGCGAATAAAAGGCGCTCGGCTGATGTCGGGGAACTTTGGCTTGGAGCTAACGCGTCCGATACGGAGGCCGCCATTTGTTGAGACACCTTGGCCGGCCTGGCTGTTTGCAGTTGCCGTTTTGGCCGCGCCGCGGCGCCACAGTCGCGTGCTACTCCAAGATCGGGTACGCGTTCGGTTGGGGAGCGGTGACTCTTGCTCGGATTGGGGGAAGCGGCGCATCGGCGTACTCCGAGTCGGAGTATCAGAGCGACCACCCGAATACAGCATTAGTTGGTATTTAATCTTTGGCAGAAAATGAAGCTCTACTGAATGTGAAGGCAGGGTTACAAAATGACGTGCAATTGTACATCTTTTTGTAACCCTATCTTGCTTCAAGTTCAATAGCGCCTTTTTTTCTGCCAAGGATGGCCAGAAAAAGCAAGAGTTGGCAGCCATGGGAATGGTTTTAGCAGAGGATACATCACCTCAGACATCACTCCTTCATATTGTGGGGTATAATACCTATCCTCTACCTTGAATCTTACCGTGGGCCACTATAATTCGTCCCCGACAAGCCACATGGCCCACTGCCCATTTCCCAACTAAGGTACGCTGTGGACAGCGCAAGTTTAACACTAAAACGCCCTCATGCAAGATTGCACTAGCTTTAACCCCACATTGTGCCCCACGTTACTCAAAGAGTAGTTTAAATTACAGTCTCCGATTGATTTTTCGGACGCCCGCTAATTTCGACCTGCCTGAATATCCAAACTCTGCCATGGCACCGTCACGCACTCCATAAAGATAATGTATAATACCAACTGAAACTTGGGACGTCTGAAACCCTTCTCGTTCGATTTTCCAGACATTTTGTTTTGACCGCGAACAAAAGCTACCAAATATGCAAACAACATCGCTGCTATTTTGTTTTTTAGCAGTCGTGTTGCATGTGTATAGCCAGCTGACCTCCCATACAGCCTCGATAGCAGGCACCACTTGCTGCACCATCCCGCAAGCCGCATGGATGAATGAACTCAGTCGTCAGTCACCACGGTAGCCGTTTAGTCGCGTATGGTCACCCTCGCTTACGTCAAGCTGACCTATTGGTACCGCAACACAGCGTCCCCGCAGAAAGAGGTTGACAATTTTTTCAAGCCGCTCGGTAAATAAAGTAACTTTTTATGCGTGAATTTGTTTCTTCGAGCTGACTGATTTTCCGTAAGCTATCTCGGCCTTTTGAGGGTCCGAAAAATCGGTCGGCGACTGTATTACAACAGGCCTGGAGCTCAAATTCCCCACAGGACAAATGCACAGCCATCTTCATCGGATTGCGGTATCTCCGTTAGCACTCTTAGAATGGCTGCACTACAAGCTCAGACAACCTGTGACCAAGAAATCGTCTCGAGCACCCAGCCAGGCACTCACCACAATGAGGCGGACGGGAGCCCTCATCAGGGCGGGAGCATAGTGGTCCTCGAACAACCTGTAGAGGAAGCCCCTTGAGGGCTCATCTTCCATCATCGTCACGTCTGGGCCCCGAATGCAGCAGAGCACATCTATACGGTGGCCCTGGAAAGGAAAAAGGAAGAGAAAAAGAACCGAAGCCCAACAACTCGTTAAGAAGAAAAGTCACGGCAGGACACAGAAGATGTCAAAACAGGGAAAAGGGCTCACGCTGGTCTCAACCAAATGATGGTCTAGCAAAGATCATTTGACAGCAGAATTACAATAAGTCAATGAGCAAATCTTAAGAGACAGCGACAGTCATTCTAGTCCTCACTAGCAGCATTTCTCCTTTCCTTTTGAACAACGGGATCACAGCTGGAGAAGAACTGCTTCTCAGGAGTGGAGAGGGGTGAAACTACTTTCTGCCTGCATTGACTCCGGCTGTCAAAGGTTCAGGCTTCAACAGGGCCAATGCCACACCACCGCCTATTCACTAATACGAGGAGCGGATTGAAGAAGAGTGAATGTTATTTCTTCACTGAGAATTGAGCTCGAAGTGTTTTTCTGAAGAATGCAGAACATGAAAGAATCCAACTGAAATTGCACTAACAGCTGCACTATAAATAAAAAAAAAAGCACTCGGCCACAGATTGTTTTATTCATTTCCCTCACATATCCTTAGAGCTCTCACCAACAGGAGGGTGTGTATTACTCAAATAAAATTGCAGACATGTTAACACTGTGCTTATCTAAGTCTTGCAAAGGTCACCATTGTAAAACTAGAGTAAAAATTTCTTCAAAATTAACTTCATAACACAAATTGCTCAACAGAATGAATAGATATTACAGTGCAACTATGTACATTGCATGAGAAGAAACACGTTAGGCATTGCATTTTGGGTTCTTTCAACCTTGGACTTTCTCCCCACCTTTTGTGTGTCTACAACTTGCAACACCCTTTCCACCACTCCTTAGATTTCCGTTTTTGTTTTTTCTTAATGCAACTACTTTCACTCTGAAGATCTTTGCGGCTAGTGGGGGATGCTTCTGTGTAGCAGTGTACTGCGCAAGTAATCGCAAGGCATTTAGACGAGCTCATACCTGTTCTGAAGAGACCAAAAGAAACATTATCCGCTCCAATGTGAGACACCACAACACAGTACATATTGTTGTTCAGTTAACATAAGCAAAGGCCTACATAGAAACTTGGGCAGTTAGTAATTCACTGCTCAAATGAACTCTTAACATCGAGAAGCAACTCGAAGTAAAGAGCAAGAGACAGCACAGCAACCAATAAACAACCAGATAAAGGACAACTATACTCTACCGAAATAGCTCCCTGATTAGGTAACTTGAAATTACAAAAAACATTCACACAAAATGAAGCTGCGTTACTTCTGGAACGATAACTTGCAATGCCGCAATTTTCAATGCAGAGTGTCTAGGCTCGTTAGAAAGCCTGTAATAGAGAGGATAGGCATTTGTGCTCAGCAATCCACAGCAACACACAAGATTAGTGACAGCGGATGTGATGACAGAATAGCATTTAAAAGCACCACACTTATAATTACGGACCCACATTCAATACAGGAGGACGCTTAGAGGGGCAAAAGAAGAAAAAAAAAATGATCCTGACCATACACTTCTGATCAAAAGCCCAATTCCCTCCACCCTCACGGACCAAGAATTCAGAAATGAAAGTGCAGTCACAAGCTCTGCATCATGGAACAGCCATCACAATTTGAAGCAGCAGTAAGGCAGCTAGCTAATTCCCTGAATTGTTTTCGCTACTTCAAAGGAAACGCAGAATTGCTTGTTATCAGGACAATTTTTATGACAGTCTTTATTGCCAGGACCGCAGGTCACCTCTGCTTATGCGAATAGGACATGCCCGGAGGCCAGAGAAGGTGAGATAAAAGCTAATACTCTGTTAACCCTGTATGAGCCTCTGACCCCAAGTTGGCCAGTGCGGGCATTCCTGGAACGGTGAGAGCAATAAAGGCTAGAAAGTGCATGCAAAAAAAAAAAGGGGAAAAGAAAGCAAAATATATAATACAGCTTCCACGAAATCAGTGGAAGACCACTTGGAGCCACATAGTAGGAGCAACAAATATGAAAAGCTAGAACGTTGAACAAATCTTGCCACTGTACATGTTCTTTTTAAATTGCGCATTACGAAACAAACAAAAAAGAGGGAGGAGGAAATGGGAGACAAAATTGTTTTACTTGGTCATTCCAATTACACAGGTGTTTGCCAAACCAGTATCAATATGAGAAAGGGCTGGTAATTCTTGGTGTGCTTTGAAAGCGGAACTATAATTTGCCTTTAGAGTTCTCGGACAGTACCGCACAAAGAAACCAGTAGCAGTGAGCAATACAGTGCATAGAAGACCGGCCATCGGAGAGAGAGGGACGGGAGGCTCACCCTCCGGCGTTTGGCATCCAGTGCAAGCAGGGCAACGAAGCAGCTCATCTGGAGCACAAAGTCGAGCAGGAGGGCGACGCCAGCGTACAGGGCAAAGGTCTTCACGGCCGGCATGGTGCTCAGGCCCCCTGTCATGGAAGTAGAACCACTCAGGGTCACTTTCACATTCACGGGAATTGGTAAGAACTAGCCATGTGCGAATAGTCATTTTCTTTTTCGAATCGAATACGAAGCGAATAGTGATATTAATCGAATATTTTTCAAATAGTATCCAATATTTTCGAATCGAAGCGAATATTTTCTAATTGAATGTGATTCATAATAAATATATTAAATGGAGCAATTATGCCGGCATAAAAGACAATGGTAGTAGTATTAACACTTATTTTACTGTTTAAATGCAAGACAAAGGAAGTGACAATAAACTCGGGTTTAATGCAAGTTTATTGACAAAATGTTATGTCTGGCTCTGTGGTGGCATTGCTTGGCTTGCATGCACTACTTTTGTGGCGAGCTATTGCTGTGGATGAACACGAGCTGTTCCACATGCTCGGGAAGGAGAAGTTGCCTCCTGCACGTGACGACATTTTCTGATGCCGAGAAAAGTCTCTCGCTTGAGACTTGCGTGGCTGGGATTGAGAGGTACATGAGAGCGATCTTCGACAGTACTGGGTAGCGGCTCTTCCCCGTGTTCTTCCACCAGAGATAAGGGTTCTCAGAGTGAGTTTTCACGGGCATGCGGAGATAGTCCTCTACCTCTTCTTGTGGCTGCTGTCGGGTGCTCGCCTGCGATGAGGAGCTAGTAGAGGCCGGTGCACCAAAGACGTCCCAGACATCACTGATCACAGGTGCAGGTGTGCAGCTGGCATCAGCTTCCTTGCCACTGTCCGGAGGAAGGACCTTCTCCACGGCTGAATTGAGGTGGTTCTTTAGCCACTGTTTCTCGTTTGCTTCTGTGTAGCACACTGCCTTGAACCTCGGATCCAACAGAGTACTTAAGGCATGCGCACTCTGCGTCTTGATGTCCACAAATCGCGACTTCATGCTCCGCAGAAGGTTTCCCGCAAACGCCGCTTCTTCGCCACCATTTTGACACTGACGAGATAGAAGAATCTGCATACAGTGCACCAGTGGTATCACTTGAGCTAGTGTGGGATGCTTCTCAGAACACGATTCCCGTGTTGCCTCCTCGACACACTTCAAAACGGACATGACAGCAGCCATGAGACGCCATTCACTGCAAGTCAAGTTCTCGATCGTGTCTTGTTCGGAGAGATCAACTGAAATTGCTTGTCGCAGCTTAAGTAGACGACACATCATCTCATACTCGCTGTTCCACCGGGTGCAGACATCCTGAATCACCTCAAGCGGTTCAAGGCCCATGTTCCCTTGTGCTTCTCTTAGGCGGCTTCTTGCTTGCGAGCTCCTTTTGTAATGGCCCACAATAGCTCGGGCCTTAGAACAGAGCTCCTCGAACTTCGGTGTCTCCTTTTTTGCACTCTGAATGCACAGCTGCAGTGTGTGCGCAAAGCAACTAATGCTGAACCATGCCGTTCGCGACACTGCTCCAAGAAAATTCCTTGCGTTGTCTGTGACAACAAAAACGGGAATACCTTGAGGCAGGCCCCAATCCTCTGCAAGCTCGAGCAGCACGTCCTTCAGGTTAGCTGAAGTATGGCACTCAGGCACATGCTTGCACGCCAGGTTGTACGTGTGCGGTTGAAAGTCAGAATCAAGCAGGTGGCACGTCATGGAGACGTAACTGTCCCCTGTCCTTGACATCCATCCGTCAGTAGTTAGGGAGTAGCACGGCATCCCCTTCTCGAAATGATCGCGCAATTCGCTCAGCACTTTTTCCTTTCCTTTAGTGCAAAGCTCTAGAACAACACTTCGGGAAAACGTGGTTCTTGACGGCACTTTGTACTCGGGTACGGCGGCATGCATTAACGCCAAAAACCCTGGCTCTTCAACGAGCGAGTACGAGTGCAGCCCAGTTGCAATAAATTCAGCAACCTTTTTTGTGAGCACTTTAGCCCGCTGGCTGTCGTTACTTAACAGAGGCTTGAAGTAATGGGGTGGGCTGGCAGAACTCACGTTCGACCTTTTGTCTGCTGACCCTCTTAGTACTGTCAGCACACTCAGAAGCGCGGATCTTCTCGTACTCCTTGAAGAGTCCCGGATGAAGCCGCAAGTGATTCGCGAGGGTTGTGGTGGTGCCCGTTGGTGTTTTCAAAGACTTCTTACACGTGCGACACTTCGCAGTCGTAACTGAACGTTCGAAAAAGTTCCATATTGCACTGCGAGAACTTCGTTGAGGAGTCCCATCCATGTTTTCGGTGTGCACAGATCAAATTTGATGAAAGTTCGCCGCACAGCCCTGATACCGAGAAGGGAATGAATAAAGAATGGGCGAAATGCGCGAATGCGACGAGACCGACGCGACAAGGCGATGGACCACGGAGGAAAGAATGGACAAAGCCAAAAGCTTCCCGTGTTGCCAGACTAGCAACGTTGTAGCGAACAAGGCTTTAAAAAATAACACAAAATAGTCATAAAAATCTGCTGCTTATCTTACATTACTTTATTACGTATCAACTTGCGTTTTCAAAGGCAGTTTGCGTGCCAATTCACGCCCCAGTCTGACGGTTGCTTTTACTGGGACGCTACGCTTTTGCGGGTTGCGTGTAGCCAGTTCTTGCTTAGCCGTTCGGATTTGTTCTTGTTGCTGCTTCGACAAACCAGTCGCACACAATGTTTCTATACTTATTTTTTTTTTAAATATATATCTGTTGGATAGTTGCTATAGCTGCACGAGCTGAATTTTTACACCCCCCTCCGATCGCCAATGGCATCACGGGTGTGTTTGTTTACATTCGCTCGTCCTTGCTTGAATTCGTCACCCGCAGTAGGAGTGGACTAGCGCGCGGCGGTCGGTAAAACATTATGTAAGCGTTGTAGCACATGACAAAAGACACGGTCTCTCGTTCATTAAATCAAAATCGTGCGAACGTGCAAGGGAGGTTGATTCACTGATGCACGACCGGCTTTATAAAGCCGGTCGTGCACTGATGTATATTTTGGCGCTAACGAACGGGTGAACAGAACGAATGACAGATGTCACGCCATTTCTTGACTTGTGTGCGGCCGTTTGCGGGCGGATTTGCGTTTTCTCTCTGATTGTGGCGGTTCACCTCAGCAGAACTGCCGAACTTCGAAAATATTCGAAAATATTCGAACTTTTCGAATGGCCAAATTCGGTTTCGAAGCCGAAGTCGAATATCGGGTATTCGCTTCGAAATTCGAAAATTTCGAATATTCGCACATGGCTAGTAAGAACATGGGAACTGGCAAGAAAGTGGTGGGCTTGTTTGTCAGCAACGTTTGAGGATTTTTTTTACCAAAAGCATACCTGACTACAGGCTGTAGTTTTCCCCTCTGGACTCACTATTATTCGTCAATTGGAATTACTAGTATATTTCGCCTTAATTCATTCTGAAGAATTTATTTCTCGCGCAAAGCCACACACAAGGCAAGAGATTCCAAACAAAAGGCTGAACAACAAGTTGACCTATAATGTTCCTTGTACAGTCAAACCCGGCTATAACGAGCCCGGATAGAGCGAATTATTCTATATATCGAACAAAAATAATTCAGTTACGGAAATACATGGGAAACATATTCCTTATTACGAAGTTCACATCCGATATATCGAACTCTGGGCGCCTAGAATGGCCGCCGAAATGCATGATCTCGGAGCGGCGATTGAGATGTGGATTGGCCGCGACCACGGAGCAAGAGCCGCGACTGAGACATTGCGCCTCGCACGGAGCGACGTGACGCCCAATACTTTCCGGAACTGTTTCCGATGCGCGGGACTCGCGACGGAACCCGCCCAGTCAGTGAGTGCGGACCAAGACAGCAGCATCGGTGAACTGTGATAAGAGCTCACCAACGTTCCCGATGATATCGCCAGTGAAATCCGTCCGACGCTTATAATGAAGCGCTTTCGGCAGTCGATGTGCTCCGCCAATGCATCTTAGATTTTTGAGGACACGGACTCGAAGTGGTGCAAACAATGTTTCGTGTAGAGAATGCTATGCTAGTTGAAGCCGACAAAACGAAACTGAAAACAAAAATCACCGTTTTTTTTCCACGTGGGCTGTTAAGGCGGAAAGTAGCTTTGATATTTGCAATAAATGCATTATTTTGGTCTGTTAATGGCTACTGTATTGTGTTCGTTTCTGCATACGCGGATGGCGGAGTTGGGGAGAGGGCGGGGGGCTCCCGCGGATTGCGAACTCGTACCATTAAGCTCGTTATAGGCGGGTTCGGCTATATCGAACTATTGGATATATCGAACTAATCCCGGTGCATATTGCTGTTCGCTATAAACATGTTTGACTGTACTCACTAACTATGCCTTGGTGTAGGCTTGAAACCAAAACAAACTCTCCTGATAAAAATATCATTCTAACATAAGTAACGTACTTGGCAACAAGCCTTAACTTACCGAGCCCCAACATTTTACAGAAAATTAAAATTTCCAGTTAGTCACTAAAAGGCATAAAAACAAAACATGCTCCGACTAAAAGCGGACATCGCACACAGAGTCAAAGCTCATTGAAACACAATGGGCAATAACTGATTACCAGATACTATAAGTAGGAAACTGCCATTCCTACTTCTATCAGTGGCAAGGGCAAGCAATTATATAAGGATTTATAAGGAGACAAGTTTGGGTACCCTTCGGCTTCTCCATCTAGCAATAAACCTCGTGCTATTTACAAACTTGCCACAGAAGCCCTTTTGTGTGGGTGTTTTGTACACCAAATGATTAAAAAAAAAAAAACATGAAGTCTGAGTGTTTTGCATCAAGCATATATGCAGCGTCTTCTGGTCATGTGATGTTATCGGGTACAGTCAAATATTTTAAATATATTGACCGACTAGTTTAAAGGGACCACCAGCTTCCCGTAAAATCCCAGATCACCCACCAGAAAACTTTTGTCCCAATCTCTGCTTCAAAGAATATCGCAATGCACTGCTATTACCACAAAAGTAGTAGCGCCCAAAAACCAACGACGCTCAGAGAACTACAGCTGTCTTTTACAAAGGGGAGACACCCCTAATTTTTAACAGCACCAGCTATTCCTCATTTGATGGGCTTAGCGACTATGGCCGCTATCTATCAGCAAGCTCCAGTGATGACGACAAGCAAATAAACTTGCTCTGTATTTCGGTCATGTTTTATTCACAGTCTTAGGAAGGACGATCAAGAGACAAACACCCCCCCATGCACAGACACACACTTCCCTTTAAATATCTATGCTGAAAAGGCCACTCAGAATTGTACAGGACTGCTTCCCTGAGCCTTCCTCCAGTGGTGTCTGTTCACAAGCTATCAATAATTTCCTCCCAGCCCTCAGCCACCTTTGTGAGACAGGGGAGACGCAGCATGCACGCGAGTGGTGCCTACCTAGGAAGAAGCAGGTGGACTCGGAGAGGCTGGCCAGCAGCAGGGACGGTCCCAGGTTGCCCACCACACGGGACACCTTGTCCTCGATGGGCTCGTCCACCGACCCATCGTCTCGCTGCACCAGTAAGGGGAGAGAAAGGGAGCACGAGACCACCGCCAGTTATGGTGGCAGGGCCTTCGCAATGACGCCCAACACTTTTCCCTTCCTTGGTGCACACACACAAAAGAAACAGACCTTTGAATCCATTAACAAAAAGATACTGACTAGAAATGGGAAAAGCGCAGCACAATACATTCTCCGTAAGAGCCACTGCGGCAGATCTCAGTCTACAAAGAAAAAAAAGAAGGTAGAAAAATTTGTTTTGCCAAGCTGTTCGCTAAAGACACACTCCCTCTTTTCGCAGCATTCAAAGCAATGGTCCATACTTTCTAAAAACCAATCAATGGTAGTTGAACAGTAAGCGAAACTGCATTGTGCATGTTGTTCCTCCTCCATTCCCTCACCATTTCCCGCTGCCGTTAGGAGAAAACTACCGTATTTTCCGGTGTATAAGTCACAGTTTTTTCTGAAATTTCGATTGGTGCGTCTTATCCGCCGGTGCAGCTTATGTATGGAATAAATCCGGTACGTGGCGGCCGTGTGTGGTCCACGCTCGAAAAAGCACCTGTGTGCTGCGTGATGTCCCCACACGTTAAGAGACACAGCTCTATAGTCTAAATGAATGAATTATTTGTTAGCGAGTCGGAGGAAGAGGGCTTCGATGGTTATGCCTAAACACCGTCTGTAAGTACTTGCCATCTGGGTGTATCAATAAACCATTTTTGAGAAGTTAGTTCTGTCTAGACTTTGGACTGCAGATGTACGTGTCTAGCACTGCTTACCGCAGGAGGCGTTCAGAGGCGGCGGCCCCTGCAACCATGCATTTTCACCGCACTTTCTAAGGAACTGATGCTCTACGAGTTTGCGAGATTAACAAGTGCGTTTTGTACACCGGTGCGTCTTATACACCGGTGCAACTTGTATACGTTTTTTGGGGGGGAAAACTGTCGGTGCGTCTTATACACCGGTGCAACTTGTATACATTTTTTTGGGGGGGAAAACTGTCGTTTTGAGGGGGGTGCGACTTATACAGAAGTGCGACTCATAGACAGGAAAATACGGTACACCCCCTGGCCACAACACCCAAAGCCTTTTTCGCTGGCCCCCTCATCATCACCTGGAATCCCTGGACGAGGATGAAGATGTTGTCGACGCCGACAGCCAGCACGAGGAAGGGAATGACCTCGATGATGATGAGGGTGGCCGGGGTGCCCGTGTAGCTGAACAGGCCCAGGGAAGAGGCCACCGACGCCAGCACGATCACCACGCCCGCCAGGCCCAAGGTCACCTGGGAGTCCACCTGCACCCCACATCACCAGATGCATCGTCTCTTTTAGTCACCATCGTCAACATCAGCACCTATTTCATGCCCATTGCAGGGTGAAGGTTTCTCGACTTCATTCTCTCAATATCAGCTAGGATGTCTTTGACAAAGTTTTCTCCCTGATCCAAGACGCTTGCTTCCTATCTCTAAGCGTTCCATGGTACTTAGTAACTTCTGAAGTTTCTGTGCCGTATTCATTGTTAGGAGTACACATCACCCTCCTTTCACGTGGTGGTGTTCGGATTAAGCTAGGAAGTGGACCTTCTGGAGAACCAAAATGGACGCTACACAGTGTGCGAATCATGGAGAACCGCCTCCCACAATCCCGAGCCGGTGCACACTTCGGGGAGAGACGCGTTGCACTGAAACCGGCCCGCCGCTCCGCTGGTTCGTCAGCGCCCCCGAGAGATGGCACCACCGGTCCATGCGCGGCAAAGGCATGCTAGCTGCACGAACATGTGCGCGTGGAGAGAGTCTGATCAGAGATCCGGTCTGGGTGACTTCGGCGGAACAGTGCGGCTGCGGCGGACCAGGATCTCAGGTAACGGGTTGTTGTCGTGCGCTGTGAGTGCCCGCCTCCTGTTCGTGATCCCGACCATGACGGCGTGATTCGTGAACGCCGTTGAGCGTTGTGCTCACATGCTTGGGAGTTCCCAAATAAACGGCCGTGCTTTCGCACTACTGTCTACTGTGTTCTCGTACCGGCGAACCTCGCTGGGCTGCTGTGGATAAGGGGGCCCACGTGGTTGACATGCCAGGAGCTAGTGTGGTGGCCTACACCGGAGTACTGGCTAGGTCACACCAAGAACCCCATATATCCCACAACAGTGACAAGATGCACCACCTCTGCCGTCTGCACTATGCTTACGGCTCGCCACCAAGGTTGATGGAAGAAGAGGTATTGCAGACACTCATGCAAAGGTCATGCTAAGAAAGGGGGCCCTGGCTGCACCCTCCATCAGAGCTAAGCTGAAACACGCAACACTAGGCCCTCGCACACAACGCCTCCCATCACTGTGTCAGCACAGCAAAATCAGCCTATGCAGGAAAGAAGACCCAGGTTGATGCAAACTAATTTGACAGCCAAGTAGCCGAGTACGTGCTGTCAAGAACGGTCTCAAACAAAATGTACTTAAGGAGTGATCTTCGGGCCCAGTTACCTGGCAAACGAGCAAGCCACTCAGATAGAATTTCTAATTTTCTTTTAATGTTTGCAATAAAATTTTAACACTCCATAGCTGGACATGCCACGTCATAACCTTGTGCTATGCATAATGTTGCTTCTAGCAGCAATGCTAAGCCAGCTGCAGAGATTTCTTTCCTAACCCTGACAAAGGTAGTATGCATCCAATTCAGCTGCATGCAACAAGAAATTTAAAAAAGAAAGAAAGAAAGAAAGAAAGAAAGAAAGAAAGAAAGAAAGAAAGAAAGAAAGGATGCTCCACTCACCAGCACAGTCTTGGGGGAGCGGTACTGTCCCAGGGCAAGGGTCACGTACACAAACATGACAAAGTAGCTCACTAGGACCGTAAACACGTCAGACTGACTCTCCCTATCCAGCTCGTCCTCCACAGAGCTCTGCATGGGGGAAGAAACAAGAGAACAGAGACAATCAGGGGGGGGGGACATCAACCGACCAAATCTGCAAGTACCAAGTACAGCGGTGCCTCCTAAACAACACGAAAACCCCATCACTACAAAATGCCCCTCAGCTCCTAGCCGCGATCAAACAGCGGGTAGCTTGGCACGAGGTTATGAATCCCCCGTAACGCTGATCTAGCAACTAGGAAAGTGAAAACTTTCACAAATTAGTAGCAGTCTGTTCTTTTCTCACAGCTCCACAGCAATTAAAAAAAAATAAGAGCACAGGTAGCAATAAGGCTGTTTTTCTTCACATTAGAACCCTTTCCATTTATCCCCCCAAACCCAATTTTAGCGAATACTGACAGCATCATACATAACTGCAGATGCTTACAAAAAGCAGCCTCTGTAAACGTACACCTCAACGTCAAGAAGCATATCTGTGACCGGGTAGTTGAGGTACAGCATACCGCAGTGGTGACAGAACATGGGCTTGGAACTTGGCAAGCAGGGGTATGCTATCCACCAAAAAATGTTTTTTGCAATCTCAGCGCACAGGCCCCCACCTGTGCCTGACACCACTCTTTCGCTAAATCACCCTATGCAAATTTTCAGTCTCTCCTAACATCACTGCAGGCCAATAAAGTGCCTTGAATGGAAGAGACAAGGCAGCAACATAGGTCTCTGCATTTGACGAGACATCCCCACTAGCTTCTTATTCAGAAGCACCTTGCTGTTCAACTGGCCTGAATTATGTTCAATCCACTATCTTACCTCTGAGAGAAATGCAATGCTCATGTTGGGGCTGGAGAAAGACTTGAGTGTCTTGATGAACCTGCGGGTACGGAGTTCCCAGATCACATTTTTGAATTTCTCTCCCAATCCACAACATGTACTGAAAGCAGTGAAACAATGCATCCCTAGCTGAACAAAGGTACAGGTATTTGTGATATGCGTAGCAATGACATAAAAACTGTCAGAACGTGTCAGCAAGATATTCTGACTTGCAAGATTGTGATAGTGAAGCACTGCAACTTACGCTGCAGATGGAAAATTCAGGTAGTCAGACCTTTGCGCATTCACTTGCTCATTTACTAGTTCTACATAAAAATAAAACGGCCCAAAACATTATACATAAAAAGTGAAAAAAAAAATTTGAGCATGTTGTTGTAAATCGTGTTTGAACCTCTCGTGCAAATGTCACGTGGTTCGGATGAGCCACGCAACGAAGGATTGATGTACATGCAGCACGCAGTGAGTGCTTAACATCTGTGCTTTTTGTGAACTTGAAAGACCTAGACGCTTGTCTTCACGGATGCCTGGTTTTCTTCCCACACGTCTTGCACAGCCTCAGGATACTACCCTCCCCCTTCACACTTTTGCCATACTTTTCTTCTGTGATTTCCTGCCCGCTACATCTCATGTACCTTCGGCGCTTTCTTCATTCGTTCGGTTACATTGAGGGACAACAGCGAGGCCAAACCCCAGGAGCGGGCGCTTAAAGGGGTACTGACACAAAATTTTGAAGGCGAGATAACTTCGGAGATCGATTGGTGTAAACACATATACATCATCTGCAAAATATCAGCGGCGAATACTGCCTAGAACATATTTAAAGTCAATTTTAAACTGTGCAAAACGCAACCGAGCAGCCAGTAGAGGACCACGCGCAATCGACATCCCGTGGATATTTTGTAAATAAACAACATCCAAACACGTCACGAGTTTGTGTTTGCCGCTTCCGCACTGCCGGCGTTTTTTGCCGGCTCGCCCGGCTCGCCGCTCCAATCGGAGGGCGGAGCTTCTGCTCTCGAGAACGAACGATTCGATCGTTGGCGGCGGAGGCGCAGTGACTTCATCGGCTCATCGCGCAGCTGGCCGCAACCAAAGTTCTACAGCGATTCCAGGCACTCTGTTTCTATTTTTTTTTATTAACATTGGATGCGAAAACGCGCCGGAGACGCAAAAAGCCCACTGAACGAGCCGCACGGTCGCTGTGCAGGCGGCGGCCACGGCCGCGAAGTGGCCCAGGCCGGCGCAGGTAGCTCGAGTGATAGCTTGTTACCGCTGCCAAGTCCCAACCATGGCAGCTTATATGAGAAAGGAGTTAGTGATGCAATGGCGGGTTGCATTAAAAATTGTCATCTGCGTCGCTTACGAGAGCGGCAATCGAATATCCGCTGCAGTGCTAAGCCGAACACATCTGTAGGCGGACCTGTAGGCAGACCGGCTGGCTGCTCCCAGCACGTCTTGCCACCCACTGTCTCGAGCGTCGCGCGTTGTTCTTTAGCCACGGTAGCATTTGCACTCACAGCGCCTGCGTCACGTCCATGGTCGCTTTTTAATTAAGCGGCTCACAAGATCAGTACGGGGGGGCATTCGCAGAAACTGCCGGCGATGCAGATTCGACAGTGCTACGGCAGCTCTGCTCTGCGATATCCCTCCGACGGTCACGTGGTCAGCTTTGTTCACACAAAATCCACAAAATCCATCGTTTCGCGGCACTCGCTGAAACCGAAACTGCGACTGGCCGCATTAAAAATGCCTCTAATTAAACAACCGTCGCACACTGAAGCAAATGAGGTTTCTACGGGTTATAAGTAGGTCACTAGCTACTTATCGCAACAAAAAAAGCAAATGCAAAATTTTTGTGTCAGTGCCCCCTTTAGCTGGCACTTCAAAATGCACCAAAGCAGCAAAACGTAAAAACTCGGTCAACATGGTCATGAAGAAACAAGTTAATTAACACATTTTAAATATTAGTGGATGATATATCTTGCTGCAAGAAGGGCCAACTCTTCATTACTCATTTCTGCCACTTTTTCCAAAATACCCTCTCTCGCTCTTTTTTTTTTCTTTTTGTTTAGATTAGACATGCAAGTACCATCCACATTCACCCAGCATACCTCATGGTTAGTCCACGCTCGTTTTGTGTGCGGTTTACGCACATCAGGCTTTTTTTTTTTTTTTTTTGCACACCTGCAGCATATGCAACAAGGGGTCATGCAGACAAAATACAAGTTTGGTTTATTCTGAAGATTTCGTGTTTTGTAGTGCCCCAGGCCTTCTCCGGCAGCAGAAGATGCTGTAGTCACTGAAAAATTAATCAATTCAGGTTAAAATTTTCATTCTCCCGCCAAATCGTGTTTGCGTGATGTCTGCCACGAAGTCATGAGGGCGGATATTCAAACGAAGTTACAGTGCGTCATTATGCTCCGCGACCTTGCTTATCGTTCGCCCTCCCAGAAGGCGCTACCATAGTCAGCCGCAGATCATTGTCCGCCGTTGCCTTTTTAGGTGCGGAGTACCTTAGGATCGCACAGTGTCCGTCCGCGTCCGTGCGATAGCATTTTCAATCGCAAAAAATCGCACAGGCACCGGCAGGATTCAAGCCTGTGTCTGGTTGACCAAACAGAGTTATTGTCAGTCGTTTTACTCATTAGGCTACCTACGACCGTGAGTTAGTACCCGAGATTCAAACGACTTACTCCCTCGCCCGTAGCGGTGCAGAGTACCTTAGGACCTCCCAATTTCCGTCCGCGTCCATCCGTGCGCACACCACCATCAAGCGAAAATCAAGCAAAATTCGATTTGAGCCATGAGTTGCAGTTTCATTTAGGGAATAATCAAGGTGCAACTCACGGTTCAAATCGAATGACGGTCGGGGCGCAAATCGAATGACGGTCGGGGCGCAAATCGGATGTCATTTTGAGTCCCCGTACTCCGCACCCTCGCCATCATTCACGGAGTGGAGATGCTGCCATTTTTTTTTACTGTATTTGCTCCTGGCTTGTTTTTGTTACGGTAGAGAGTAATCGTTTTGTAAAACATGGGGCATGCCCGACAAACAGGTCACGTAAGGCGACATTGCTTATGCCAATTGGCCAGGGTCATGTAAGAAAGCTCCAACGCGGCGGACTGCTGTGCAGCTAAAACAAGCATAGTACACCCAGTACCAACAGCAGTGCGCATCGGCACTTCTATGTTTATATGTATTTTTGTAACTTTCATTGCTTGCCCGACATAGCTCGTTCGGCAAGCTTATAAGCCGTGCCTAATTTGCGTTTGCTTTTGCCGGCCTCAGCCAATCACACAGCTGGCTGGTATGAAAATGAGCTGATGGGTCGCATGGCCATTCCCTTTTTCTCGTAATTATATAGCTTATTTGAGCAAAGCTTCGGTTAAAAGTGGAGTCAGTATGATTCTAACGAGGCAATCTTTCAAATGAACCAAACTTGTGTTTTGTCTGCATGGACCCCCTAAGTGTTCCTTGAAGCCACCACCCTGGTAGTAGGCAACGTCGGATAAATCAAGTACTTCTCTACTAAAGCAAGCATGCACAGGGTTGTAATCATCCTTGAAAAGCAGACTCACTCCCGCTCCCAGGCGATGGCAGGTCCCAGCAGCGATGTGTTGACGTGGTTGTTCACCAGAATAGTGATGACCAGGGCCGATGCCAAGGAGTACTGGTCGTTGACAACATTGCCCAGACCCACGTAGGGCTGCACTGGCCCCCCATACTCGCCCAGGCAGGGCACGCCGGCAAAGGCGTCGTCGCTGGGCGACAGGGGAGAGCTGCAAGAGGGACAAGGGCGAGCACGAGTGCCGCTTTTGCAAGGTGCAACGAGGACAGCCTCCCTACGCCAGACCAATAGACATGAATGGCATTGTTCTCTAGCTTCTCATTAATTCAGAAACCCAACACAAGCCTCCCCACTGGTTATTCCCAAACTGGCTTTTTCATCCTAAACAAGACATTCCAGGAAGTCTGTTTTGTTAATGCTGTTGCACATTTTTTTTGCGTTGTGCACTACATTTTTGTTTCAGTGAATTATTGCACTGCCGCTAGTCACACTCTCTATGCAGCTATGTTGACGATGTGATACCAAACAGAGAGAGGCCAGTCACAGCAGGTCACTGGGAGAATCAACGAGAAACTCACCAGTCATAGGACAATGCATGTTAAAGTTATAATAGATGCCTTTCTATAAAAGTCAAGACCGTCTCCTTCAGGAAGCGGATGGTGCAGCCGTATCCCTCGTCCAGATGCTGACAGAACACAGCCTCAGTGAATGGATACCAAGCACGGAGAACTTGAACCACGTACCACAACTTGGCTCTTCCTTATCAGAATAAAATATTCGCAAGAAATGCAGGCACTGAAAGCAGCTAGACACTGACAGTCAAGAACAGCTGCAATTAGCAAAGTGCTCACTTCTCAGAGGTTGTTGGACAGCAATCTGTCATTTAACACTTGTGTTACCGCACCTATTCCCATCGATAATATGTTATCGATGAATACAAATTCAAATTTTGGCGCTCTCCGAGCACTTCCAGACAGCTATCGCCATCCAAAGGGTAAAGGAGAAAGTATTTCATCAATTTCACTTTCGCGTTTATTGTCTGTGCCGTGGAAGGGGAGGGGGGGGGGGATTTTGAAATGTCCTTCGCTGATGGGGAGCAGGCACACGTGGTTTCGATTATGGAGTTGTCAACGCTTGCAGATGCTTCACGCGAACGGCAAATTTCGACAAATTTAGAGGAATCCAAGCTGAAATCTTTGGATGATGCCAGCAGCACAGACACAGAAGACAACTTCGATTGGTCAGACTTTAGTACGGATGGCAAAAGTGCGTCAAAGTGCCCCGGAACATTAACAGGTATCTGCTGTTGAGTTTCGTGTCCTCTTTCGGCCGTTTTATCGCAGGCACACATTGATGTAAACAGCTCCTGCCTGTTATAAAGGTTACAGCTCCTATCTACGGGGTCTCGGCTTCGTTCGGGCAAGACCACTTGGCTCCGGCTGCACAAAGAGTCAGATTCTCTCAGCAAAGATGGCCCGGAGTTTGCTTTGGCGTAGCGCTCCTGGATAGCGCACAGCGGCTCGTCAGAGCCGTAGATTTTGTCGGCAGCGTCCAGAAGTTCCGGAGCTGTGACGGAGCTTGCACTTGCTTCGATCAGTTCGCTTTCAGCTTGAGCTCATTGAACAGCTGCTGGGCTGTGATGAGCAAGATCTCGTGGGCCCCACCTAAACTGCACCTCAAGGTCCCCAGCACCAACCACAAAAAAGTGAAAAACACCGGAACTGCAAACTGTGCGACGAAGAAAGGAAGGTTGAGCAAAAAACAAATATCTGCGAAACATGCACAGCCAACCTGTCTTTCTACACATCAAGCAACTGCTTCACACGGCGGCATGACAGGCACTAGTGTTTATATTTTTGTATGTATGTAAATAACTTTCAAACTTACACAGCTCATACAGTGGAACCCTGCTGGTATGTCCCCCGAACTTACGACGACCTGCTTCTTACGAGGGAACACCGCAGTCCCGGCAAACTCCCCATAGAAACAGTATTAAAAATCCCAATGATAGGACGCTCAGGTGCATGCGGTACGTTTCATACGACGGACCCTGGCGCGGATAAACAGGCGTTTTTTCCCATATTTTACACCGCTTTGCCGCTTCATGCCGAACTTTATTCTTAACACCCATTTGACACTGCTTGATGTGCAAAGGTCCACATGAAGGTGAGACCACTCGCTCAACAGATGCAAGCAAGTAGGCAGGTACTCGTGAACGGGAGTTAACTTTCGACGGCCCTACGCAGCAGCAGTACGCAAACGCGCCAACCCCAAGAAGTCATGGTTCATGGTTTAGGGGGCTGGCGGATCGTAAATTTGAAGCTCCCATCGAGACGCCAACGAATGCGAAAACACTATGATGCAACCCCACGGCGAGGACTAACACCCGCTTTCCTCGCCGCTCGATCAAAGTTTCATCCTCTTACGACGCTCTCCCCCCCCTCTCTCTGCTCTCTGCTGATCAGTGTCTTTCAAAGCGGCGTTGCCACTCCGCTTCTTTCTTTGCTAGGGTGCCTAAATTCACGCGCGTCCGCCGCAAGGGTGGAGACACCTATACGTTAGCACGGCCATTTTGGGTCACTTGCTGGCCGCCGCAGCAAGTCACTGTAGCAAGACGGCACTATAATTTTCGGCGCAACGCGATTTACTCCCGATGTTTGAATCATCTTATCTATCTCGCATTGCTGGACCTTGTGGGAAGCGAAAACACCTTTGTGTCAAGTACTATGAGCCAATAGCGAGGGCATAGGGCGTTCGAAGGGTGTCTCCACCCTGTACGGGAAATTCCATTTGTTTTTTTTGTTCATGTCCGCTTAAACTTAGCAGTTTCACACTCACTTTTTCCCATGCTTTTACCTCTCTCAATTCACTCGACCACGTCGGCCTTATCTCGCGAGCGGAAGGCGCGGGGCTGGCGGGCTGTAAATAGCGCCTGATGGCACGAGTGTCGCGTAGTGCGTGGCACTTTGCTGGCGGGCTAGCTCGGACGCCGTGGAGGGGAGAGGGGTACAGCAACATAGGCGTTTATTTTTTTTAAAGAACTTGGAATTTCAGATAAAGGTTCGCAAATCAAGCGAGAATGCGCTAAATATCGTAGTTTAAATAAGTTCCTAGCCCACCTGTCGCGCGAGACCGTCTACTAGGACGGCATTTACCCGCACCCCGGTCGTACGACACCCCGGTCATACGACGCTTTCTCGCAGTCCCTTGAATGTCGTATTATCGGGGTTCCACTGCATTTGCAGTATTATTCAATGCGAACCTGTGTTAAAAGTGTATATTTCAAAATGTTTTTGTGTACACTCTGTGCACAAAGTAGCATTGACATTTTCATCTTGTCTCTTTCTCTTTTTTTTTTTTTTACTTTTTTGTTTTGATATTTTTTTCATAAAATTCGTAATAAATCTGTTGTTTGAAATTATTCCCGTTGGACAGCCCTATCCTTCCTCAATCATTTCATACCTTACACTTTAGCATCCCTCATTTTCTGTGGCAGTAAAAAAATATATCCTGGACTACTCCAAAACAACCGATTTTTCCACGGTGGCCCCACTAGAGTGTATGTGCATGCTGTTGGTTGGAGGCAAAAGCAAGTTCCCAGGCGCAGTGCGAGGCTGCTGCTTCTTCCCCAGGAATGGGGGGGCCCACCTGAAGCAGAAGAAGAGGTGCTCGAGGTAGGTCCGGTTCTTGTAGCTCAGGTCCAGCAGGGTGGCGTTGTTCTGGAACCAGCCCAGAGGCGACTGCACCATGCACTTGCCGTTGCTCAGGGGCGAGAAGCAGATGTCCTCCAGGGTGACCTTCCGCCCCTGGTACTCAGCCGTGAGCCCCAGAAGCTTCGCCTGCAGCGACGCCACCTGCACAGAGACATGACGCAAGACAGGGATGAATAATAACAATATTAATAATTTTTTATTGTCCGGGTGCAAATATACAACAAATTATCCAGCTCGCATAAGCCCATAGGCTTGTGGGCATAGCTGGGCAGCCTCAGCACTATAGACATAGGCGAAACAGATGCCCTAGCATCTTAAAAGCAAAAAGAAAAAAAAAAATCAGGGACAGATTGAAGGGGAAGGAGGAGGCAGAAAAAAAGCCTCTGATGATTGCGAGTACACTTTTCAAAGAAAATGAAAAATTTTCAGATACTATATAGAAATTTTCCCGAATGTGAGGCAAACCAAAAGTATACTAAAAAATGTGGGGGGGGGAAGGGGGGGGGGGGGGGGGGGAGGTTTGCTGGTACCGGTCGTGTCACAGTGCCAGACGAGTGTGGCATGAGCGAATGTCTCCAAACAATAAGTATTTGTTACTGCTAGGAGAGCATGAGTATTTGAGCTCAGAATCCTATTTGAACAATTACAGAAGAAATAAATTGATCTGAAGTTCAAACACCAGTAAACTTATACAGTCTTGTTAAAGGGACCCTGCAACACTTGCCATCGACTACTAGTAATGTATTTTGGGATAAAGTCTATTGTCAAAGAAAACTCCTCCCGTAAGAATTATGAAAATCAATTCACAATTAACGAAACTACGCGCGATGAGAAATCGCGCATAATCGTTCCCTCTCAACTCGACCGTGAACAACGCGATGAAAGCTGCGCGCTCTCTCCCGGAGAGGGGGGCGGCTCGCGGCGTTCTCTTCGGCGGCCTTCGATATATCACATGCCGGGTAGTTTTCTCCTTTTCTCCGCAACGCGGAGGGGCCTATTTCCGGTCTGGTGCCACAAAAAAGCAGGCATTGGTGCCTGCTCGCAAGTGCGCGCTCGGGCTGGTAGGGCGTTTTTGAAGCAATAAACGTTTGTAGTCGAGTGGTCCCGTTGAAAGGGAAGTATTGAGCTCATCACTCAAACTCTGCGCGCACTCAAAACGCAAAGAAACGGCAAAACTGTGCCTACAGGTTCAGACATAGAAGAGGTTCGTACACAGCGATGACGACGACGGAAATGGGAGAATCTAGCCGCGAAGTTGACCAGTGACAGCCGATCGGGCAGCCATGGCCTATGTGACGTCCCTTAGGCCATGCCAGGGGTTGCATAATGAGGACAACTGAAGAGAGAGCGGTTGGTTTTTCCGCTTCTTTCACAGCGATTTGCGCGCTCACCGCTTCACGTGCACATGTAATATTTGGCTCAGGTATTCCTGGCAGTGTAATCTAAACGTCGCGCAGGTTTACTTGCACTGCTCAAAGAGTGTTGCAGGGTCCCTTTAAAGGGGCCATGCAGAAAACATACAAGTGTGTTTTATTCGGGAGAATTTGCGTTTTAAAGTGCCCCCAGCCCTTGCCCGCCACCAAATAATGCTTTAGTCACTGAGAAATTAAATTTTTAAGTTAAAATTTTCATTCTCCTGCCAAATCGTGTGTTTTGCGACGCCTGCGATGTCGTGACCAGGACAGGTCTTCAAACAAATGCCAGTGTGCTGCTCAGTCTGCAGCATACTGCGTAGCAACTTGTTTGCTGTCAGTCCTCCTAGATGGCACCACCATACTGCTCCGCACCGTCCTTCACTTTTGTTTTGTTTTTGACCATATTTGCACCTGGCTTGTTTTTGCTACGGTTGGTAGTAATCATTTTGTGAAACATGGGGTGTGTTCGACAAACAGGGTCACGTAAGACACCGTCGTTAACGCCAATTGGCTAGTGTCAAGTGAGACAACCCCAACGCGCCGGACTGCGGTGCAGCTATAACAAGCATAGTGTGCGCCGTACCAACAGAAGTACGCACTGGCACCACTAAGTTTACGTGTACTTTCGTAACTTCCATTGTTCGCCCCAACATTCTGACTGCTGCAGAATGAATATGCATAACATTTAAGTGAAAAAAGCATAAGCCCTACCTAACTTGTGTTTGCTTTTGCCGGCCTCAGCCAATCGTGCGGCTGTGCATACGACGTCATAAGTTCCTAGTGCGGGAAATGAGCTAGTGAGTCACATGGCCATTCCCTTTATTCCCCTAATTATATAGCTTATTTGAGTGAAGTTTCCGTTAAAAGTAGTGTCAGTATGATTCTAAAGAGGCCTCTTTAATTAACCATCTTAGCTAGAAAAATATATAAATTGCAGTCCCTGCCTTTGAGAGGGATGGGGTGGTACACAGAATATGAAGTTGAGGTATATGAATTAGCTGGAAGCATTATTGGGTCACTTAACACAGCATTGTGTCCATAAGCGTGAGCATTATTTTCGGGTAAGGGGACAGGGCTGCTATCCTGCTGCAAGTTCTGCCCCTCTCGCACCAGTGAGGGACAGGGGAACCCACCCTGGAGTCGCGTAAAGAGAAGGCCAAAAGAGAGGAGCTCTTTTGTCTGGCACGGTAGTCCTGCTCCCTCAACGTGCACACATGCACGTATGTCATCATCTCAAACCGCTACTCCAGATACAAAATTGAGCAAAAAAAGAGAGAGAAAAAAAAAACTGAATCCTTTTACCGACAGGAAAGGAGCCTGCTTCACAGTGCTAGTACCATGGCAGCTATTTCTATTTTGTAGGAGTAACAAAAAGGCCCCTTTCATTTGTAAGAATTCTATAACCTCTGATTGATACATAGACCTTTCAATGAAAACCTCGGGCAATGCACACATGTACTCAATTTTAATGCACACACTACTCAGAGACCCAATTTCCCGGAAGAAAAGGTACGCTTAGCTTCAAGCAAATCCCGCAGTACTTCCCCAACTTGTTTAGATGAATGCAGGAAAGCAGCCACTGTGCTGTACTATCCCGCTGTGCTCACACTTTCTCATGTTTCAGCGATTAGAGCAGTGCTCGTTATATTCCAAGATTCTTGCGACCTCTGATCGGCCCAGAGACTGCAGTGGAATGTGGCCTTTACTGCGACCCAAAGTCACAATTCTTGTAGATGGCATATAGCAAGTCTGTTCCTAACTTTGCAATTTTAACCACTTACTTCTGGTTAGAACTGACTCATCAAAAGAATTAAAGAGAACCTCGCTGAGTATTTGCAGGCCAATGTGGAAAAGGCAAAACTCACTAAGCAGACGAGTTCGCCTTTTGCGCATGCACTCTCTCTCTCTCTCTCTCTCTCTCTCTCTCTCTCTCTCTCTCTCTCTCTCTCTCTCTCTCTCTCTCTCTCTCTCTCTCTCTCTCTCTCTCTCTCTCTCTCTCTCTCTCTCTCTCTCTCTCTCTCTCTCTCTCTCTCTCTCTCTCTCTCTCTCTTTCTCTCTTTCTTTCTTTCTTTCTTTCTTTCTTTCAGAACTGAACCCCCTCCCCCGCAAAGTGTAGAAGTCCATGACCCGTTTATATATCTGCTCCAAGGCAGAGCAGTACACTCCCCAGCATAAAAACAAAGTTAAACTAAACAAACAGCACTTGCCTTGTAATGCAGTCTATGAAGAAAAAAAAATACTGAACGAAAACTAATTGCTTCGTGATTAGTCTATGAGGAAAAAAAAAATGCTGCATGCCTGTTGGATTTTTTTTTTTGTGTGCAACGTGATCTAACACGTGTAAGACACCCACACGCCTATTCCTCACACATCAATGCTTCCAAACATTTTTTTCTTTTTTCTTTTTGAGGGAACTCTTGTTACGCGTCATAATTCAAACCAAAGTGGTACGTGTCCCTCAGTGTATCTCACCTCGTGAAGAAACTCCCTGTCGAACACGTTCCCAAAGTTGACTGTCAGGTTGTACCGCTTCAGGTGAAGTGTGTATGGGATCAGATGGCCACCATTCCGTGTGATGACCACTTGCTGGACCCTGTAGAAAGGCCTGCACAAACAGAAAGATCACCCAAACAGCCATTCAGCCACAAACCGTGCCAGTCATTTTTCAGCTACCTCTTGCCCACACTATCTTATACATGTGATCATGCATCTACACTTGCAGCCTACATTTAAAGAACTAAAGAACTACACGGCTACCCGAAAGCAAGAACCCCTCAAATGCTTATTGGTTGCACACATGCAAGGCTATTCCCCTGTTTCAGGTTATAGCATATGTTTAATGTAAACACTTGTCATTTGGTAAAGCTGCTGGCATTATGCAGATGACAAAGGTTTTCAATAAAACTCTTACTTTAAGCTTCATTTTCCGAAATTTCCAGCTTTCTTGAAACACATTGCCCCAGCCTATCTACACAATTTTACAATCAAAGTCATCTATACTGTTCACAACAGACTGAAGCTGGCAGGAAATGCAAGGCAGGTTGAGCTGAAAGCATGTCTCTGAAAAGAGCAAGTATGCATCCACTCTTCTTGTAGTATTTGCCATTGGATGCTGCCTAACATCTAAATGCAGACTGCAATATCCCTCAGTACCTCAGAACTGGTTCGAAAGTTCACAGTGAACACAAAGGGACTGGTCTTGCGTCTATTTCATAATCGAGTGGAATCACATTTCTCACTTTTTATGTTCAAGGTTTCCATTTGTCCCTCAAGCAAAGCAATTTCTCACCGCTACTATTATTATTGTCCACTACCACGAGCATAGGCTACTAGAGTTTCAGACAAAGCTATTGTCCGCTTCACACAGGTCCCAATCATTTTTATCCAGAGTTATGCCCAACCACAGCCACTGCCGGCAGCATTAAAGGGCGCCGTAATTGGCCAAAACACGCGACATTTTTTTCGGTGGCATGTTTCTGCAGTCGCAGAAGATCTGCAGGCTGACCCGTGCCTGCATCCGCAAATCAACATCCCTCACGGTCTTGGCAAAACATCCCGCCCACGTAGGTGACGAGAAACTGTCACTGCGTGCGTCATCACAAGCAACGCCCGTACCCGAACTCCTTGTCGAACTGATCTCGCTCCAGGCGTGCCCTGCTGTTTGGGGCAGACCACAGCTCCACGGGGTTGGTGCGGATGGTGAAGAAGTAGTCAGGCCCGCACAGCAGGTTCCCACAAGGACCAGGGAGGCCACAATGGACCGTCACAGGCCGGCGGGCACACAGTCCGCCCCAGCGAGCAAAGGCCGCCACAAAGGGCCCGCTGCAGCCGTCCGCCCTTGGGCGCAAAGCCGTCCCTTGGCGTAGAGGGGCGCGTCGTCGGCCGTGTCTGTCGACATGCCTGCAAGCAAGACAGAATATGGGGTCGAGTAGGGTGCAAGCATCTCTAACACCACCAAGAAGCGTTCCCAATCAGCTTGACACACATCGCGTACAATTAGGCCCAGTGTCACTGAAGCCCCTTCGCCTTTTAAAAAGCAGTTAGCAGTTATCTCGAGTCAAATTAGGCTTTACATACGTGAGAGTAAGTCGGACAAAAGACATTTAAGAGGTGAAATAAAAAGCCAAGCTGCTTGCTTACCTAAGCCCTTGATAGAACACACATGCAGTCAGAGGAAAAAAAGACACAGACACAGCAAAATGATACAGAAAACTGAATTCTTTTGCCTTTCAGAGAAATATAAATGGTCCGCTTTAATTAACCTCCTTTGGCGCAGCTGTAATATTACTCAACTTTGCAAGAGGTGCGGCAATCAGCCATTACACATCTGCCTTTGGGATGGAACAGTTAAGATGTTGGCTACCCAATTCAGCCCAATAGAAAAAGGCAGCACCATCAAAACAGTGTTACAGGCCTCTTCTATTTTTGGAAGGAATATAGACACACCAAGTTTTAGCGCTTCCCTAACTCATGGCTTACACTTTCCAAGTGTGTGAGCATGACTGTTCCCAAATACAAGGAGCAAGAAAAGTCATTAAAGCATTTTTTTTATTTCTATCTTAAAACTAGCACAGCAGAGATTATGTGAAAGATCAGTACTATTGCCAGGTTAGCATAAAAAACCAAATCACTTTCAAATGAGACGTCATGAATGTGTACTTATCACATAAAAAGACGCTACCAAACTGGACGAGATGAAGCACTGAATGTCGTGTCAACAAACAACAGGCTTGCCCAACACGTCAGTTATAAACGATTGCCTAGCAAAGATCTTAATTGAAATGAGCCAGTCCCCACGCAGCAACGAAAAAGTCATTCAAGGCTTTCGGTGCATTTAAGCTTGCGCTAGTGCTTCTCAAGACCTGTGCATGCTGTTTATAAAGCGGGTGGAAAAAAAAATAATAAATAAGACTAAAGCATAAAAGATGGCGCGATATCAAAGATAGCAGCGGCATATTGGACTTACTCGCATTCACGCAGCAAGAGGGCCCAGCATTCGGTCCCTGCTTGTACTGTGCGAGAATGTAGGAGACCAAGACTACTACGAAGAATGCGGCGTAGGTGAGGGTGGCCAGCAGGTAGTAGCCGTTGATGCCGCCCAGCTTCCAGGTTTCCTTGGGCTGCGGGTAGTCGGGAGGCTTGCACGACTCGAGGCACGTGGCGCAGCCGCACGGTTTCTGCCCGGGGGCACCGGGCTCGGAGCATTTCTTGGCGCTGGCATTCATAGGCAGGTATGTGTGGTTGTGGGAGACGATGGGAATGTCTGGAGCAGAGAGCAGGGAGAAAGACGCACTGAGCACTCACATGGCCACCTATAGCTTGTATCCACTGGCGAGGAAGAGATGCAGGCAACCATGTGAGTGCACAGTGACTGGTTGCATCGGGAACTACGGGGTGGCGCTACTTGTCCGTGCTAAGCACAAGACGTGGGTTGGACATTCCAAACTCTACCCCACCGAATGCAAAGTAATGCCTCGACTCCCAATGTGAGTGCGATTAATAACATCTCTGTTGACGCCACAGTTGAGAATTGGGCTGAAACGGAGCAGACGACCGTGAGTTTTTTTTCTTCAGCACACGGGCGTAGTGGCACAAGCCACGGCATGTCCGTGGCCATTTCCAATGTTGCCAAGCGAAGAAAGTGACAGCTAAACTTTTCAATGAATGCCACGAATGGATGTAACTTAAACTTTGAGCAGGTAGTCCTGTTTCACAACACCACCATGTAACACAACAGTGACCGAGTCAGCTAAGTGCCATGAAAATACACACGAAAAGGTGCAACAAGGTAAATTCTGCGAGGGCACCTGGCACTGGTTGCGATGTTGTGAATGCAAAAGCATTAGTGCTGTATTGCGAAACACCTCCTCTAAGTATCATACATTATTCTCCAATCACCGAATGTGCCTTCATTACCGTCAGCTATTTCGTTTTGCATTTTTCGTCTTTCTGCTACTATGACTTTGCACACACTTTTGTTTGCACTGTTAGACAAGGAGAACATTTAGTGGAAGCATATTTTTCTACTCACCTAATGGCTACTTCTGCAATTAAGCATGCTCAAATCACAGCCTCCATACATGTCTCAACACACATTTTTAAGGTGAAGGCTTTAATGCACTCACTAGGTCAACTGGAGTCATCAAGCTGTGGTGATGGCAGAAATGCATGCTCATCTCGCCTTCCAGAGGCTTGATTCCCATCCAAACCAAAATTTATTTATTTTTTCACTCAGTTACCTTGATTCTTTTGCAGTAGGTTCTCCCTCCCAAATTTGGCATCAGTCCCAAGCATTTTTTTCCCCAAATTTATTCTGTAACACATTGGCCCTATCGTGTGCCGTCCCTCGGCCACGATGACGCTGCCAGATTTGCAACAGTTAACTAATGCTTTCGTGTAAAAAAAAAGATGCATAACAATTTGTGGTAATGTAACAAGCTTTCTATAAAAATAACATGGAGGACACTGCTGTCAGGTTCAAGTTCACACCGTTGTCATCCATAGTGCATTTTAATAACCCAAAAATTACGCCGTGAGCTACCTATACATACTTGAGGTACGTCACACAGGGTGTTGCAATAACAACTAGCCGCTTTTTCATTCCCACTCAAAATTTACACAAAGGTCCCATTTTCATGGCCTGTTTTATCCAGCTATGATAATTGTAAGCGCTTTTACCCGTTTATTTTGAAATGGACTAAAACCAATTTCACCTGTGGAAAAATCAACGGCCAGGATAATGGCTACCTTAGAATGGCAGTGCCATGCTTCAGTTATTGTGTATCCTGTTCCATTCCTGGGAGCACTTTATCTGGGAGTAGGTTTGTTTAATAAACACTGCTTGTTCATGCTACGAGCTCTCACCCTGTAGCAGCCATTACCTGAGCCAAGTTCATAAAGGTGGTCGTCAATGGTTACAACACAAATTTCAAAGTTGACTCAAGCGTGGAGGTGACAGTAGGGTTTAACACACCGACACAATGCAGGCAATGAGGTGCGCCGTAATTTTGACCACCCGGGGATCTTTAACGTGCGCAGAAATCTCGAACACACAGGCGTTTTTGCTTTTCACCTCCATCAGAAAAGCGGCCGCCACGGCTGGGAATCGAACCCGTGTCCTCGTGCTCAGCAGCACAATGCCTTAGCCACTGAGCCACCACAGTGGGACCACCAGAACCATTTCCCAGGCCCAGGAAACTGCTCACTCATTGTTTTCGGAACAAGCCAAGTATTCTTCACGTCCTTACATCTGACAGTTGAAGCATGGACAACACACCATCCATCTATGATTGTCGACAACACTACAGAGCAAACGGGCGCTACCTCAATGCAGCTAAGCTCGATGCAAGGAAGAGCCAGCTGTATTGGCTAATGGCTATCCCGACAACCATGCCGAAATCAAGACTGCACACAAGTGACTATCCACCTACTGCAGTGACTAGGTCCGGCCAACAGGTCAGGCATTCAAAGGGACTTGACAAGTGAAATCTCAATTCTCTCAGAAGGGGGGGGGGGGGGGGGGGGGGAGATGCAGTGCATTCACACGCTCAAGTATGTGCGCCCAAGGTGACTTTCCCGCACCAGGTTCCAAACTTACCAAAGTCAGCGAATGTATCCTGTTCAGGGCAGCGTAGTGGGGGGTTCCCCAAAGACAGTACACAGGTTAGGAATACACAGAGCTTTTGCTTTAAGATTCTTGTTTTCTGTGGTTTTGTTTGAAGAATGCCTCGTCACTACAGTGCTGGTGAGTGATATACAGATGTATAAACACTTGTTTATGTCTAATAAAAACCCAACTGACAGTCTGCACCTCCTGCGTCCCTTCATTTTGCATTTCATCCTTTGCCCAGTTATTAGTTTAAACTGCCCATCACCATCTTTGTTAGCAGTGGCAGCCAGAAGAAAAACAGCTCATCTTTTCTTGAGCACTAGTGCTAAAATGCAAAGAGAACCAAAAAAAGGTGGGGCTTGCCCAAGTGCTGCTGCAAGGCTGGAGAAAAAGCGAAGCTGGGGGTCGACATAGCTTCTTCCCCTACGAGATCCACTGTCAGGGTTGGGGACCACGAGCGCAATACTCGGAATCTTCTTCTCTTCACTGCCGTTTAGGTATGGTGACTTAGATGCGATTGTCTGGGTTGGATTGTAGCCATCTCGTATGTTCTCGAGCAGCAACATGACGGCGTTCACAGCGCTTGTTCTTCATTGGGAGTTACATACTGCTTCACGCGACTCGTGTTTTGCAGGAGTCTAAACGATGTGCTTGGCGCAGAGTCACGAGGCGCTATGTGTCGCCGACGCGGCGTTATGCCGCGCGTTCCCCGAGTAGAATTTAGCCTGGCTGCAAGGCTAGCTCTCGATGCTACCAGATGCTGGGGCCGACTAGAGTTGAGCCCTGCTGGAAGGCTAGGTCGAGAGGTTGATTGATTGATTGTAGGGTTTAACGCGCCGACGCAACGCAGACGATGAGGCGCGCCGTAGTGGGAGGCTCTGGATTGATTTTGACCACCTAGGGATCTTTAGTGAGCGCCGAAATCTCGTACACACAGGTGTTTTTGCTTTTCGCTTCCATCAGAAAAGCAGCAGAAAAGCAGAAAAGAGGTTAGCGTGTGCTCTCTGCTCTTTGCTGACGCACAATGCTTTCGCACTCTCCCCCCCCCCCCTTGCCAGGAGGCACCACGTGCAACTTTTTTCTCAGCATTTTTTTTTTTCTCCACATGCCACCAGACCTAGCTCATGCTTAAACAGTTCCGCTGTCAAAAATAATTCTGAGAGGGAGCGTAGCCTCTGCAATGAATATATTAACAAGCTGGTCTTTTTTTAATTCCTTACACACTCATATTTCGCAATACAGAGGTCTGGCCTCACAACAACAAAAGGTCTACACAACACACACACATGACATCATCACAGCCAACGTCATGATACCCTCCTTAACAAGGGGACGCGTGCCTAACTACAATTACCCATTAGTCCTAAAAAAATCTGAGGTAACTTAGGGTAACCTTAAGAATTAGAAATTCAATTCAAATTAGTTCCAAGAAATTCCTAATTACTACTTAGTACTATCAATTTTTAGAAGCAAATTCCTTCGATTCCAAGTAAATACAGGTAATTGCAATGAGTCCTCACAACTATTTAAAGCAATTCCAAGGTCACCCCTGCTAGCTCCCCAAACGACGGCCCTGCCCGTGCCACTGCTCTCAGTCATGCTCCCTGTTAGGTGAGAGGGGTGAGCAACAGTGTCAAGTCAAAAGTCGGTAAACGAAAGGCCTGAAAAAAGCAAAAGCAGACCTCGTCCATATGGCAATTCAAAAAAACACGCGAGGCGACCCCGTTTATGCAACCTCACAGAAGCTTGGTTCAGGCATCCACGGAAGAAGAACTGGCGCAGCTTGCACTAGTGGTGCAAGGCTGGAGAAACAGCAGGGCTGGCGGCCCCTCTCCCTTTGTCAGAGACCGGGCTCATATTTATTTCCGAATTCACTAGCGAATTTTCTCCAGCACTGGCAGGCCCGGAGCATTTTGTCTGCAGGCTGTCACATTTCTCCCAAAGTGGACCGCATTAGCCCGTGCTAGAAGCCGCGGCCAAATCCAAGGCCAACGCCTGCGCTACGAACCCAAAGGAAACACTGCGCGCTTGGAATGCGATGATAGCTCACGCTGGTTTCATAACGCAAGGGATTCAGGTTCGATTCTGACCAGAGGAAGCGTTTTAGGGGTGAAGCACCAAAGGACCTCTCTCTGTCCGGGGCTTGGGGTCCGTGTACACAGTGTTGCACATGCATGAGGAGCATTGGATTGGATTGGAATTGTATATACTGTACACACGCGTTGTCACTCATTTACATGTGCGAGTGGGCAATGCCACGGGTGATTTACGGTAAGAACGATCCCCACTGCTTCGCCCACTCGTCACGATTCACTTCGTGGGGATGCGTGAATTTTTTTCTTTCCAACAGGCTGCACATGTTATTGTTCCCTGCCGCTGCTAACTCCGTATCTCTTGGGCCTTTGGGATGGCCCAGTGGTTCGGTTGCCGGTTTCATGTTGTAAAGGTCCTGGGTTCGATTCCCGGGACCTCCCTAACTGCATTTCTTTCTTGACACTTCGAAGTTTTCTGTTGCCACGGATGAACAAAGCTTGGCCTAAGCAGCTGTGCTGTGAAAAAACAAAAAGCCACGTGGCCAGGCTCACCCGTGAACACAAAGTCCATCTGGAATGGAGAGTGCATCTTATCGTGCGTTCCCAGGCCCATGAGGAGTGTCTCTGGACCACAGTCGTCCCCGTAGGCACCGCAGAGCACAGTTAGGATGTCGTGGCCCTGCCCCAAGCACGACGCATAGGTGTCCTCGGCATAGGCATGCTTCATGTAGTAGTTGACTGCATTGACAGCCATGCTGCTCCTCTTGAACTGAGTGACCTTCAACCAGACGCGAGGGAAACGGAAAGGTGGATGAGAACATTCATGCACGAACAACACCCCATACTGAGGGAGCTCTTTCAGCATGTCCAAGCATGTCCGATTGCTGCCAGCTGTGCCTATATTAGTTTCTTCCAGTTGAACACTACCTTCGGGCCCTTCTCTAACCAGCTGCTTTTGGACATTCCCATCACTGCTCTCTCTCTTGGCAGCAAATTTAACAAGTGATGCCCCAAAAGTTGCCCGAAACATAGCAAAAAGAAAACAGTGCAGCCATTAGAGTATGTGGTCAACTACAGCTGTGCCAAGTAGAGAAATAGAGTTCAGTAAGCAGAAACAAAGCGTACCTCAAGAAATGTCTCCTGGCGAGCGGAACACGTCACGGTACAGAAGACCCGTGCCAAGTTGAAGAAGCAGGATGGGCAACTCTCAAGCAACGAATGCAGGAGAGCTAAGTTATCGACGAGGTCGCTGACCTGTGCATCATCACAGCACAAGGCGTTCGGCCCTGCATGCAAAGTGTGATCAACTTGGTTAGTAAAACGTCTACCAGAAAGAAAAAAAAAAGAAAGAAATCTGACTGAGTAAAACTATGACAATCAGACATCCCAAATGTGGCATACAAAAGGCACTTACAGTACAGGTTAAGTTACTGAAATTACTACTCAGATTAACAATACAATCTTTCCTCAAATTTCAGCTTGCATATTAAATTTGTTACAGACTGAAAGCGAAGCTTTTCTTTTTCTTCAACCCGAAGGGCACACACACCTTTTGTAGCCTCTTTTGCTTTCAATCAACGAATTGTGCCTTGTTTGTTCAGAAATCAACAGCAACTAAATCTGGCATCTCTCTCTCCGTTCCTCAGCCATTTTCAATAACATAAGAACAAACGGCAAATCACAAAGTGCAATAGGTGGGCCCTGCAGGCCACACACTAGCCCAGCACTCTGAAAAGGTGCTGTCACATACGAGACAGATGCGTAAAATACTTGCATCAAGGCGGTAATCACTGAAGTGAACAACCAGATGGCGCTAATACAGGCCGACTTTTTCTGCCAGCTGTCGCGTGCCTGTTGGTGTGTGCATGTATGCATAGACACTGGCAGCAAGTAGGGACAATACCTATTGCATTGCCCTAGGTACGTAAATCTTTTGAATGCCCTTCTGTTCACGAAACTGAAACAGGAGTGAAAACTAAACCCGAAAGCGTCGTCTTCTATAACAACTCGTCTTCTATAAGCAGGCTACGGTGTTACGAGTGCAAATAAACCACTCGCAACAACATTGCTTGCCTAATAATGCAGAGAACGCCAAAAGTGCGAGAACAGGTTTCAACTCCCGACACGCTTTTTTGCACTACGATTTGTGAAGTCGCAAATCGAGAAAAGTGAAACAGCATTGATGAAGTACGGTGGCTAGTTGGGCAAGTTAGTATGGGTTCATGGTGTAACTACAGCACGAAGGACAAGGCACAAACGGAAGATAAACAACACAAGCACCGACTCTCAACTGACGTAAATCTTTTGAATGCCCTTCTGTTCACGAAACTGAAACAGGAGTGAAAACTAAACCCGAAAGCGTCGTCTTCTATAACAAGTCGTCTTCTATAAGCAGGCTACGGTGTTACGAGTGCAAATAAACCACTCGCAACAACATTGCTTGCCTAATAATGCAGAGAACGCCAAAAGTGCGAGAACAGGTTTCAACTCCCGACACGCTTTTTTGCACTACGATTTGTGAAGTCGCAAATCGAGAAAAGTGAAACAGCATTGATGAAGTACGGTGGCTAGTTGGGCAAGTTAGTATGGGTTCATGGTGTAACTACAGCACGAAGGACAAGGCACAAACGGAAGATAAACAACACAAGCACCGACTCTCAACTGACGTAAATCTTTTGAATGCCCTTCTGTTCACGAAACTGAAACAGGAGTGAAAACTAAACCCGAAAGCGTCGTCTTCTATAACAACTCGTCTTCTATAAGCAGGCTACGGTATTACGAGTGCAAATAAACCACTCGCAACAACATTGCTTGCCTAATAATGCAGAGAACGCCAAAAGTGCGAGAACAGGTTTCAACTCCCGACACGCTTTTTTGCACTACGATTTGTGAAGTCGCAAATCGAGAAAAGTGAAACAGCATTGATGAAGTACGGTGGCTAGTTGGGCAAGTTAGTATGGGTTCATGGTGTAACTACAGCACGAAGGACAAGGCACAAACGGAAGATAAACAACACAAGCACCGACTCTCAACTGACGTAAATCTTTTGAATGCCCTTCTGTTCACGAAACTGAAACAGGAGTGAAAACTAAACCCGAAAGCGTCGTCTTCTATAACAAGTCGTCTTCTATAAGCAGGCTACGGTGTTACGAGTGCAAATAAACCACTCGCAACAACATTGCTTGCCTAATAATGCAGAGAACGCCAAAAGTGCGAGAACAGGTTTCAACTCCCGACACGCTTTTTTGCACTACGATTTGTGAAGTCGCAAATCGAGAAAAGTGAAACAGCACTGATGAAGTACGGTGGCTAGTTGGACAAGTTAGTATGGGTTCATGGTGTAACTACAGCACGAAGGACAAGGCACAAACGGAAGATAAACAACGCAAGCACTGACTCTCAACTGAAAATTTATTCGCCCAGTTGGTCTAGTTATACAATAAGCAAACATCACTTTGCACATGTGCAAGGCAAGACAGGAATACACAAAGAAACAGTCAAGAAAAATATACACAGAAGTACAAATAAAACACTAACACATAAAAGACATGACTGAACGGGCACCAGCAATTTTTTCTTTATTATCACTGTAGTGACTTTTCCAGGAAGTTACTTTCTGCTTGTCTTAGGGCTAAAGATGGCTTACTGATACAAGTGTCCTTCATTCGGTGATTATGAAAGGCCTTTACCATCTTTCTGTATCTTTGCGACCAATGGCATGATAGTACCTTCCTGTCATGTCCTGTCGTGTTGTGTGGTACAGGCCAGAAGGGAAGGCACCGCCTTGTCTAACAACCCCGTATGCTCTCTGGGCCTCATGTTGAGGCACTTCCCTCCTGGCCCATGTACATAAAAAAAAAGAAAAAAAAAACAAAAAAAATTCTGGAGCCCATTCGATCATGTTTTTTACATGTTAGTGCTTTATTTGCATTCCTGTGTATATTTTCCTTGACTGTTTATTTGTGTGTTTCTGTCTTGCCTTGCACATGTGCAGAGCGATGTTTGCTTATTGCATAACTAGACCAACTTGTCGAATAAATTTTCAGCTGAGAGTCAGCGCTTGTGTTGTTTATCTTCCGTTTGTGTCTCGTCCTTCGCGCTGTAGTTATACCATGAGCATTGATGAAGAGTGTCTGAGGAGTTTCCTGAAACAAACATGTGTAAATGTAAACTAAATGTATGCAGAAACTCCTATAGATCACTGCTTAAAAAAAAAAAGACTAACTTTAGCTCTTAAACATTATTTGACACGTCCTTTTGCTGCAATACTGGTAAGATTTGCTTCTCTTTCTATTTTGGCTCAACGTTTCCCTCATAAGTAGAGTCAGCAGATTTACGTAGGTGAGTGCAAAAGCCATTGCCAATTTGCCCTGTCCGTCTGTTTATATACGGCTAACTTCCGGCAAAACTCTGGGATTAAACAGCGCGGTCAGCTAGACAATGTGACCAGCTGTCAACCATGCTGGGAAATCACACAAATAGTTTCTGCTGCTTTTCCAAGGCGGCAGCACCTTTTTTGTTGGAAATGGTTTGAATGACTTCGCTGTTCACGATACGTGACGTGATCTCTTGCGTCCGCATAAAAACTGAAGGAAAACAAGAGAGCCGTGACAGCTTCAATTATCTGCTTCTAAACAAGCAAAGCATCGCTTGCCATTGAAGAAAAGCTGAAACAGCTTTCATTCAGCTCCCATTGTCCCTTCAAACAAAGCCTACCACCACTGACAGTGAGAAAATCTGTTTTATGGCGTTTACTAACTAATGTTTGCCTCCCTTTAACAACATGTGCCGAGTGGGAGTTCCCATATGCTTGTTTACGTGACTGTACCTTGAGGATTTCCTTTTTATGCAGAAAAACACTTTACAAGCGCCGCCATTCCTTTTCATCATTGCCAATTTGTGAAATCAGAAAGATAGCGTGGAAAAATGTATGGGGCAGGAATACCAGTTTGGCATTTTTTTGCGTTGTTTAACTGCTGTTTCTACGAGTGGTAAATTTGCACTCATGGCCCAGTAGCCTGCCAATGCAGGCAAGCCTGTTTTAGTGTGCAGCACTTTGGCGGCCGCTACAGTGGTTTGGCAGCGGCGTCGGCGTCGTAACTGAGTGAGCGAAGACAGAAAGGAAACGGCGGAGGAAAGTGTGGCGAAGTATGAGGGGGAGGGCAGTACGCTGAGCCCGCATTAGACACTCGTCAGAGCATTCGGCAAAAGTGTGAGGTGGAGGGCGACCCTCGCTGCTACGGCGTCATTTCTCTCACTGCCTCCACTCGCACTTTCGCCAGACACCCCGCCTCCATTCGTGGCTCATTTGAACCACGTAACATTTGCATGGGAGGTTTAAACATAATTTGCAACGACATGCTCGGTGGGGATGACGACAACAGCAGAGTAGCGCGTTCCGCCACACATACGCTGATCCTGCAATCACCTTCCAAGACACAGCAAATACCGTATTTTTGCGCGTATAACCGGCACCAAAAATGAGAAAATTTCAGTGGCAAAGTAGGGGTGCGGATAATACACGGGGTTTTTCCTTTAGTGCAGCTTCACGGCAATGCGCATTGTGCCGTGAAGCTCCTATGCAGTAACACTGACTAAGCCTTCCATGGCAACGATTGTGCAAAAAATACAAGAAGGAAGAAAAATCAAGGACGAGTGCACTCTAACAACTGAATTTTATTAGTGAATTGTGACTTTCACCTTGCAGTCAGTGTATTCTACTTGCTAAATATACGCTTTTTCTGTCTACATAGTATGTGATGTGTTGCTTGAGCAGGAGATTCGGTGCAGCCTTTCCTGTATCAAATGTGCGGGCAATACGCGAGGATTTCTTTTTCTTTTCTGGCGGGCTGAAAGTGGCGGTGCGGATTATATGCAGGGGCAGGTTATACGCGCAAAAATATGGCATGCGTCGTGACCGAGAAGACAAGTTCGCACTCCGCACAAATTTCACGTTAGTGAGGATAGTAATCATCAATGCTTTTTTTTTTCTTGCTTTGCACTCCTTCGAAAGTTAGCACCTCGAATGCCAAATGTTGGCCTTTGTACAGACACACACACACACACACACACACACACACACACACACACACACACACACACACACACACACACACACACACACACACACACACACACACTTAGAAATTTCCAAAACGATCAGGCTCTTCTAACTATCTCTAGTGTAGATCATTTACACAGAGAAACAGTAACTTTAAAAGATATTCTCCCATCGTCAAAGTTCTTTCTCCTAAAGTGCTTTGGAATAAGCAAAATAAACAAGACTTCTGCTATATTTAAATGAATTGGGTCATTCTTTCCCAAACCTTACATTAGAGAAAAAAGTTAAAGCTGTTTCAATCAATATCAAAACTGACGAATGTGCAGAGCAATGATTTGCCATACGGGCTGTGGCGCTGTTCACTTTTTGCTACACCCCTTACGCTCATCTCACCCTTCTTTTTATGAATTGAACAGAGGTTTGTTCAACGCAATTAAATTTGCCCACCGTCGCAATGCTTCTCCTGGGACAGCTCACATCCTTTTCTTTATTTTTTTGTTTCTTGTTCCGCCTAGAACAGCACCAGGGAGAGTTCTGCTCTTTTAGTGCTTGCTTTCACCTCGCTCATGCTGTGCCTTTCTGCGCCATTTTGAACGAGTCGTTTTTTGTTCGACGGCCACTTTTTTTTCGCTTACTATCGTAAAAATAAACCCAATGCGCATTCCTTACTAAATGGATGCAGGACCTGCCAGTCAATTACATACATTCTGCCTCAAAAATGTATCGGCAGTTTTCGTTGCACTAAATAATGGGGACATGAATGACAAGTGCCAAAGGTTCCAGGAGTTTTGAGCGGTTGAATCGAGGAACAAGCCACAAGACGAAGCCTGATGCACGTCGGCACTTGTCAACCAATCCGTAGCGACTGCCCACAGCGTTTCTCTTGTGCGCACCACGCACTCATCTACAAACTAGAGACGAAATGCAATCGGTGGCAAGAGGAGGACAGGCGTGTGCACACTCTGCTGTCACACCCAGTTTGCCCACACTGACCGTCCACTATGTCGGGGCAGATGCCTCGGAGATTGGCCCAGGAGGTTGAGTTGACAGCCTTGGGTGGGCCCCGGTCCACACAGGGCATCTGCTTCGATGTCACGGGGTCCACGCCACAGCTGCCCCTCATGACACAGTGCTGGCCAGTGGCTGCTGCAATCTGCAAGCACAGAACAGCACCAGTTGAGCCAACGGGGCTCGGGCACAGTCCCAGCTGACAAGCTGGACATCTTAAAAAACTCATCACGCATGTCAGTGCCCAAGCTGCATACAGCGACGTGATCACAACGCCTCTGCCAGGGCTTAAAGCCATGAAGACAAAACACAAGTTTGGTTCATTCGAAAGATTGCCTCGTTAGAATCATACTGACACCCCTTTTAACGCAAACTTCGCTCAAATAAGCTACATAATTGGGAAAAAACGGAATGGCCATGCGACCCACTAGCTCATTTCCCGCAACAGAACCTTTGATGTCATACCAGCCAGCTCTGCGATTGGCGGAGGCCGGCGAAAGCAAACGAAAATTACTCAAAGCTTATCAGCTAACTAAACGAGCTATTTGCACTTAAATTTAGTGCACATTCTTTTTATATCAGTAAGAATGGTGGAACAAACAGTGGAAGTTACGAAAGCACACGTAAACATAGAAGTACCGATGCGTACTGCTGTTGGTACTAAGCGCACTATGCTTGGATTAGCTGCTCAGGACTGCAGGGCTTTGGGGTGGTTTAGGTGACACTGGCCGATTGACGCAAGCATGGTGTCTTATGTGACCATATTTGTCGAGCGAGCACTATGTTTCATGAAACGATCATTTTCTCCCAGAACAAAAACAAGCGAGGTACAAATACGGTCAAAAACAAACCAAAGGCAGAAAACAGCTTGCAACGGTATGGTGGCGCCATCTAGGTTCACTAACGGCAAACAAGGCTTCGGAATCGGCTGCACAGCGGTCGGTTTCCCTGATGTCACTGCGGACCACGAAAACACACGATTTAGCGGGAAAAATCAAAATTTTAACCTAAATTGATTAATTTCTCAGTGAATAAAGCATGGTTTGTACCCGGAGACATGCTGGGGGCACTATAAAACATGAAATCTTTTGAGTAAAACAAACTTGTATTCTGTCTTCATGGCTCCTTTAAACTACCTTCAGGGGGGACATGGCTCATAACTCTATTTCTTTTAATTTTTAAGTAAACTCTATGAAACTTGTCTGTCTGACTGCTTTATATATTTATTTCGTTTATATTTGGCGCCGTTGGAGAAAATAAAATCCAGTTGTAAGTCAGCGCTTTGTGTGTCCTCTTGCTGTCGTCCTTTGCGCTGTGGTTCAACATCAACAGGTTTAATGAGCTGTGAAATTAGTTCCAAGCGGTGCATCAAAAAACTGATTCTCCTTCTGCACTCACCAGGGTTCATAGTATTGGAACATATAAAGGATTGCAGTTTTATGACTAACGCTGTTTCGTCTATTTTTCCTCCAAAAATGAATAATTATCTCTAATTATGTTGGTAACTAATTGACCGAATGAAAAAATTATGGCATATTTCAAATCAGTGGGGAAAAAAGCCGTAAGACTGAAAAGTTTCACAGAGTTTGCTTACAAATTAAAAAAGTTTTTTTAAGAGCAGTGCCCCCCTAAAACGGGCCATGAATACTAAACCCAAGTTTGTTCACTAAGCAGACTGCTTTCTCCCCATAGTAATCATACCAAATTAATCGTACACTTCAAACAAATAATCGAGATATTAATGAAAACCGATGAAGCAGTGATGACTCCCCAGCCACTTTTGGCAATGTCTATTAGACGTCGCAGAATCTTGTTTGTACAATTGGTGGCCACCAACCTAAGCCACTGTCAAAAAGCCCGACTGGGTGATTGCAGCGGAACCTCTAGTTCTGTTTGATCATATCCATTGAATGTTAACATGCACTGACAACTATGCTTTTCGTACTGGCCCACATTACATCGTCCCTGCCAGTAATGTGTCACTGTACTGCGAAATGAAGTTTTCAGGCGAAAGTGATTTATTCCGGGATTCCCGAAGACATCACTGACGTCATATCCGTCACGAAAGTGACGTCAACACAACAAAGCAAGCGGCCTGTAAAGGGTGCACCCCTGCACTCAGGGTCTTCTTGCGGGGAAGCAACCTTTAGTACTAAAGAGTACGTATCACTTTGGGTTGTTAGTTTTCGGGTTTTATATATAACTTAACGCGAAAGTGTTCTATGCCGGGATGCACCTAGATTTCACTGACGTCATATCCGTCACGGAAATGACGCCAGTACACCTTTGCCGAAGCGACCCACCAGCAGGATGTCGCTCGCCAAGCACACCCACATGACAGACAGCCGCAGACCCGCAAATGATGCTCAGCTGCAGATTTCGCTGCACATTTCACTTTCGGGTTTTACTGATTCCTATGACACAGTAATCAACCACCGTTATTTTTTTTTCAATGTTTCTTGCATTTTTTTGGCTAAAAAATGGTTGGAATGGAGCTGAGTGGAACTAGTTCTTTCAAATTGAACAAAGTTGTATCTTGTCTCCATGGTGCCTTACCAGCCAGGAATGCTACTTGGCCCCGCTGTAAATGCAGTGCTGGCTCTACCAGTGCTTAGATCAGCACCAAAATAAGGCACAGTGCATTGTTTTGTGCATTGTGTTGGGCCCTTCTACAATTTTTATTACAGGGGTTGCACTGTGGCCATGGTTTGCCATCCAAATGAAATAAACACACATCTGCCCACACGAATAAAGAACGCCAAAAATAAACAGCATGCACGTAGGCTAAAATGTCAGGATATAAACCAACAGCTACATGCATATCAAATGTCACTGTGTCACTATACGCCTCGAATACTGCTTGCAGGGCTACCACTGAAATCCCCCTAGCGGCACGTTTCAAAAGCAGCTGCGGGACGCTCCGGCCCGCGTCCCACTGTTGCCGCTGCTTTTGGGCCACCGTTCAAGAGTGAGATTTACCGTTTGTATGTGTTCAAAATACACATCTATGCGAAGCAGTCACTCTGTTCGCAAATGTGGTGTACTTACGAGAGTGCAAACGTTTCTGACGTGACCTTAGTGTGGTATGTTCGGTATGTATGAGCGCCAGGTGTGTGTTACAGACCAGCGTTGTGAAGCCGGCATATGCATGGAGCGAATTGTAATTCCGCTGCCCCGAAATTCACTAACAACGTGTCGTAAGCAGTGTTTTTTCAGATGGTCATGCTACAGCTATACACTACGATGTAAATCGGTTTTGTGTGTTCACATAATTTATACAAAGTGCTCAAACTTGACAGCTCGCCAGTTATGCTTGCCAATATCATACCTCAGATATTGATCACTACCGTGGACAAGCCAGCATGGCATAGATTTCACGAACAATTCACGAAAGAAGTGCAGTGGATAATATCAAATTATACTCAGGGGTCAGCACACAACAAAAAATTTTCTTTGTCTTGTCCCGATATGACTTCCCACAACCCCTATAAGCACGCGCTTATAGGGTCAGCCACGTCCGTGACTGAACGCTTCTTCGAAACATCCCCAGATGACACAGGGAGCCTGCAGAAACTAGCACAAACTGAGATCAGAGGAGCTTATCAGATACCCCACTCTTCCAACGACCTCTCATCATTTGTGAACTGCCTACCCTGTATACTAAAAAAAATGCATCCAACAAATGGTCAGCTGTTCATTGAAGCCGAAAAACAAATGGAAAGTTAACACGCAGCTTGTGTGTGTGATAACTACAACGTTCATTCCTTGATTTCTTTGTGCATTTGAACACAACAATACGTAAGCACCCCCCCCCCCCCCATGTCCTGTGAAATAGCAGTGCATTTCGCTTCTAGTTGCTCGGTCTGGTGAGTCTTATACCTGGACTAAGTTTAGACAAACGTCTTTAGCATTTTTGAAGCTGCACTGGGTTTTTTTATTCCCGTACGAGCTATTCTGTTTCTTCCTGACTTGCAGACCATTTATTATTCTGTGGTTTGATTACCTTTACTTGGTTCTTGCTATAAGGCGTCAGTGGGCACATGTTTAACGACGCAGAGCCTTGGAATATACTTAACATTTTCGCATGGCTTAAAAAGGCACAAGTGGTTGTCAGGTATTGGGATAGTCACATCCCCCGGACAGATTTTTCTACAACTCAATTCGAAACAAAGCTGCATTCACTGTATGCACTGCAAGACGAATACAACCTCTCACTGTATCAGTGTCATACCTAAATGAGGCAACAATAGAATTCATTTGTGTTTACTGTGTTCGGAGGTGACAATAGTGATACGCTGCTGCTGTCACCAACAGCTGTAAAAGAGGCCATGAAACGCACAAAACCGTGTCCCCCAATAGCTTTTGTTGGCATCTGAGCACTCCACCACGCCACAGCTGTTTTTTGAACTGCTATAAACTTACTATATTTCCTTACAGACGTGACCACAACAAGTTTTTTAGGGTGTGGAAAGGCAAAATGAAGCGAAAGAAAAGCAAAAGCACTGCATGAGCCCATATAAGCCACCTGCACTCATCCCGTAAACACCGCGGAGAAGCGGCGGCAGGCAGCGCAGCCATCATATATCATCATGGAGGCATATATCGTTATTTTTTAAATTTTATTGTAGGGTTTAACGCGCCGTAGTGGAGGGCTCCGAATTAATTTTGACCCCCTGGCAATCTATAACGTGCACCCAAATCTCGTACACACGTGCGTTTTTGCTTTTCGCCTCTATCAGAAAAGCGGCCTCCGCGGCCGGGAATCGAAGCCGTGACCTTGTACTCAGCAGCGCAACGCCTTAGCCACTAAGCCAAGCCACCGTGGCGGGTGCATATATCGTTATGGCCTCCTTTATACTTCCCAGGAAGTATAAAGGAGGTCATGATATCGTCAAACACAGCCCTTCCTTAGTTTACACAGAATTTTACAGAATTTATTTCTGCTCACGTTTATTGGCTTCCTGTGGTACTAGATGAAAGCTTGAAGCCCTAAGTTTTGCTACCCATGTCCATCACATACAATAATCACCATTCTGCTAATAAAACAATGAGAGTGATTAAGCCATGCCCAATTAAAAGAGAGCCAAGAAAAAGAAGCTACAGGAACAATTTGAGAGAAATCTCTGCATTCCTATCTCAAGCACGCAGACTAAGAAAGCCAAGTCACTCTACAAGCAGGCTTCAGTGTAAGAGCTTCGGGTAATCTTCAGGCCCAAAACAACTTTATGTACCATTTTTAATTAAAAAATACCAGTTCCAAAAAATACTGCCAAAATATCACACTACACTGCCAGCAATATTTGCTGAGCTGTTGTGCTCAACAGTCCCTAAATGACCATTTTTGCTCACATTTCTCTACTTCTCCTGTTTTTCTCATAATTACTTTTTTGTCATGGGGTGAACAGTTTTGCATGGTACTTTAGAGTGCACTGGTCATATTTGCATGCGTCATCCTTACCGCATTCAAAAGCTTATCAGTTCAGTAAAGGAAATATAAATATTTTTTATAGAATGATACAAAATATCCTGCACTTTATTCGGTAAAAGAAAAATTATTCCGTATAACATGAAATGCCATATGGTCATAAATTATGCAATAAGAAAGCTAAAATTAGGTGATAGATGTGCACTTTCTGGTCCTTATTGATCATGATGCCATACAAAATAAGCCAGTATTTAGTGCAAAGCTAATAAAAATTTGGGCAGAACCAAGCTTATGCTGCACACACACGAACTGATTGCATATTTTTATTCTCAGCATGCCAGAAAAGACTGTGTGAATCTTCCAACCGCGTTAGCAACGGCTAGGGTGTCCCCTTCGAACCCAATTCGGCAAACAGCAACAGGCTATAGGCAGCTGTAAACCAAGAAAGATAAGAAAATCTTCAAGTCACTTTTCTGTTCACATGGCCTAGTGTGCAGAGCAAATTATCTCAGTCCAATGTGCCCTCCTATCTCGCAACAGTACCTTGAACGCTGACATTATCTTAGAAGCTGTTTACTTCAAGCCTCGACCCATTGGAGCTGAAATGGCCCCAATCAGCTCATTCCCAGCCAAGTTAATCCTCTGATGGCTGGCTGTGCATGCATCTGCTTGGGCCATCAAGCACAGTTCCACAGAAGACTTGGCTACGCAGTCTAGACTTTTTTACCTAAAAATCTACAAAACCCATCGAAAAATCAGTTGAGTAAATTTCAAAATATAGAAACCACCTAGGCTGACCAGGCTGAAGCCATCTGGCCACCCAGGCTGCCCAGGTGGCTTTCTGGTGGAATTCTTCAAACATCCTAGCTGCTTTGAAAATTCAATGCAACTTCAGTCAGACCTTTTGATTTTGCAACCCCACTTCGGTGTCGAGCAAATCACATACAAGGTACAATTAGCAATGGGAGATGAAGATGGTGAACCTGATGAAACAAATTGATTTACATCACCAACTGGTATCCCTCATATATAATCCCTCTTCCCTGGTATCCCTCATGTATAATTATTAATTGCTAATTTCATACTTCGTAAGTAGAACTTAGTTTTTAAGTGGTTACTCCATATCCACAACCAAAGCATAATTTGTGTGTTCAGGGCCACATTGTACAGGGGGGGTCACATTGGCTGCCAAGTGTGCTTACTTTCACCCTCTAAATAACACTAAGACAAAAAAGGCAGAGATCTGAGACTTAATGGTATACCCTTCCAAACTTTGCTCCATTGCCATTAATAGGAGAAACCTTTATGACTCCGTAAATTAAAGCTGTGCCTTTATTTGCATCCACAAAAGAGGAAAAAAAAAAAGGGAGGTACCCCATAGCTGACTTGCAAAGAACTAACCGTAACCAGTTCACATGACACCAAAGAAGGATTCAAACTGGCTACATGGACAAACATCCACAATTATTTGATGATCAGAAAGGATTATTTAGAAAATGGGGAAGAAGACACGCAGAAGCACTGTTCCCCATGCATTTTCCTCAGCCATCCTTCGCTTTACGTTCAAGCTGCAATTAGTAATGGACAAGGAGCAGTGCGGTCGACCCTACCAGGCTGCACCCTCCGGACGTGCCGTTGCATCAAGGTCTTTCCCCGAAACACTATCTGACATATCTCAAGGCAGCAGTTCCCCATCTAACCCGTGACAAAGAGTTGTCGTGGAACAATCCACATTTCACGGACACGGCGTCAACCATAAGATTATCTGATAATTGGCATGAAAGCTAGTCAATGGAAGATGATTTCCATAACAGCGTTGCCAATTAAAGCCCAATATGCCAAATACTTCATTAAAAGATGTGTGTTATCGCTTCATGATAAGCCTGTACTCTGTATGATAAAAGAGGTACCTGGAAAGAATGTGACGAGATAAAGTTTCAATAAATGCCCCTTTTGAGATAAGCAGAACAGACTCGCAAAGCAAAGTTGGCAAGCGACCTCATCACAGTTATTTCAGGAGTACCACTTCCCTTAAATTCTTGTGTGCTTCGAAAAAAACTAGAAATTAAACACTTGGGTGAAAACTGGGGACGTTTACGCGAGCAAAATAAAATTCTTTTGTAAAAACGATAAATATCGTAAGGGTGCATATGTCATCTAAGCAAACAGTGCAAACACAATAGGAACAGAGAAGAAGGCTCAAATGATGTCATGGATGTATACTCCGCCATCCTGTGACGTCATTTGTGTTGCTCTATGCAGTCAGCAACTTGCATAATGGTTCAGAGACCTGTCCATTCCCACCTATGAGTCACATTTTTATCAGCAGATATATGAATGCCTTTCATGTCCACACCCACGAGCATGAATAATGTTTACAACAAAAGCAAATTCAATGCTGTCATGCGCGGGGACTAAATTAAAGGCCCCAATCAGCACAATGAGCAACGGTTTATTATAAAATTTTCTGTTCAACCATCCCTTTTTGAAAGTGAAGGTGCTTTCATTCAAGGGAAGACACAGCTTGGTTTAAAAACTCTGAAAGGATGCTCAGGGTTATGAATTGTCCGCTCTTATTTTCTGAAAGCTTGGTGAACGACTAACATGACGTTCTGCCTTTTGCTGTTACTTTAGGGAACTTTTTCAGAACTTTTCCACCAAGAGGACGCAAAAATGAATTGTCCGCTCTTATTTTCTGAAAGCTTGGTGAACCTTTTTTTTTTTAAGTTAATATGAACACTGAACTACATTGCGTTTCTTTTCTGACGTGAACGTTTGTACCAAAAGCAGTTTATTTTGAAAAACAAACTGCACAGAAGTGAAGTGACCATTTCAAGGCATTTCTACTCATCTAATGTGCCGCACTGTGGCATAGCCTCTAAAGAACTTCACCCCAATATCGTTAGGACTCAGCAACTACTGTAGTAGCAAACAATTTGATTGATTGATTGTGGGAGTTTAATACGCCGATTGTGGGAGTTTAACGCGGATTAATTTTGACCACCTGGGGATCTTTAACGTGCACCGAAATCTCGTACACACGGGCGTTTTTGCTTTTCGCCTCCATCAGAAAAGCGGCCGCCACGGCCGGGAATCGAACCCGCAACCTCGTGCTCAGCAGCGCAACGCCTTAGCCACTGAGCCACCGCGGCGGGTAGTAGCGAACAATTTATAAACCATGATTTACAATGGCGCTGCATCCTTTGCACCATCCCGGCCGCTGCAAAACGACTGCACCAAAAGCGACCTTATTGGAATCCTGTCCCAAGCGTAAAATATTTTGAAAAACTAAACGCACAAGGTTCTATTTACCTCATTAAAATAACTGACTGCAAAGACCTGAACAATGAAGCATCAGTCAAAGAAGACATCAAAGACCACAAATTTCCTTTGCAGACAAGGACACAACCCGAAAACTCAATAGCAGAGGCATTTTACCACTAGCAAAACAGAACTGGACTTGTTTAATGCCCGCACAGCTACAGCCCGAAGCCCGTAAGAGGCAACATTCGCGCCGTCCGTAGACTGCAAGTGAAAAGCTCCCAACCTGTACGGTACCCATCATAAATGTGGTTGCAGGCTAACCTCTTGTATTTACAGCCCAACAAGCAGGGACAAGACACACAGGTGCTGACTGTCAACTGAAATTTATTGCTGGGATGTCTGGCACAAACTGCCAACGCTGTTTATAGCACCTCTTTTGTCAGACATATTCCCCGCCACATGACAAATTGAACGATGTGTAAACGATAGGTTAAAAGGACAAAATTACAACGTGAAAAAGTGTACCAGCAGCTTTCCGGCAGGCATTGCTGAGACTATGAGTGCAAGCATATCTTTAATTGCGCCTCAATACTGAAGCACACAGGCATGAGGGAAATTATTAAGGCTTATAAAAGGGCAAAGAAAGATTACAAATGTGTAAGCTTCTCTTCTGTCTCAATATTGGTCAAATAAGTCAGCTGTTTTGACAACGTGTAAGTGTATGATGGCAGCGTTGTCATGACAGCGTCGTTTTGTTGCATGCCGTTTCCTTTTCCTTATTACGCTGCTTTGACATCAACTGCATTTATATGCCAGATGTCACAGCAATAAACGTCAGTTGAGAATCAGCGCCTGTGCACCTCGTCCTGCATCTCGTTTTTGTTCACTGTGCCATAACTTCAGATTGAAAATCAACTTGGCCATTAATTACTATTTCCAGGCTACAATCTGTTGCTCACAGGAACTGAACAAAAAAGCTAAGCTGTTTAAAGACAACAGTAACATGCCCATGTTTGCTTTGAACAACTTCTTGGCAGTCACTGGGATCTCAAGAAACATCTGCGCAGCACTCAGGGAGTCCGAGGTCCAAGATTTTTCTTTGAGTGGTTCTGGCTTCCTTGACCAAGAGAAAACTGTCCGACAAGTGATGTATAGGAAGGAAGACACACACAATCAAGGCAAACACACAAAATAAAGTTGCTGCAACTCGTCCCCTACCTAGTACTTAGAAGCGCCGCTTTGTGCTGCCAACTGAACGTCATTTTTAGTGCCCGCTAAAGACTCGGCTCGTCTAATCAGACGGCTTGCACAAGGCACTGAATGGTGCTTGAAGAAACTTGCGATCCCTTAGTACCAAGCAAGAAAAAAAAACGGACTGTACAGGCTACACTTGTTTTGCTATACATCCAAAGCATCTCCCTCAGAGTACGCCCCTTTCTAACTTTACCCTGCATTAAAGAATGTAACCGCACACCGCAGCTGAATCATACGAACGCTGCATGCAGTCACAGATGCCAGATATGCTCAAAGATAGTGCAGACCTATCAGACCGCTCAGCCTCAAGACAATGCACAGCTCGGCCAGCACCTAGAAAGCTAATTAATTAAAAAGACACCATTTTCTTGTGGCTGCCACAAGATGTAATATGCCAGAAGTGTATTGCACTTTGTTTTTTGGACCAAATGAAGGAACGAAAATGTGTGTTGCATGCAGGAATGAGCTTTTTTCACTGCCCTGCGATCTGGCATGCATTACTTGAGATACAACACTTGCTAGGAGATCCTAAACCATGAAATCGTTTAAATACAAGGCTGGGATACTGCAGCTGTTCAAAAGCACAGAGAGTAAAAGTGATTTCATGGATGCTGCTTTTTGTTTTTTAACTCCAGCGCGATGACTAACCAGAAAGCACTTCTTAAAGCTTTAGACGTGAAAATACCTAAACCTGCAGCTCAGAAAACTCTATTGCAATCTACAACGTAGTAGTAGAACGTAAAACCAGCGAGAGAATGCCCTAATTTTTGGGACAGCTGCGCGAATTTTAGCAAACAAACGCAGTATCTAGAATGAAACTTGTCTGATCGTCTGCTCGTTTCATCACGGAGGAAAAACGTTGAGCGACAGGTGTTTCTCAAAAACAATAGAGAGCCGCTTCTTTACAGCCCCCAAGAAGGCTGCAGGGTTCACACAGCTGTAGTCGGAGCGGGTGATAAAAGAAACCTGAAGCGCGGGTAACGTAGCGCAGCCCAACACTACAAAAACACGGATAATGCGATACATGTTTTTGTGACTGGGCAAAAGCAGCGCGCAACAAAAACTTCCTCTTATTAATCGTCAGGGAACTAGTAGCACAACTGACGCGCGCCGTAAAGTTGTTCCTGGTTGGAGGCGATACGATGAACGCATCGCACTCGGCATGTGCAAATCATGTGCCTCGCGCCGTCTGCACAAACGCAGACAATCTCTGCACACCTACGAAGTATGCATGCACAAGATGAGGTTTCACAAGCTAGGGGTTGCAGAACTAAAGCGCGTGAATGTGAGCGTAATGGATACGTTATCGAAGTTTCCAAGCCAGCACAGGACTTCAAACGCCCCCCGACCTGTATACGCTCCTCCTGAACGCACCCGTGACAACGAAGCAGCGGTTTGAGCAGCACCTCGTGAATCTGAGAATGAATGGCAAGAGGAGAGACAACTTACGCAGCAGGTAAACACCGCCAAAGCGCAGACGACCAGAGAGCGCATGATGCCTGGCTCCCGATGAAAGTTGACCTGATCGCCGCACAACCGTTTCTTTACAGCTAAACCCCTACACCACAGCCTAAATTACGAAAGCGTTGCCTAACCGCAAAATCATCGCGATACGTATCAATCACGAGACCGCGAAGGACGACAACACCTCAGGCTGCGACCCACCAGCCCCACGGCGTCGGAGGGAGTGAGCGAAACAAGACTAGGGTATAAGGGGAGAAACGGCTGGAAACGCTGATTGGTTAACAGAAATCAACGCTCAAGAAGGCGATCCGTCTCCCTAGGCGACCCAGGGTGCCTAGGGAACCAAAAAAGGTCCCCAGAAAGGTCCCTGGCCGTACGGCGGCGCCACCGGCGCCACCGCGCTGCGGCCGCGGCCGACCGGCCGAGCCTGCCGGTTCATTCATTTTCATTCGGCTCCGGTGCTTGCGGCGGTCGGGTGCACGACGTGCTGCTCGCCGGTGCCCACTTTTTTGGCGCGAAAATTGCTTTGTCATCGCCCGTCGGAACGAAATCGTGGTTCTGCAGGAAACGCACAACAATCTCAAGGTAAGCAGTACATATTCCCGGCAAAAGGGTTTTGCCCCCTTTCTTATTTTTTATTTTTTCCAGCTGCAGCAGGTGCACGACGTGCTGCTCGCCAGTGCCCCTTTTTTGGCGCGAAAGCCCATCGGAATGAAATTATGATTCTGCCGGAAACGCAACAATCTCCAGGTAAGCAGTACATATTCCCGTCGAAAGGGTTTTGCTTTCATGTGTTTTGCCTTTTTTTTTTTTTCAGCTGCAGCAAAACGTGCCACCCCTGGCCATGGCACGCCGTGATGGTTTTCGCGCGCTGAGCCTGAGCCGCAAGGACGGAGGTAAAGTAAAGCCTGCGCAGCAGCGATCTGCTAAAAAATGGACGTTGCGCGTGAAGCTGGTGGCCGTTATCTTTTGTTCTTTTCAAGGTGCAGCACGTGGCGTTCCATCGGCGGCTGCAGGGGACCGCAAGAATCTAAAAACCAAGTACGGAGGTAAAGTAAAGCCTGCGCAGCAACGATCTGCTTAAAAATGGACGTTGTGCGTGGACCTGGTGGCGGTGATCTTTTGTTCTTTTCCAGGTGTAGCACGTGGCGTTCCATCGGCGGCCTCAGGGGACCGCAAAAATCTAAAAACCAAGGTAAGGCACGCTATGCTGCTGCAAACTGACCATGGCATTGTGAACGACGTTTTTTTTTTTTTTTTTTTTTTTTTTTTTTGTTGCGTGGAGCTGGTGGCGGTGATAATTCTTTTCAAGGTATAGCACGTGGCGTTCCCCGAGCAGCCCCAGCAAAGGACCGCAAAAATCCGAAAACCAAGTTAAGCCACACAGCAGCCCGCGCTGCTGGAAACTCTCCTGTGTGTACACAATATTGTTTTTGTTTTATTGCTTTCCTTCCCTTTCAAGGTGCCACCTGGAGTACGGCTATCACCCCAGCAACTGGTATTACGCGCAACAAAATTCTGGAAAGCAGGCTGAAAACTGGCGATTTAGGCAAAGTGGCACTTTTGTTTGGCGTGACCACAGAAAATTCTGCCGTGTCGTCGTCCAGCGTGGCAAAATTTGAACCTGAAGAAAATCTGCAACAATTTCAAGCTAGGTAGCAGGCAGATAAAAGCCGGTGATTTACGTAAAGTGGCACCTCCTTTTGACGCGTTCACAGAACAAAAATTTGCTTTGTTTTTGTCCGTCGAGTAAAAATAATTGCGTATCACGAGAATTGGCATGATAAGAGTCGGAATGAATTTTTGTGTTTGCTTGTTTGGTGTACTTGAGAACAATAAATCTGTCAAGTGCTTATCTGTGGTCTTTCCTTCGTGGTATGATGAGCCCCACTGGACGTTTATATGTTCCACATATAATTATGACCATCAAAAGAGGCAGTTCACTCCCACAAGAACTTATGAGCTGCTGCAATGCTTTTTTTTTTTGCCTAATTTAATCTTATCAACAAACTAGCTATTGCGCTTCCGTTTCTATCCCATAGCCCCCCGGCCAGCTCTGTATGGGATAAACATGTCAGGGAAAAATAATACCAGCTGCACTTTATTCTGGCACAGAAGGATGGAGGCAGGCATGCTGTTATCGTGTGAACTTCATGCTAGCATTATGGCAGAGCTATCAAATGAAACCAGATGCCCCACTGCAATAATGCAATCACTTGGTGGCTTGCAACTTCACCTAGTCCCTGTGGTGTGCCGAACAGAGCACAAAAACGTAGCTGGCAAGCCCCCCCCCTTTTATTTAAATTCTGTTCTTGTTTAATAAGAGGTTGTCATTGAACATGTCGAACCTAAAACATCTTGGTGCACACAACCTAGCGGTACTTCAGTCGCAACACGTACCTGATCGTGCAAAGCGCATGCCACACAAGCTCATAGCATGTGGTTGTTGCATTGACGACTTAAACACAAATCCTTGGAGTTAATTTAGCCATCTGTGATGAATACAGAATTGGCAATGTTTCATAGCACTGTTTGACATGAAATTTGCAAGCTTCGTGTTATAACGAGTCTTTTTGGGAAGCTTGCCATTAAATGACCTGCCATCAGATACAAAGATGCATGACTGAGTATGCTAATAACTGCAGAGGAGCATTTCTAGCCAAAATGCTTGCATCTGCCCCTATAACCTCACACCTCTTTTTTTGTTGTCATTAGTTTATAACACTGAGTAGTAGACACCCTCCTTCATGTGTTGTGTTTTCATTCCTGCTGGCACATTGCCAGGCACCGTGCCCCAACAAGGGCAGATTAATGTTATCTTGCACACTCCGAAAAGGCCAACCTGGCACATTCACTGGCTCCACTGTCCAAATGCGATAAGAAGTGAATGCTAAGCATCGATGGAAATTTACCCGCCGCAGTGGCTAAGGCGTTGCGCAGCTGAGCACGAGGTCATGGGTTCGATTCCCGGCCGCCGCCGCCGCTTTTCTGATGGAGGCAAAAAGCAAAAATGCCCGTGTGCACGATATTTCGGCGCACGTTCAAAATCCCCAGGTGGTCAAAATTAATCCGGAGCCCTTCACTACGGCATGCCTCATCGCCTGTGTTGCGTCGGCGCATTAAACCCTTCAATCAATCAAATCAATGGAAATTTTTTGCGGTATCACAAATTGGCTTTCTTGAACATTCACGGTTGAGCACTGCCTGCTGTTGGATGGTACTTTTAACAAAGATAATGTTGATGCATACTGAAACACAATGCTCCAGTTCTGCTGTAATTATTGAACAAGTAAAAGGAGTTTTGGGTGATACAGAACGCCCAGGCTGACATATCTTGTCACTGACAGTACAGTAGGCTCTCACTAACTTGAAGTCACTTAATTGGAAGTAATGTGCTGGTTCCGGCAATTTTACATGCAATTCAATGGAAGAAATTGCTTGATAATTTGAAGCTAGAACCCATTATATTAGTTAATTGGAAGTTATATTGAATAGAAACATCAAGGTGACTGTCATTTCTCGATATAAAACCATTTTCAAGTGTCGAAACAGCGCCCTAATTGTTCTCTACTGATGTCGGTGCCATCACAACTAAGGTAGTGCACTGCTGATAAAGCAGCAGGCTAGTTGAGACTCGCGCCAATGTTCACATCTCTTGTGAGGCCCTCAACCTTCTTTGTTTCTCACAGCACTTTGTGAGCAGTTAGGTGAACATTTGAGGCTTTGATTTTAGCGATAAGTCTGCACTATCACGACAACCCATGACATATAAGCTCGACTTCACAACAAAAGTCAAGATTCTGAACGAAATGAAAAAGAGAACGAGTTGCGGACTAATGACAATGCTGTTCAGCTGCATTTTGTTCGATTGAATTGTGGTCCCTGTGGACTTCGTATTATTGGGAGTCAACTGTGCCTTCAAGCGTGAAAGCAGTACTGAAGCTGGATGTTTGCTTCTAGGTGTGCTCAGACAATAAAACATACAACATATGCGTTGTAAAACACCTATATACGCTCTTTGACTAGAGCTTCTTGAGTTCAATTATCAAATCAAAACTTTATTTTATAGGAGTGAAAGTGAGGGAACAGGAATTACGAGAAGGCACATTGACTTCTAATTTTTGTTCATGTCACAAGTATGTGATGCTTTCTTCCTCAAGTTATTGAACATGCATTTTACGTGCATTTCTTTTCTTTCTGAATCTTGAACTGTGAGGAGACTTTGTCCATGACTGCTGTCTACGAGAAGGGTCACGCACCCCTTAAGCCATCAATGAATGGCTTTCTTGCTTGGCTCCCTTTCACCGTATAGGGATGAACAAGTACAGAAGTGAAAGGAAATCCAGTTTTGGCCACGTAGACAGGAATCTTCCCATCTGTTTTTCACATCCTTTCAAGTCAATACAGCTGATTCTGGAACTTCCCCCGTGAAATCGTTTGCCGGTTAAAAAAACAACGCCTTCTCACACAGCTATCGACAGCTGAAACAGTCGAAGAGGCTGAAACGCCTAGTCTCAATGCAGCATGCACAACTTTAGGCTGTTTTTTTCTTTTCTCTTGTGATGCTGAAGCATTTCTGGGTATCGTACTTATCAAAAGGTTAAATTTATGCCTCTGCATCCGCATGTATCTCTTGGTACCAAATCAGAAGGGGCATCATCCCATTCTTTACATGAGTATTGCACTCCACACCGAATGATTTCTGTGCCTCATAAGAGAAGGGTCATGATCTCTCTGCTCATTCTGTTCTTCACGCTACCGATGAGCAATATCAAGAGAAGTCCACTCTTCACATAAGTGAGGAACAAGACGAAGCACCATTGTTTACCACAAAAAGCAAGATCCTGCTCCTCAATTCCTTCCTTGATCATACTAGCAAGGAGTTGGGTAAAATGCAAAGTCCATCATGAGGAGCAGTTCAACTCTTCAATGGTCAGCCTCGAATAACAAACAAAAGGCAAGGAAATGAAGGGATGATATGCACCATGCAACACCGTGCACGGCTCTGTTTTTTCTCCTTTTGTCTGAGTCTTCAGGCTGACTGTCGTAGAATTCAACATGTAACAATTAACTGGCTCAGATTCTTCCTATTTGATGCTGAGAAGGGAATCCCACTCATCACACGATAAATCATTGTTAAACACCACTGTTCACCAAATGAGCGTAGCATCATGATCCTGCTCTTCAATTATGATCCCCAAGTTAATGAGTAGTAGTATACCTCACACCAACTAAAGATGTTTCTTAACTTCCTGCCTTTTTTTATCCTTTGTATATTACAATTTCTTATCTTTACTACCTAGTTCATCATACAATTGTTATGGCCCTATGGTCCTTCACAAGTGGTTGCAGCTGTGGGACCGCATCATTCACAATAAAAAAAAAAAAAACTCTGACGAAAGTGGAGCAAGTTTAACAGTACAATCAAGGTGCGCAAATGCTGTTCAATTGCCTATTGTGTAAGCGCTGCAACGGTGCCTTCTGTTTGAACTCAAACTGGCTGGAACGTAATATCAACTAGTGTTTGGAATTACTTCTAATGAATATGGGAAATAAAAAATGCAAATATGCTAACAATGCTGGTAAAAAAGTTAGGCTGCTTTGTCTGAGAATGACAATTCCTAAAGCTAATATTTGTAAAATTAAGGGGCCAGGTGTCATCCCCCAGCAAAACCTATCTGCTGGGACCATATAAAACAAAACTAGTTCCAATTTGGACCCACGTCGTTCAGATGCTTGTTTGACCTGGTGCCTGGACTCCCAGACGGAGCCATTTTTAGATGAAAGGAGAGCCAGTGACTCCTAAATAGTTTGGACATCGAATGAACCGAGAACAGGGACAGTTGGTAGCATACAACAACCACCGCTCCCGCCGATTTCCAGAAAGTCGGCTTCGCTTCGTGCACGAATGCATCGATCGGAAGCTATCGCTCGCTCATCGCTCGCGACGCTTATAATGTATTAGTAATGACACTGTAACTCACCAACCTAGCCTCCCCCCGTCCTCCCTCGTCTTAGCGGTGTGCAATGCAAGCTTTTTACAAGTTCAAAAAGCGTCTGGACAGGATGATCGAGTTTGCTTTGTTCAGTTTAAACTTCCTTGACTCATTTTGAAGCTGATGACCTTCAGTCGTCGCCGTGCATCGTAATTTCGAGAGGTATAAACAGTGTACAGAATACCGCCTTCATTCCTAGCTATTAGGTGAAAAAAATAAACTATCGCCTCTGGTACTGGGGGCGCTGAGTAAACACACGTGTTTTAAGCCTAACGCAAAAAAATGAATAATAACATTTCCGTTTCTGCATACATCCCACCCCAAAGGAGCGTCAAGGGTGCTCTGCACATCGCTTTCCAAGTTTTGGGGTTCCTATGAGCTGACACGACACTTTTCATCAGCATTTCCGACTTTTCGTCAACAAGCACGGAGCGCGCACGTGTTTGCTTTGTATTTTATTCGATTGCCTCAGCAAAATAAGCCCCAGTTCTGCATAATTCTTCTATTTTTGGGGCGAAAGATGAGCCGTACTACCGACCGCTATTAAAACGTGATAAAAGGGCCAGATGGCAAAACATCAGCATTTCAAAACATACCTCAGTTACCAACGTACATGCATGGTTGCGCATATATTCCTTAAAATCATGATACGAGAGTTTGTCCCATGATGCACATCGTGGGGCTCAAGTGCACCAAATACAATTGCAGCAAAAAGAAAGCTCCAAAATCTTCTACTCAGATAAAAATAAAGTGTAAATGCTAAACGGTAAGAGCTAGCTTAGCTCTTGCATAGCCTGCATAGCTTGCATTCGGCGTTATGTTTGAACATGAGTGGATTAAATAGGAAGTTTCAACTTAAAAAGTGTGCTATATATGCTTCTCGCTAGCTATTTTATAAGCTAATTCAGTTTAAGGCACAATCTGTGTGCTTTGTGGATGTGTAATTGATTGTTACCTCATCCTGTTTATCCCACTGATGTCAGCAAAATGCGATTCTCTATACATACCAAAAACTATGCAAATAATTTATAGCAAGGAGGACTATATTATAATCCTTGTAAGATAAGTTTGATTAAAAGCACCACGATTCAATTAGCTAATTTACAGACAAGGGCAGCTATGTGCAAATGCTGCTGCTCTATGGAGGGAACCACCTGGGTCTCTCACCACAGCAAATCGATCACTGTCACCTATGGATGTGAGTAAAAAAAGTGTGGAGGGGGGAGGCAAACCGAGGCACCAAACCCCCTGTGTTACCAAAAATAAGACATGTAATAACATAAATTGCTTCCCTCTTCACAGGGAACTGATACAGATGCTCTGTGCCACGAAAGCTACCAGATTACATTTAAACAATGCTACAGTTATTGCAATATTTTGCTTTTATTTAGAGGTTTACTTATTTAGACACCATTTATTTGAGGTACGTAATACATGAATACATGTTCACGTATGATGACATGCACTATCAGGTAACGCGTATGAAAATGTGACCGCAGTCTTGGGATCAAACTAAGGGAGTTTTATGCGATGAAGCCAGGTACAGGCTATGAGGCATGCCACAGTAAAGTGCTAGAGATATCGCAGTATTGGATGACAACTGTACTGTTGACCATGATGCATTATGCTTTTGCTGAAATAGGTTCGCACTTTTTTGCTGAGTTACTTTCAGTTTCTTTCAGTTAGTCCATCAACTGATCAATCAACCGAACATAAACTCAGGGGTTTACTGCCTTGAACATATAAGTAAACTGTAGAGTTGATTTTAAGTGAGTTACTTTAACCGAGTTAGAATTGATTTTAAGTGTGTTCAGTGCACTACGTTCCTTTTGCACAGATGTAAAATATACATTGAGATCATGACCTATGAAGCCAGTCATGGTGAATGTGCTATGAAACTGCAGTCATAAAATATGCCTTATATTTTATTTGCATACAGTTCCCAGTACGGCTACTCACAGCATCTGTACATATTCTGAGTACGCATTTGCTTGATATAGAAGGCATAATTTATAATTTGCCTTGTAAAGTCCCAAAGAAAATGGTACGCTGCAGAGTTTCCTTTAAAAATTCTTACAATTTCTTAGGATGGCCATAACCACCATCATGGGGGTATTCTCAATGACAGTAAGACGTTTCTGCAGGGAAGTGTTATTTCTGAAGAATGCAGCAGCATAGCGAAACTAGGAAAACACTAGTGTGACTTTAGACGATACGAAGCTCATAATATTTGTGCAAGTTTCCCTGAAAGATGGCCCTCAGTCAGCAGTGATGAGCTTCAATTTTTCTCGACAACCTAAACTCTTCTGTGACGCTGCAGTAAAACTATAATTGTGTGACAATTCAGCTTCCACTCATTCAGAATATTTCAGACTAAAGCCCCTACTTTGAAGTGAAGCAAATTGCACTTTTCTTCTGGTCAGGCATGAAGAGAACAGTATATATACTCACTCATTTCATATGCAAGTATGAACTGCACTGATCTTCCATTGTGTGCAAAAATGTGATTGCCGTCTTCGGATAAAAAAGCCAAGGTAGTTTTACACGCTGAAACTAGAAATGGCTACAGGGAATGCCATAGTGGATGCTGGGAAATTGTACTCTTCGATGAACTCTACTTCTGACCATGTGTTGACGATCTTTCCTAAAATAGGTTCGTATTTTTGCTGCCGAGGTTACTTTCACTTAATCCATTTGTCAATAATGCTATTCAGTGTTCAAAAGCAAAAAATTCTGTTTGAAGTTTCGCATTTGTGGCACACCATTCTTCAGTTGGATACGTCCAAGGACACCGCAGGTTTTTTGATACCAATCAGTTGGTTTGTATTTTTTTTCCCACTCAGGCCAACAGGAAATTGTAAATTGAATAAAAGAATTCTATTTGTTCCCAGGACTTCGCTTAAACACATGTATGACCAGCCATTTATAGCATGGTGCAAACTGAAATGATTAACAGGAGTCAGCACGTTTAGAAGTGGTAGTGCACTGAAAATTGCACTTGATGGGAACGGGATGCGTCTTTTAGTCACAGTCATTTTCAGTGTAGTTTCTTTTTTGCTTGCATGCATGGCTACATATTCAGTGGTTGCAGGTTTGCATGAAAAGTAAACAGACACAGCTGTCAAAAGATGTGGACACACTTTATTATTGAGGGTACATGGGTATTGGGTTCAGACCTTGAAATTTATTTATACTCTAACAAAGAATAACTTTAGGCAGTGCCATCCTCTTGCAGTCTTGCAGGCAATAGTTCATTGCACCCTTGTTTGCACAACGCCAGCAATCGCAGCATAGGCGTCTCTGCACTCCTTCCCGTCATGCTGCAAACCTGTAATGTTGAAAGGAAACAAAATACAGGGTACCCACAAGTGTTCTGTAATGACAAGCTTATCATTCATTGACAAGGAAACAGCATGGGTTGCTAAGGAATTTTGCTACAAAAGGCACTGAAACAGGGCAGGTTTCATGCAGTACTATTGTGGACCCATAGAGCACCTTCTGTAAGAAGAGCTCAATAGTCGTGTATACGATGCACACCAACGGTGGGACCCATTTGTGTACTTCTTTCCAGACGTGCCAGGCAGACAGGCCGAGAGATAATCGAAGCGTGCAACATTTGAAAACTGGGAGGCGATTGTGTTACATCGCCAGTACTTTGTGACAGAGTTCGCCTTCTTAACCAGTACATGCCGCCAAACACAAGTGCGGCATGGAACTTGATGTTCCTCCTTTATGAAACTCTGTTATCAGCTCGGCAGTGGTCCATAGCTGAAGGATCATGTGTGTCAAGTAAAAGGCTCTACCAGTGTTTGTCATGTGAGGGGGCGGGGGGAGAAGGGCAAGGAAGTACGTTCGAGTGGAATGTGTTCCATCTCTTTTCTTCTGTTGATGCCAAGGTTTATGTTTAGTGCACATTCCACAAAAAACTAGTTGTGAATCATCACTCGACTTGTCTGCTTCGTTCGTCCCAGTCTTTTTCGTGCTGTTGTTAAGATGACACATACCAACTCGCCCAGCTCACCCCTCTGGATATGTTACGGTTGGCTATGCTACAGCTAGTAAAATATGAGCAACCACACGTAAAGCCATACGATAAAAAAGCTTTCAAGGTGGGATTTACTGCAATAACTTCTTGTGCAAGAAGTTACTCCGGTAAGCACTCAGAATGATAAAAACCAACTTGATGTGGATAAGCCGAGTCCAATCGTAGTGCTGTTGCAAGGGCAAAAGTTTTTGGCAGCATGCACACGAAATGGAGTACATGTACATCTCAGAGCAGCTCACAGGCTTCCGGCAGCACCAGGCTGCGATGAACTCCATTGCCAACGTAATGACAGAGCTAGAGCACACCCAGACTACCAGGCAGGTGGCAGCCCTCGTGCTACTTGATGCAGTGCCGTAGCCAGGGGGGAGGGGGGGCTGACCGGGCTTCAGGCCCCCCCCCCCCCCCCCCCGAAATTTTTCCGGCCATCGCCATGCTGCCTGTATGCCTGGTACGTCGCCTGTGAACAAAGCGGCATATTTTTGAAAGTGCCACTAATGGCACTTTCCATGAAATGCTATGAAAATGCCACGAAAGTGCATGTCTACCCTTCGCATGGAAGGGAGCCGAGTCCGGCCGTGACAAAACGAAGCGCCTGAGGGGTGCGAACCGCTGAGGGATGATTTTGGAGGGGTGCAGCTCCAAAAGCGACGGTGCCTTCGGGTAAGCTCAGCGCACGGGACGCCAAAGGCATGCGTTGTATCCCTTTGTGGAGACATGCGGCGAGACCGAGAATAATTGGTTGGCTGAGTTGTTCTCAGCAGAGGAGATTGACTCGTCCGGGGAAGCATGGAGTGGTCTGCACCACGGTCCGCACTAACTCGCGGCGGAAAAAAAGAGGGACCGCCGGCCATTGATGGTTGAAGACTGGTACAATGCAGGCCCGAACGGGAACAGACGATCTTTGTATGTTAAGCAGAACAATGTGCAAGCGGCAGTGGCTGATCACGGCTGCTCCCTCTCCTAGAAAGGGGGAGATCAAGTGGCCATGGGCACACATTCAAGACTCGTGCAAGGTAACTGAAGAATGCGATGGGCTACGTAATGGGTGAAACGTGCAGTTTCACCCATTTCACCAGCTGAATGAATGCCATGCGCGGGCAGAGGGCCTTTGCGATTGAGACACACCGCAAGGTACGCCCCTCTTCCTTGCGTCAGCCCTTCATTCTTCCTTTTTCACGTTTCTGTGGAGGCCCGGAGGGTTTTTTTGGAGTGGGCTCAGATTGCGCGCAATGAGTGTTGTCCCCTTCCGACGGCGATGTTGCGACGGTCAATTTCACCCCCCGCGATTAGGCAGATTTGTTCGGCGGTATTCTCCCCTAACCTAGGAAACTGCAAAACAGCGGGTCGACAAAAGGGCGTGCTGCGGCTCCCCGAGCCAGTTCCAGACTTTATCCTAAATGTGAAGGCACGACGGTCACCAGCCCTGCCACAGGCAGACGGCGTCGCGACAGTAACAGTAACAATACCCGCCGCGGTGGCTCAGTGGCTAAGGCGTTGCGCTACTGAGCACGAGGTCGCGGGTTCGATTCCCGGCCGCGGCGGCCGCTTTTCTGATGGAGGCAAAAAGCAAAAACGCCCGTGTGTACGAGATTTCGGCGCACGTTAAAGATCCCCAGGTGGTCAAAATTAATCCGGAGCCCTCTACTACGGCGCGCCTCATCGCCTGCGTTGCGTCGGCGCGTTAAAACCGTACAATCAATCAATCAATCATCAGCGACAGTAACAACGATCAGATAGCCATATTCGGCTGCCCAGAGCAGTGTATATTCAGGGGCCGGAGTCACAACGGCGATATCAAATAGTAAGTCATTTTCTTCCAGTCACTAATCCTTACATGATCACTGATGTCTTTTGACGATGGAGGTTGCATTGTACGTTAAGTTGTGCGGTGCAGATCAATTATGCATTCTTTGATATTTAAATATTCACTTCGTAATATTTACACGATGCCACAGTACCTTGTGTCTCCGAGCTAAAAAATGTCTATCTTGTTTTATTCCGAATGCAGTATTTGCGTTTGAATTGGTAATTGAATGCACCCACGGTGGAGCGGATAGGTGACTTTTAATGAGGGAAAATGTAAATTCAACTCCTGTAAAGGCCCAAATATTTTATTATGCACGAAGTTGGAGAGGATTACTCAGAGTGTATCGGGACAGCGTAGCATCAGTACATGAAGAATGAAATATATATTTGTTCTGGCTGCAATCCACTGCTACACCCAATTTTAAAACCATAGCAGTGTGCGCAGCGCAAGTGAAGGACTTTCGTACTGGTGGCAAAGAAGAGCTTAGAGAGAGAGAGAAACAACTTTCGCTGAGCCCATTTCAGGTGACGCTCGCAGGCGTCAGACGGGGTGGAACCCTATTCACGAGTCCCATATGAGTCCAATAGCTCCTGGCCCCTGGACGCGAGCTCTTGCTGCGTCGACAGGTCGGGGCTGGACATCAAGATCTCCCATCGCTGGGTAGGGGGGGTGCCTTTCTGGTAGAATTTTCCTTTAATGCTTCCAGGCCTTTGATGTTCTGTGGGCGCAGGACTATCGTTCTTTCAAGGCTCAATCGGTCGTGCATGACAACAGAATTTCCTAATTAAATAAACGGCCACATACAACAGGCCCTCTCAAGAGCACCAGCACACCTCCGCCAGCCTCCTCCCCTCACCCCCCCCCCCCCCCTCGATGCGCGCGCACACACACACACACTCACATACGGGTGCGCGCCAATGTGATTCTTCCCGGATCCACAACTGATACATTCTAAAATGTTGCATGAAGCACATTTTGAGCAATCGTCAGTATTTCTTAAGTAACCGAAATAACCAAGGAATTATCACGGTAAACAACTTTGCAATTTTTAGCCAATCTATTCTGTCGTAGCCTGAAACCATGCTTTAGTTTGAACATCACGGTCGCTGTCAACCAAGGAAATAGTTTAACTGCGTCATTACTGTCCGCTTCATGCTAAAGCATGGTAGTCTTTGGTCTTTCTGTATGCGGGGCCATGCCAATACGCATGTTTTCTTGGTGCACTCCGGGAAACAAATCTATCCTGTTGTAGCCTGAAACCATGCTTTAGTTTGAACATCACGGTCGCTGTCAACCAAGGAAATAGTTTAACTGCGTCATTACTGTCCGCTTCATGCTAAAGCATGGTAGTCTTTGGTCTTTCTGTATGCGGGGCCATGCCAATACGCATGTTTTCTTGGTGCACTCCGGGAAACAAATCTATCCTGTTGTAGCCTGAAACCATGCTTTAGTTTGAACATAACGGTCGCTGTCAACCAAGGAAATAGTTTAACTGCGTCATTACTGTCCACTTCATGCTAAAGCATGGTAGTCTTTGGTCTTTCTGTATGCGGGGCCATGCCAATACGCATGTTTTCTTGGTGCACTCCGGGAAACAAAATGCTGACTTGTTTCGGGCATCGCACCATGCCCGAAGGTCATGCTGGCTCTGCACAGCTGCCCAATCCTCCGTTTTCTGGTGGACAAAGAAGATTTCAAACATAATTTCCATTTCCCGCGTCTGCAACGAAAACTACAAAACTTCTGTGCGCCCTATACATTCCAGAACCGCCCATGCTCATGAACTGCAAATACTTTTTTTATCGTTTAGCTTTAAAACCAGCAGTGTGTACTCGGCTGAAAAATGGCAGCGCACGCGTCAGCTAAAAAAGTATGTCCTTTCACTAAAGTTTGAAACCAAAATGGTAGGACCGCATTATAACTCTTTCATCAGATCTCACGACAAAATTCAAAACGTAGCAATATTTTGCTCAGCTTGCACAGAACATGCCTGCCCGCAAGAGTATGGTCAGACATCGCCGTATTTGCGTTATTTTTTCTTGCTAAATATAAAGTTCGATACAGCATTGAATGGCGAACTTTGCAGTGACTTGCTCTACCTCATCTGGGAGTGGTAACTAAAGGGGGTGGCTGCTCCAGAAAAGGTATAGCTTGATAGTACACGCCTTCAGGCAGATTATAGGGCATTTATGCACGAAGCATTGAAAACGTGACCGCTAGGAATGCAACTACTTGAGAACACCAAGCTCATTACAGCAGACTCTAAGTTGGGTTGTGCAGAAATGTCAACCAGATTCATTATGTTACAAAAGCACAAGCTTCTCCGCCCCGATGAGACACAAAACAGAAGCGCAAATTTAAACTGGCATGACTTAACAAATGCCGATGGCTGAATTATTCCGCTTTGCGTGTGGACTAATATTGCCAGGTTCATGTAATTTTCGCCCTTAACAGCGCTGTTCTTGCGCGTGATAAGATCAAATGATAAGATCAATGAAGGCCCCTCAAAAATCACGCAATCATATTCCTTGGCGATGACTTAGGTCGTTGGGCACCAATCATCCAACAAGATCCTGTGCTGTCATAGTGAAATCGCCGCCGGAAAGTGGGCGGGGATTCGCCATTGCTTCAAATGTTTAATTTAATATATCGATAATTCCTTCGAAGTTTGCTGTAAGACTGATATCATTGTTATCGAGACAAGAAAGTCTTTTTAATGAACCAAACATGTATTTTATCTTCATAGCCTTTAACCCTTTGAGGGTTTTTGCCATACGTGTACTGCGGTGGTTTTCCGTCCCGCAAGGTCTTTGCCGTACGGGTACGATTTCGAGCATCCGTTTGAAATTTCGCGCCATATTAACGATGCATGCTCCCTGGGAGGTGCTGCCACCTCCTGGGACTTACAAGAAGTGTTTGAAATTTGATTGTGCTACCTTCTTGCGGTGAAAAACAGAACTCTCTGGCTTCAGCGCGTTACGGCGTCTGTACGTGTTAACGCGTTTCGTGGTTTCAGTTTCGCCACGTGATCGCATCGGAGGCGCGCGAAACTTGATTGACGCTCGCTATCAGGGGCGGCGGAAGTTGATTTCGATCTATATTGGCGCTGCTCTTATCTTGTTTATTACCCACGCTCACTAGGTATTCTTGCCCTCCTTGCTTGGAACTGAAGTAACCTAATCGGAGACTCCATTGTGGGGGCGGCGGAAGTTGATTTCTATCTATATTGGCGCTGCTATCAGCTTGTTTATCACCGGCGTTTTCTCGCTCTCCTCGTTTACTGGGTTGCCTTCGAGTTCTTCAGACGCACGGCAAAGCAGCGATATGGCCCAACGAACTGCCCGCTCTGATGACACCGACCGCGATGACTCTTCTGACTCTGAGTTTACTCCTTTCACCGAATCTGAATCGGAAGACAGCCTTTCCTCGGAAGAAGACAGCTCATTTTCGGACATGCGCTGTATGTGTGCAGACTTCAATAAGGCACTGTGCATAGACCCGTGTTTCAAGGAATACCACACTCTGAAATACTATTGAACATTTTTCAGTTCTAAGTGATGCTGACCCCAAAATACTGTTCCTGATAATTTTTTACCATTTAATCATGACTTTAGACATTTTGTACATTCCAAATCCGCAATAAACTAATTTGACCACCAGGGAAAGTTCTTTAAAAAAAATTCGACCCTCAAAGGGTTAAGGGCGCTTGCAAACTTCCACGCTTTTTTTTTCTATCAGGGGGGGGGGGAATAAAGGGTGCCTTCAACAACCTCCAGCACCCTGTCATCTCCCTGGCCATAAAGGAGGCCGGCATTGCGGACAAGCTGCGGGGCTCCGTCGAGGCGTTCGTGACGGGCCTCATGGCACAAAGGCAGGTAGGCAACGCCCTGTCGGTGCCTCAACCAGTGGATGTGGGCACCCTGTAGGGCACAGTCGTCAGCCCCTTACTCTTCAACATGGTCACAGTGGCACTATCAGACGGCCTGCATAGTAGAAGGGCGCACAGGGTGTACCTGTCTGTGTACGCCGCAGCCGCAGCCCTGTAGGCACTAGGCCCCATGGCGGGCTGCCGAGGCGTCGTTCTGCAGCTGCAGGCACCCCCGGATGCAGTGCGGGCCAAGCTCGCCAATGTCAGCCTGCAGCTGTCGGGCACCGAGATGGAGGCGATGCTTGTTCACTGGGACACCCAGGCCTGCTGCAGGGTCACATGCCTGCAAATTGACAGCGAGCAGCTCGGGTGGAAGACCAGGGTGCGCTACCTGGTGCTCATGCTGGACCACCGAGATGGCTTCTGCCAGGCCGCCAAGCAGCTCCGTGCCAGGACCGGATGGCCACCTCGGCTGTGAGTAAGGTGGCCGCCCAAGACTGTGGCTGCTCCCAACAGACAGCCTTTGGCTGTAGGGCTGCTGATGTGTGCGCTGCCGCTGGTCACCTTGCCGAAACCAAATTGGTGGCAGTTGGAGGGTGACTGCCGCAAAGGCGCCCGTGCCTGCTTTGGAGCTCACAGTGCCACAAGACGCTGGCCAAGGCGGGGGTGTGGACAATTGGGATGGCGGTAGAGCAGCAGGCCCTGGGCCACATCGACTGGCTGCAGCGCGCCAAAGGGGGAGGCCTCCTCTGCAGTAGCTGCGCATCCACCTGCACTCGTTCAGTGCTCCACCACACCACCTCAATTAAGGACTGATGCCACAACCAACGTGCTCCATCGCAAGGAATGAAGGAAACTGGCCACGAGGTACTTTCCATTGGTTGCCACATTTGATGAGCTCATGGCAAAAATGTCTGCATACCGCGCTGCAAACCACGTGCAGCTTTGGAAGAGAGACACTAGAACTATCACAGGAGTGAAAAAGCGTGATGTAAAGATTGATAGCAAGATGCCCAAGACCCTGAAGTATTACCAGATACGTTAGTGCTGCATCCATGGGGGCATGAAGTTCGTGAGCAGCAATAATGGCGGCGTGCACATAAATTATTGCAAGTCCCTCCTTGAAAACGTTTTTGTTACATTTAACCGCGGTTGCTCATTTCTTGCTAGCCATAACATAGCTAATCTCCAGGCTCAAGCCTTACTAGTTTCACTATGCACTTTGTTGTTCGGCTTGCCTGAGAGAGAGCGATCAAACTTTATTTAAAGCGGCCCATGTCCGGGCTGCCTGAGCACATTATCACAAAATGCGATGTATGCCTGGCTCCATTGAAACATATAGTTTTATCGCTTGTGCATAAAGCAGCGCAGATCTATCTGTCTTGCTGGTGGAAAAAACATCTCTGTAGACAGCAAACGGGAGCCGACTGAAATTTTAAAAAGGAATTTTCATGGATGCCGGAAGAGTGGGTTCAAAAGAAATTTACTGGCAGGTTGTCATGCGGACCCCAGTCGGCTAACGAGAAACAACTGCCGCGAAAAATTTATACAAGGGATTATCACGGATGCAATGAGAATTGCCGCAGCCATATCAGATTTTGTGCTATGCCAGGTAATTAGGCAAGGCTTGCGAGTTGCTCTTGCCTTACTTTGTAGGAGCCTCGCACTTACCACCTGGCGGATGTACTGTCAGGCAGGCTCTGTGAGTAAAACAACAACAAAAAACATTCCGGCGAAGCCACAAGTAATAGTCTACTGCAACAGGGTTTTCCGAAGGCGCACAAAAATAGAAGCGTGTCATACATTCGCTGTAAGCCCCCGCCGATTAGGTTCAGCTTTTGGATACAGCTTATTTTATTAGGCATCAAACACAGAGTATTTCATGGGAAATACAGGACAATTACATGACCTACATATGTTTCTTTCCAGTCGCAAGTGGTTCACACTTACGACTGGAGCGGTAGAAGCGACGAGATTTCTGCCGCTTTCCTTGTTCGTTTGGTCTCGACCAATTTTTGTCGCCGCGGACAGCAATCGCGTCGCTTCTATCGCTCCAGTCGCAAGTGCGAACGGGCCTTCACACTTGCGCTGCGTAGCCACACCACATCGCAATCTAAACCCATTTTTCGTGATTCACGCCGCCGTTAAAGCATGCACTGCCCATGTCAACACAACATTTCAATCTGCTATCAGGAATTTCACGATAGGCAAGCGCTTAAGCTTATTATTTGTGGAATGTTGGAAGCGGTCTCGAAATGTTATTAGAAAGTACGCCTTGCTGCTAAGGTTGAGGCTCTGAACAGGGTGGACAAAGGGGGTGATCGTCATTTCCACAGGGACGGTCGTCATTTCAGTGCACAGGCGCAACAATACCTGCACACGCCACGCAGGAAAAATATGGAATACAATGCGATCGCTCCACGAACAAATCTGTCACTTGTTTTATCTCCCTTTTTTTTCCCCTGAACACACTGAGTTCATGGAATGACGCACGTGGAGCGTGCACCTTCTGCAAAAGAAAAACAACCGGACCCAAAAGTTCACGTAAAAGGAATGTTTAAAGTAAACAAGAAGGCCAAAATAAAAATAACCGAGCACTAATAACAGAGCACATGGATGCCTCACCTTTTTTACTGCGGGCAGTGGCATCTACAGTGTGCTGAAACTCAACACACCACACCATGATGAATAACCAGATTCTTCTTGTGCGTGAAAGCGATGATTGCATCGGTCGAATTTTAAGGTATATGCATGTCTTTAACACATTTTCCCTTCAGTAGCTAACTTCTGCAATCTCAACACAAAGAACCCGCTTGAAAAGCAAGAGCTTTCCGCCATTTTGGCCAAGCGCGGGGACTAGGCCGACTAGGCAGACTAGGGAGGCATTCTAGCGCTTTACCAAAGACTAGGGAAAAATTTCTGGGGAGAAACAACAACTAAACAAACAAATCTAGCGCCAAAAAAATAATGACGTCATGCATATTTTAATGACGTCACACACATTGACCAATCAGCGTTCCCAGCCATTTCTCCCCCTATACGGATGTGAAACAAGCGCGCAGACGGGAGATCACGTGTGCCGTGACGTCGCCGACAAATGACGTAACAGTTTTTTCGTTGTTACGCAGTTTTAAAGGTCTTTTTAATCAGCTAGTACTCATTTTCTGTTTTGCTTGAACTACTCTTCCACTCTCTATTTCGCTTGTGCCCTTTTCTGGCCGATCCCCCGCCATATCATTGGATAATCATAGGGAGCAATTACTCCATTCCATAGAGAGCCTCAAGCGGCTCGGCAGCAGTAGGGGAATTTTTTTTTACCTGAACTGGTGCAGATTAGTGTAGACCAGTGCCGAGTGCTACTGGGGATATTCATTAGTAAAAAAAAAAAAAGAAAAGAAAAATGAACACATGCTGCACAGGGTGGAGGAGGAATAAACTTAGTGCACACCACGAAGTGCTCAGCCTCCCAAAGTCCAGGGCCTTGCTGTTGCTCTGGTACTGAGCTGGTCAATGCTTGCACCAGTGCAGGTTTTAAAAAATGCCTCCAGTGCCCCCCTTTTTTTTTTTTTCATAAGAGTTCATTCCTCTTTCTTTGGAAAGCCTACTCACCAGTATTTACTGCTGGAGCAATCTTGGTATGCAAAATGGGAAATCTGCCCCCAAGCTGCTTTCACCTACATGAAGTGGGTCAAACCCCCAACAGAACCACTGGAGGTATGTAAACAATTCACTAAATCAGGGACTTGAACCATGCAAGTCAATCTTTCACCTGCATAGAAGTTTGAGTTACACTGCTTGCTTAAGACTACTGATGTTCCAAGTAGCCCTTCGAACCCCAGGAACCACTTTCAAAAGAAAACAGAAAAAAGCCGATTCAATGGCAGGCTAGCAGCAAGCAAATGCTCACTGCCAACAGAATGAGACAAGTGGACCTGCATCCGGGTGGTACAGCTTGGCTTTATTTGCGTCACTTTTAAAATAGAAACACCCAATGACAACATCTCAACAGGTAGGGGCAGACTTTTTTCCTCCTGAACTCTTTGCGGTGACATTGACACAGCAACCAAAGGTTGAGAAACAGGGTAACCAAAAAGTGAGCCAGGAGGCGTTTCCCAGCTGGGGGCCAGCATGCGTGCTGCTGCTCTTCCGGGGCCCTGCCAAGCAGCCATAGTTATTTCTTCTTCTGGGCCTTCTCAGCAGCCTTGGTGACCTTGCCACCAGACGCCTCCTTGGGCTTCACAGACTTGATGACGCCCACAGCCACCGTTTGCCTCATGTCGCGGACAGCGAAGCGACCCAGGGGCGGGAAGTCGGTGAAGGTCTCCACGCACATGGGCTTGGAGGGCACCAGATCGATGATGGCAGCATCTCCAGACTTGATGAACTTAGGGTTGTCTGCAAAAGAGAAGGCAAAAAACAGTCAGGCTCCAAGTCGACCAGCAAGAAAGCTCGGCATACTCTACCTTCCAGCTTCTTGCCAGAACGACGGTCACACTTCTCCTTGATCTCACGGAACTTGCAGGCAATGTGAGCTGTGTGGCAGTCCAGCACAGGGGTGTAGCCGTTGGAGATCTGGCCAGGATGGTTCAGCACAATAACCTGGGCGGTGAACTCCTCGGTGGCCTTAGGCGGGGTGTCCTTGGAGTCTCCACACACGTACCCACGACGCAGCTCCTTCACAGACACGTTCTTGACGTTGAAGCCCACGTTGTCACCAGGCACAGCCTCGGTCAGAGCCTCGTGGTGCATCTCCACAGACTTGACCTCAGTGGTCAGGTTGGCCGGGGCAAAGGTGACAACAGTGCCAGGCTTGAGGACGCCAGTCTCCACTCGGCCCACGGGCACCGTGCCAATGCCTCCAATCTTGTAGACGTCCTGCAGGGGAAGTCGCAGAGGCTTGTCCGTAGGCCGGGTCGGGGGCTCCATGGCATCCAGGGCCTGCAGAAGGGTCTTGCCCTCAGACTTGCCAGACTTGCGCTCGATGGCCCACCCCTTGTACCAGGGCATGTTCGTGCTGGGCTCAAGCATGTTGTCGCCGTTCCAGCCAGAGATGGGCACGAAGGGAACGGTGGCCGGGTTGTAACCAATCTTCTTGATGTAGGCAGACACTTCCTTCTGGATTTCCTCGAAACGGTTCTGGGAGAATGGCGGCTCCGTCGTGTCCATCTTGTTCACGCCGACAATCATCTGCTTCACACCCAGGGTGTAAGCCAGCAGCGCGTGCTCCCTGGTCTGGCCGTTCTTGGAGATACCAGCCTCGAACTCGCCAGTACCGGCGGCCACAATCAGCACAGCACAGTCAGCCTGCACAAACACGGCACGAAGAGCAAAACGTCAGCACTGATACGCGTAAGACGCGCCAAGACACCAAAGCGAAACTAGAAGAGGCAACGGGAAAACCAACCTGGGAGGTTCCGGTGATCATGTTCTTGATGAAATCACGATGGCCAGGAGCGTCGATGACAGTCACGTAGTACTTGGGGGTCTCGAACTTCCAGAGAGTGATATCGATGGTGATACCACGCTCACGCTCCGCCTTGAGCTTGTCCAGCACCCAGGCGTACTTGAAGGAGCCCTTGCCCATCTGCGCAAGTCAAAAAAGGGCCCCACCGGCGTCGCGTTAAGTGCCGGCCCAGCCATGCCGGCCGGCGCTCCGAGCAATATGGCGAACACAAGACGCCTACTGCGGCGCCAGTGCAAGGGTTAGGGGGCATTAAAAGGAACAGAACGAGTCACCGACCTCCTGGGCTTCCTTCTCGAACTTCTCAATGGTACGCTTGTCAATGCCACCGCATTTGTAGATCAGGTGTCCGGTAGTCGTAGACTTTCCGGAATCGACGTGGCCGATGACGACGATGTTAATGTGGGTCTTTTCCTTTCCCATGGTCGCGGTTTTGCGTGTCCCTGTCTGAAAGAACAAACGAGAGCGGCGGCAGCAGCCGACAGGGGTGTAAACGAGTAGTCAATGAATCATTACTGGCCGTAAGCGAGCAACCCACACCCCGCAACACTTGCCGGTTCTAGACAAAAGCACGTCGGAATGGCGTGCGGCCAAAATGGCGACCCTAGGTTTCATTACCACGAGGCGTCAAAACAAGCCAATTAACAAGAACTGGTAACCGTAAAGTTAAACAAGGTAATTATGCGTTTCCCGACACGCTATGTATGCTAAACGAAAACCGCACAACACGGAAGCTAGGCAACCGGCACGAAACCACAAGGCATATCAGTGCGCCATGATCGACTTAATTCACCGGCCACCCCGCGAACTACTTCGCCTTAATTTGATACAAAAACTCATTGCTGATAGAAAAATACTTTTGAACACAGCCGTAGGGGTGACCAGATAGCAAAATTCACGCGATATTTCTCACCGATGACACTTGCCAACACCCGAATACCACGGATAAAGAGGAGCCGCAACTCACCAATACAACCGACGGAGAGCGAAGAGGAATGAAGGCGGCGGGTCACGTGCTATATATCGACTGGCATATGACGTCACATTTTTACACAAATAATCAAACAATTCTACAATTTATTACTTAAATATACATTAAATATTAATATTAGTTTTACTAAAAGCTAAAAAAAGGTATATATATTTGTTTAAATAGATTAAACGTATGCGGACCTGCATTTTCACACGTAATGGCGGCCTACATGGCATTCGTGTATTGATTCGGCGTCTACCGTACTCGCCTCAAATATGGCAATGAATAAAGTGATCAATAGCTTCAAATGTTTGTTAGGCGCCAGATTTCCGTGCCAGGCAAGTTTTTCATACTTTAATTCAAGTCTCAACTATCTCCCTTTCGCCTTCTGGCTGCTCTGGCGCACTTCAGGCGCTTATCTTCGACCGCGAACGCATCGCGAAGTGTGTTCCATTTTGTCCCTCTATCTCCGCCTACTGAAGCCTTTACGCCTGTTGAAGTTACCGCAGCTTTTCTTGAGCTTCTGCGTCATTCAATAAAACCTACTGCCTGGGTTATCCTTTCTTTAAGCTTACATTGTGTTCCAGGCGCGTTTTCTTCGGTGCTGAAGTAAGCTACACCCGTTTAATACGTTCTGCAGATTGCCACGCCGATGGGGAGTTTATTGCCTCGTCGAGACATGTATACGGACTGGAGAATGGCTCGAGACGCCAAGAGAAGAAAAGTGGTAAAGGAATACGCCCGTTTGAGGCTAAACATCAACTCTCTCCGGAAGAATGACATCCTACCGAAGAGCCTACAGGTAGCGTTTCACATGCACGTGGCCAACTGCCTCTCGTTTTCTGTGTGGGTTAGCAAGTGGTTCGCAGCTTGCTCAGTAATTCTTGATATCCGCGCACTATTATATCCGTCTTAAGAAAAGAAAGAAGCTTAAGAAAATCTTCTTTTATTCTGTAGTGAATGCTATTCGACGCGTTGAGGTCTAGCCCCGAAACTTGTTCTTTTGGGCTAGATGTACCGACTCTCGTGTTTTCTGTTGGACCGCTGCTCCGAATCTGGCAAAACGGCATTTTTGAGATAACCGCGGCTGACGTGAAAGAGAATCAAGAAAACGCTTTTGTTTTTCTTTTTTCGTGTTCAGTTTTCATCCCGGAAGCGCGTCTTGCCACGTGAGTGGGTAACTTGCATGACTGTCAGGCGAATGTTGTTTCTCTTGCTTACAATTAACGCGCATTTGCGTTTCACTAATGGCATGGAGAAATTCGCTGTGACGCGGCGTGTCATTTTACTGGTTTCAGTCAGTTTCAACTGCGGGAAGCCCTGAAGCCTCGTGGTTCCGTGAGGCTGACATTCCGGGCGCAGTAGTCAGCGTTTGACAATTTATGCTTTTGTTACCCCTGCGCGCTAATGAAATTAAAGGCAGTTTTAACCTAAGCGTTTTTCTTTAACAAGGTGAAGGGCGCGATAAGAGGAACACGTCCTTTTTTTGTTGTTGTTATGGGTGGTAAAGGTTTTCCCTTGCTGCGGACGCCAGTATCACTATAGTGTTTATCAAAAAAAGGAAACGTGAAAGCTTGTTGACTAGCAGGCATGAGTGCCGTCAAAATGATGCCAAGGCTCCTCATAAACCTGCAAGCTGCGTGCCATGCCAGAAGCTTCCAGGCTGTCCAAATATTGCTGAACCTTGTGGCAATGTGTGTGAGCCTTGTACGCCAACTAGATAACTGTCGTTAAATATTTTTGTGCCAGAATGCGTGCCTTCACATAAGGCCATGTTAGGAAAATCACTGAGCCTCTCCCTCAATTTGCATCTTTGATGCATGACCCACACTTGCTGTTCTTCTAGCTGCACATATAGCTTAACCTGGCAGAAACATTGACAGCGCCTAGCATAGCAGACAGGGCTATTAAAAAATCCCTGGAATGCTCTTATTGGGGGGGGGGGGGGGGGGGTGCTTTTTGAGCACTCGATTTGTTCTTAGTGTCAAGCAGAAATAGATTGTTGCAGAAACAAAAGGGTCTAAACTTTTCAAATTTAAATAGACTAAGGTTGTACACATGACATCATGTAGTGTGTGGGCAATGCGTATATCCTCACATCAGTTCAGCATCCTATGAGCACACACCCTCTTCAGCATCAGTTATGTACCCAAACTGTCTGCTTGCCTCTATGGCACTAAAGTAACACCTCCAGCCTCTGTACAGATGATCAGGGTTCAAATGGCGAGCATTTTTAAAGCAATCACTCAGTTTATTGTACTCCCAAACATTTTATTTTTTTTTTTAGTTGGAGTGGAGTGGTAAGTTTTGGGTCGCTCTTGGTACATGGCACCTAAGGCACTGCTCTGCACTCCGGGAACTCCCTTTATCAAGCAATCAATCAATTTATTACACTTATACACAGTACATTGAGAGGCTGGGGTTGGGTAGTAACATTTGGGTTGCTGTCGACGCAGCAGGCATAAAAACACAGCTTACATTTCGTATAATAATGACTTGCTTATAGTCATTTAGGTGGGATTGCACGACACGGTGTGTATATCCTCCGTGGAGGACTTCTCAAAAAATTGATAGTCTTCTCACTCGCCCCGATGACCTTGCCAGATGACTAGTGAGAATGGTGAAGTATGTGATACTCCGGAAGATGCAAGTTCATGGTTACCTGTACTGGGAAGCCCATTTCCATGCTTCTTGATGGTGCATGGTTGCTTTACCACGTGGGAAGGCCAAGAGCTTTCAATTGTTCACTGGACCTCACTGCCTGGAGCAGCCAGGAACAGCACACGTTTGCCATGGCTACAACGACTCTTGAGCATGTAAAAAGGGCATAAAGCACATCCACTGGCAAGCAAAACAAGTTCAGAAAGGAATGCTCACAGCGATGCATCGTGATGGGCCATGTAGGAAGGATAAGCAAGCAGTGCAAAAACAAGCAAGGCAGTAGTGTCTCACCCTGTTTCCATTTATTTGTTTTCTCTTAACAGCAAAGCTGTTTAGCAGATCATAATTTTTCATGTCGAGTAAAAAAATAAAAATTGCCAACCATACCCACCTAGGGAGATTGGCCAAGATTGTGGCGGCCACCCGACAGTGTACGTGCTTCGTGGCGACTGCAGAGCGTTCCCGGTGCACATTTGCAAGCCAAGCATACCCACTTAGAAAGATTGACCAAAAAAAGTGCAACATTCGCCGTAATTGTGGCAACACTTGTTCGTAACGAGAAAGACACGTCATAGCGTACGCCCCTCCAAGGTGATCTCCAATGGTTATCACTTCCAAAAAAATTAAGGAAGCTCACACAATGATGGAGTAAAGGTCGTTGTGGCAGCAAAAAAGAAGCAAGTCAGTTGCAATCGTGGACTTAAACCTTCGTGGTGGTCGTTAAGGTTGCGTACAGCTTCCCGCATTCGTTCTTAGTCAATTTGAATAAGTTTTTATGCTTGCTTTGTAGGAAAACCAGAAAATAAGCCATTATTTAGGCTGATTTGTTCAGTATGATGGCTTGTACAAAATATTGCAAGCCCAGCCATTTGTGGGACACCGCGCTGTGTTGTCATTATGAAGTCATCATGAGTGGCGTAGTCTGAGGTGCATTTGCGTGTATTTTTAAATTTAACATTTTTTTTTTTTTTTTGCTGCACTGATCTTGATCATAATTTTTGCATCCATCCCTACATGGTACCAAGTGCACATTTAGTATCTGGAAAGTACCATTAAAAATGTGCTGCAGGGTTACCTTGGGGGGGGAGCATCAAGGAGCAATATCAATTCACTTTAGGCAACTGCTGGTCATTGCCTCATGCATGGACAGCTAGTCAATCTTGTTTGAAAGGCTTGATTTTTACTAATTCATCCTCTTATGACCAGTAACTGCTTCCAGAAGGGAAAAATTGAGGAGTTCAGCTTCACACTTTTCTCTGTCTCTCTTTTCTTTTTCTTTTTGCTGTCATGCTTTCCAACATGTTTATTGCTTGCTAATCTACTTTCTAGATGGTGTGCTGGCGAAAGACCTTTCTGCAGTACTGAACTGCTTATGGGTCAGCACCTCCACGCTTTCAGTCTGCAATTCTTGGCAGGTGCCCTGGGCAGTGTAAACAGACATGTGCATTCTCAGCTTGCTGCTTTGAGAATGGCTAGTGCTTTCTGGCGCTGAACCTTTTTTTATCTCGGCATTTTTGACTGCTCGCAGTAGAAAAAGCTTACAAAGGAGAGTCACAACCATGTTTTAAGCAGGCCATGTTGCGAGCGCATGGCTACCAGTCAAGGAGTAGCAAAAATGAAAAAAAGTAAAGAAAAGGGAGTTTTGTCCACTGCATGTTAGTCTTGGGAATGTGCTTTTCTGTGGGTTTTATGTGCAAGAAACGTGGAACAGGTAAGCGGGACGGGGTGGAGTGATGAGAATGCTTTATGCGTAGGTTTCTTGGCTGCGAGTACTTTTTGGTTGGGTGTGTCTGCCCACCATTTTTAGTTTGCTTTGGCAGCCACTGGGAGGACCAGTACTAAAAAAAGGTCTATTTGAATGGAGCTGGGAACTCGATGGTTCACCGAACAACAATAGCATATTGTCTGTGTGTTGCATATTAAGACGGTAAAATAAGAAAGCAAATACCATTTGTGCTTTAAATGAAGTAACTTGTTTTATGCAATTTGTTGGAGTACACTAGACAATACACACTGGTGAACTACCCAGGTTTGTGCAATCATCTTTTGTGCCGAGCTAGTATGCCAATGCGGAAACTGTAACCTCATAAATTCATTGCACTCTGTTCTGCACAGAACTGAAATGTTTTCCAAACTCTTTCTATCTTCTCTTTAATTAAGGATTAAGCGCCCTATTCCACGAACAACTGTCGAATGTCGCAATTTCCCAGTACAGAAAATGGCCGCCAGTGTAGAGAGATAATGAAAAATACATTTGGGTTTGTGCGGGATTCGAACCTCGGTTTCCGGAACAGGACCCGAGTGCGTTGCCGGGGCGCCAGCTTGGAACCTTGCCAAATGAGGAACAAGAGATAGCCCGGGGCATGCCTCATGACAGGTGATCACAGCGGCACATGAGTTGAATTGGTGCACGTCAGCCACAGGAGAGCTGTCATTTTGGGGAAGTTGTTACTCAGAAAGGTCAAGAAACACAAGTAAAGAAAGGGACACAAACATGGCGCAGCAGTAAAGAAGTCTGATAATCACGAGGCTTTCTCTTTCAAAGCACACAATCAGTCTTATACCCATGCTACACATACATGAAAAGTTGCATTAAGTGTTTAAGGCCTTAAGATACCGAATGACATTATTTAAGCGGGCCATGCTACAAGTGAAAACGCAAAGGCATTAAATGCGTTAGGCATGATGTGATGACCAAAAAGAGAAATGTGCTGATTTTTTTTTTTTTTTTTAAGTTTAAGTTTAATTGCTTACAAGGGTTGAAAAAGTTGTTCGTGAAAGAAAACATTATGAAAAATAGTGTTTTCTAAAAAATGGTGGGAGCCATTTCTAAAAGTGGCTTCAGCAGCGGCCGTCGCCTGCCAGCGGTACCCAAATCCGAAAAATTAAAAACGACTAACATGACGTTCTGCCTTTTGCTGCCACTTTAGGGAACTTTTTCAGAACTTTTCCACCAAGAGGACGCAAAAAGTCGTCTTATTTCAAAGTTCAGCTACGTTTCCGCGTCAACACTGTATTGCTGAGAGTTTCGTTGGTTTCATTTGGTGTTCATCGCATTAGCGAGTAGGCAGATTTCAGGCGTTTGTGAAGTGGAATGAGTTGCGCGAAACAAAAATGACATTAGAGCAAATGGCATTAGATTTTTGCATGTACAGCGAATTAGTGGATTTAAAGCATAAGGCATTAAGCACTTAATGTCATTTTTCGTGTACGTGTGGTATGGGTATTACATGCCCGAGGATTATTTCTTGGCATGCATTTACTGTAAAGTTAAAAAAAAAAACACCCACCCAAATTTCAGAGATATCAACGTAAAAATACGGGGAGGGCAGACTTTCGGGTCAGGTGCAAAAAAACTTAAAAGTGGCCGAACCGCTGGGCAAACTTTCACCTCAAGTGCTTAAAGGACAAAATAAGGGGCTGCATCGACACATGAATAGACGATTCGCCTTTATTTTGTTCACTCATGGTTGCTAAAGGCACCGAGCGATGCATCGCCGTCAGAGTCGAACACGAGCTGCATCGCTTCACCCACCATGCTGTCCTGAACTTCAAGAACCCTTGCCAGTTCCGTGCTTGCAGAGGCCAGGCGTTGATTGAACTCGTCGTCTTCAGCACCGCCATGGCTTGTTTAGATGCCACACTGCTTAAGCGCTGCCAAGACACGGTCTCTCCCCACACTTTTTTTTGTGCCCACCTACTACCTCTTCCTCCTTTTGTTGCCAGTCAAACTAGACACGTTGTGCCTCTTTTGTTTGCAATCGAAACATCGGTGCTTTTCGTGAAGGGAGCTCCCCGGGCTTTCAAAGGCGTCAAAGCTAGTGCGATTTTAGGGGGTGGGCAGTCTTTCTGGTGTTTTGGTAAATTGAATATTTCACTTTTGAGGGGAGGTGTACGATGCCTCAGGGGAGGGCATTCTCTCGGAACTTTACGATAATGTTATCTCACACTAGTAGTAGTAGTGGTGGTTTTGTTTGGAAAAGGAAAAGAAATGAACTGGGGATAATTTTGAGCCCATCTGGGGGCTCACCTGCATACAACCCAGTCCGGGGGGTTCGGAATATAGAAGGGGGTGAATAGGATGGGGTAGAGAAAAAGTAGATAGGTAAAGAGGCCAAACTCCCGTTATCTCACACTGTGTCAATAAAAAAAACATTTGGTCTGTTCTTTCTTTTTATTGATACATTTTTGCCACTTTATTTGTTCTTATTCATCCCATAAGTTGCTTCTTTGGATGCCTTGAGCTACATCAGTAAAAGAAGCTTTATTAAATACAATTGTATTTCAAAATACAGTTATAGGGAAAGGTATCATCACTGTATCGGGCAAGATACCATGGGTATCGTTGCTGTATTTGCCGGAATGTAAAATTTTAGATGATGCCAATGCCTGTTAAAGGGACCCTGCAGCATGCTTTGAGCAGTGCAAACAAACATCCGCGACATTTCAGTTACACTACCAGGAATGCCTGAGCCAAATGTTGCACGTGAAGTGGTATGCTCGCAAATCTTCGTGAAAAATGCTGGAAAACCAACTGCGCTGTCTTCAATTTCCCTCATTATATACCGCTTTAATTATGTCATTGGCTGTTGCTGGTCAACGTCACAGTTTGTCTCGCGTTTGCAATGACAATCTGCCACTACGCACTGGTTAATCTCTTCTATGCCTGAACCTGTGTGTACAGTTTTGCCATTTGTGTGTGTGTGTGTTTGCATGTGCGTGCACACTTGCTCGTGCTCTGAGTGTGCTCTGACAAACTCAATACTTCACTTTCAACCAGACCACTCAACAAGTGCCCATTGCTTGAGAAATGCCCTATCAGCGTGAGAGTGTGCTAGCAAGGAGGCACTAATGCCTGCTTAGTCTTGAAGACACTGGAGAAGTAGACTACTACACGTCGTGAAGAAAAAGAAAAAACTCCCCGGCCTGTAATATATCGAAGGCCACCGAAGAGAACATTATGAGCCACCCCCTTCTCCGGGAGAGACTGCACAGCCTTTGTTGCGTAGTTGGAGGTCGAGTGGAGAGGGAATGATCATGTGCGATTTTTAATTTCACGTAGCCCTAGTAATGGCAAACAGATTTTTATAATTCTTGCGGAAAGAGATTGCTGGGACAATCAACTTTACCCCAAAATGCGTTCCGAATAGTTAGTTTTACATGCTGAAGGATATCTTTAATATAAGAATTCGCACTAAAGAGAAAAAATACTCCTGCCTTCTTGCACTGAACAGTGTAAAAAAGAAAAAGAAACAACCACTCAAGTCAAATTTGTGATAAACTGAACAATAACCTCCCTCCCTCCAGGGTCATATTAGCATATACGCTAAATTTTTTCCTGCTTGAAAGATCGCTTCACATTGCATTGAGAACCATGCCACGCATGTAGTTGCCTGCTTGATTTGCTTCATGCTCGCCCAAGCTGTATGTAGAGCAAATCTGCTGACACCCTTGGGGCACACATGCGCATAGAAAATACAACAGTGTCGAAGAAGAAATAGTGAAGGAAAAAGGGTTTTGTCCCTGATACCCTTTTTTTTTCTCACCACTATTGGGGGCAAAGCCCCTAAGGGGTTGAGGCTGTTGGTGTATCTTGGAGTCGTCTCATGTAGTCATGGTACTAAAATACTGAGAAAGTCGTTTGCGTCTTGTGCTAGAGCATAACGCGTATTAAAAAAACATTGGGACACTCATTTATGCCTCGCACTAAAGTGCTCCGTGCTTTAAAGACAAGAGACTTTTACAGCAAAGCTGTGTACCTTTATCTCCCGATGGTTTCATCTCTGTTGGCAAAAACTCCAAGGTGCTAAGAATACACTTATACACTGCACGCTTTGCCCCTCCCCAGGTTTCACGTTAGTGGGGATGACCCGGGATTTTATTGAACACATCATTGCTTGTGCTAATAATAATGGTGCTAGTCTAGGAGACAACAAAGTCACCGCGAGGATGACAGTGCATAGATAGTGATTGGGAGAGGATATTGGGAATCTTAACGTCTTCCTTTAGCTATTCTGAAACTCTGAGAGTCTTTCTAACGCACCACCTATTTTTAAGCGTATCTCCTATAATTTTCCCCACCTTCAGTCATCACTCTTACCATGAAGCGTCTACGGGGCAGGAAAAAGTGTCTGTGAGACCAGTTACTTTCAGTCTTGTTCAGCTAAAATTAGCTGAGCTGTAACTTATAGCCGATATTACATTTCACCCTGCCGGCACCAGTTTTGGCTTGTTGGGTGGTTAGTTACTAACCATTCTAACTTGGCCATTAGATGAGCCATTGAAGCCATTGGCAGTGAATTCATTTCTTCGCAAAATTAGAGGCGAAAAGGCCGAAACTTTCCTTGTCTGTCTTCAGGGAATCTCGATAGTTTACGCTTGGTGAAGGGAAATTTACAAGTGGGCATATTTTTGTTGCACACCCTCGTGGGGGTGTAAATATTGAGCAACACCATGAAACATGTTCTTAGTAATACATGAGGTACACTTTGCGAGTTGCCTTTCGCTGTGCCCACTGCTTCTTCCATGCAGAATGTTTGCAAAAGAAATGGAAGGCTGGAAATATTTGCGTTATGCTGCTATAGTTTGGGCACCTTTGCTTTCTGCTTGCTGCCTGGGCAGATTAAAAATTCAGCTGCATATAAGACCTGCCTGAAGGAGTTCATTGCGGTGTTCTTAGGTTGCTGTTCTTTCTATGGAAATGGAGATAACAGAGGCAGCCAAGATATCTTGCCGCTGATTGTAACTTGTGGGTTTGACATCTTCCTGGCGCCATTGAGAGTGTGTGCGTGGCGACACATAAACCAACGTGATATTGCATCCCCCCTCTTTTCTTCTCTTGCAGGAGATTGCAGACAAAGAGATCGCCGATCTCCCGCTGGACAGCTGCTACACCCGCTTCCACGGCCGCTGCGTGATTACGTCACGAGCCCGGGGTTTCGTGCGTCCTTGGCGTGTGTCCCGGATGATGTTCCGGCACCTCGCAGACTACAACTACCTCTCGGGCGTCCAGAGGGCCATGTGGTAGGGGGAGTGCACTGGCACCAGAACATGGCTGCTGCTGCTCTCCTCTCATTGGCCCTGTGGGAGTGGAGCAGAAACAGAGTGATTGCGAACCACAGTAGGTTCTGCTAGGTAACACGAGCAGGGAGGTGCAACATGCACAGCGTGCTGCAGTCCTTGTTCTCTTGCACGCGTTGTTGGTTGTACGTGCTGCGCCTGTTAGTGTATAGAGCTTAGTTTATTTTATGCGCGTACATGCAATAAATTGTTATTACACCCCGTCATTATGAGGGTCTGCTCTTGATTGTTTGTGTTTACTGCATTTACTTACTCTGCAAACATCAGTGGCCCTGCAGGACTGCACGGGGTGGTGCCATTGGCCCCTCTTTCTGCCTGCAGAGATGACGTAACTTTGCCTCATTTTTTGGTGGCAGGTGTAGAGTAAAAGGGGCTTGCAAACAGTTTTGTGAATGCTCGCCAGGTCTTGTTTCCTTGGGTATCAAGTAAACAGGGTGCCTCAAAGAATTTCAGGGATGTGGACCCACCCCCTGGTGCATTCACTAAAAGACTAACTCCACTCAAATTTCATCTCGAGCAAATTTATTTTGAATGTGCAGTAAATACCGCCAAATCAGCTGGGACACAAGTAGTAGCCCCGTGAAACGCCTCGTTAATCAGTCAAAAGAGTTTAGAAAATCTCCTCTGCAGACCACGGTTCACCTGCCGGCGGATCGCGTAAACAGCCATGACACGCCTGTGCCGCTCTGGCCAACGGGGGCTTCTTCCTCTGGCCAGCCACGCAGCTGGAGAATTGGTCGAGCTCTGCTGCGCACGCTTCACCCATTTGATGCCCCGTGCGCGCAGGCTTGCTCCTGAGCTGCTGACCGTCCGGCCGCTCGCTGGACGGCTGCAACGTCACTTCAATGGCTGCACTCTTCTCGATTTCAGTTTCAAAATCGCCGACTTTTGCTGACCGCTTGCGGTGTCCAGGCGCATATTTACGCTGTTGTATTTTGCACCTTGCTTTCTTTGTAGGCAGACCACACGGTAATGGTGTTTTCGAGAGGTCGAAATTTTGAGTGCAGTTGGCCTTAAGTCATGCACAAAAGTTGAGCATAGGTGGCTGCAGTAAACTTATGCGATGGCTAAAACAAGATATTTTTCACACACTGGCAGTCTGAGCATGCACTTTCTTTTTGCCACTAACATTTGAACCCATCTGTGGACATTCTTGCAGGTTTTCAAAGCCTTCCCTCAAGCCTGGTCTTTCTCTCAGCATAACATAAATGTGCCCTAGCCAAATCTTATATAGCTGTCTTGTTCTTCATTCTAGTGTTAGCACCTTGCACGTTAGTGTGAGCGGCAAGCGCAGGAGAAACTACTGCAGGAAATATGTTGACTGTGCAAGCAGATTGTCTGATCACTTTGGTTGTTTGCGATCACTTGACGGTTGTCGTTTCCCCTGCAAAACTGGCACATGGCTCTTCACCTGTTTAATTTTTTTCTACATGAATTCTAGTGCTCATTCATATCCTATTACATGGACTTTGGGTTGCAACTAATCACTTTCTACAAAGTGATCAACTTAAATGCTGAAACTGTGAGGAGTGCTGACATGAAATGCAGAAATTATATTTCAAGGCTTATTTATTCATAAGTACCTGTCAAGACTAACTCATGAAATCACTTAATTTAAAATCGTGCACAGTCTATCTAAACAAGCCAATAAAAATGCAAAGCTGGCTTTCTGTAGCCAATTGCATTATAGCCATGCACACACAAAAATGGTTGGTGTGTACTTCAGATTACGAAGCACTTTTTCTATATCCTTTCTTGTTCATCTGAAGAAAATTTTGTTACATTTAGAAATCATCAGAAAGGCGAAACGGCATAATTTCGAAGTGGAACCATAGCAAGGGTCACTAAAAGAGTACTTGGAGAACAAAATTGGATGGATGCAGTCGATGCAGAAAGAGACGTCCAGGCTGTAAGCCCACAGACTTAATGTGAAATAAGTGTAAAGGACCAACAGGGCAAGCAAGTGTGCAAAGGAGCATTTTCGTTTCCCACTGCTTCGCCACCGTGAACAATTACTTACGTGCACATGGGATAGAAGCCTGTAAGGCAAAATAGTTATTTTTATGGCAGTTTTGTGAGGACTGGTGAGTTCTTTAAAATGGGAAGCTTTAAAGTGAGTTCTTTAAAATGCAACATTGGTGGCTGCGGATGGGAAATAAAGGTATTCAGAATCATTAGATGGATGGCGGTGGTACTCAATCAGCTAAAGCCTGCTTAATGTCGTTGCCGAGGCAGTAAAGTGTATGTGAAGGAGGAAAAGGGTAACTACGATTGCAGCATAGCTAGTATGTGATGTAAATACATTTTCAATGATTATAGTTGCTTTCTAGAACAATGTAATTCAAAATCGGCAATAAGGAAACAGGTACTTTTTGTTAATAAATTTTTACTAAAGCAACCATTAAGGGGTCGATATGTAACGCAATATGTCCTTTGCAACTTTTTTCTACTCTTGGCACCCTTTCATCCATATTTAAAGTACCTTGGAAGCTGCGATCCTGATAGCATTGGCATCGAGTAAGGCATAAGTCAGTTGTCTGTCTCTTATACGTCCTTCAGGGTGATTCCCATCGCTGCCTTTTTTTTCCCCAAGTTAGATATTCAAGTTGTGAACAGTTGCTTGATGCAATGAAGAACACAGATGCTGTGGCACAATACTTTCATGAGGGCTGCACTTTTTTTTTTCCCCACCCATCACCCTCGTACAAGAGCCAAAGTAACGGTTTTTCACCAGCTACAGATGAATTTCTACCCTCAAGGTATGTAAGACTGCCCTCTACCCAGCAACCTGTAATTCTGTGATGAACCCCACACCCTGTTTGCATAGCCGGGAGTGCGCCCAAGCCCTAGTTGTGTGCAGTGGGCAGCCTGGCTGACAAGTTCCCACACCTCTCGCTGCCAAATCCTGGTGACTAGGGCCCGCACTGCTACTGAAGAGTTTTCCCGTGTGGGGAGAACCCCTCCCTGCAGAAAAGCTGTCCCTTCAGAAACCATGAGGCAACCGAATTAGTTAGGTGATAGCAAGCATTCATTAAATGTTTATTCAATAAATCAGTTCAGTTATGATGGCACGCGGATTTTGCCAGCCACCGATGGAGGCAATGCCAGATTTTTCTCCTCGACGGACAAATGAGGCTTTCGCATGAAATCCTCTTGAAATCTTCCTTTAACAGCAGTCGCATCTGGTGTTAACGACAAAAGGTTATTCATATGGCAGCTCTGAGAAAGGCCTTCTAGAAGTATTTGGTCACCGACTCATACAAATGATGCTAGTTAACTTTTTCATCCCTATCGGTATAAGAGGAACGAACACCTTTGGTGCCAACACCAAACTGAACCCCTCCCTTGCAAAGCTGTTTGCGAAGCCGCAGACTGATATCCCTGTGTAGGAGGGGCAACAATACAACATTGTATGCAGGACTGCACATTCGACCATTTCCTTCAGTTTACCTCCTCCGAGTTAGTGTGAAGCAGCTCTGGGTTGCTCAAACTTGGATCTCCAGGAAAGCTCATAAGGGTCAGGTGATCACTCTGCACTATAGCCACCATTTTTTAATAAATATTTATGTCTCTCTCTTGCTGTTTGACAAGCTGCACGCTTGCCTTCCATCGCACTGTCTTCTTAGCTTTAAAACTTATCTCGCCTCATCATCCTCCTCCTTGACAATCTTAGAGCTCCACTGACATCACATCTCTGCCAATTGTTCGGTGCTGTAGTTTTCACTGCGTCCACTGCATTCTCTGTTTGCTCCTGCTTCTGGCTGCAGAATTCATTAGGGTGTTGCTCCACTGCCTGGAGCACTTGTTATCACCGAATCAACACTCCTGGTTAGTGAGCGCTTCACATCAAAGACGAAATTAACTAACTGCCGCTAATAACGGATGACTTGTCAATAAATCATCGGTTCACATTACCTTGAAAAACTGAGAGGTTCTTTTCATTGCTCGTACTCGTAGCAGCGCGGGTTCAGTGTTAGGGTCGACACCGGGAAAGGATTCGGTGATTATTCGCCTCTAAACTCGGCGCGTATTTCTTCGCAGCGCGAGTCGTGCCGTGGTGCGTTCTTAACGGAGACGCGGGGTCACGCCATTGCACGGAAGTCCCAGAAGCACGGTATACCGTAAGCCCGAAATGTTACATGACATTACAAATAAATCGTTCAGTTCAGACACCCGCTCCGTCGCTGGTTGTTTTGCTAGAGTCGCTTGTGCAACCGACACGTGCCGGGTATGCCAGCGGGGGAGGGCGGATTTCGTGCACGTGTTGATGTTTCTGGAGCGAGCGTCAACGTCAACAAGAAGAGGAAGTCTGCGTCGAGGCTAGAGGCAGCGATGGCGAGCTACAACCAAGAAGACAATCTTGGGCCGTCCAGCAGGTCCTGGGGGCTCTCGAAAGGCAGAACTCGAGCGAAAACGACGGGGAGGCGCCGTAACGGGCGACGAACCGCGGAAGTAGCAGAAGCCGACTCCGAGTAGAGGACCCCGCCACCATGACGTAGAGGCCCGCGTCACGGCGCTCTAGGGCGTCGGTCTGTGAGCCCCCGAAAATTACTTATCGATCTGCAGGTTATCAATAAAGTTTTTTTCCATCCATCCATTGTGCCAGCTGGTATCAACTAGAATGGCAGGTGAGCTAGCTGCCTTCCAGTTGTGATGCTTCACGGCAGCACCAGTAGTTGCGCGGGGGTGCATACTTTACAGGAACCAGTGTCTCTACCGATGGACGTTCGCTGGCTTCATTTGGCACCGATAAATCTGTGCACTCTCAGATTTGTTGAGAGGTGATGATGAAAACACGAAACGGAAACCCTGTTCTAATGTATTATGGAGGTATTACAACTATAGTACCTCCCGTTCTAATGCATGACGGCGGTAAATAAAAGAAAAATACTCGCGTGAGTCAAGATATCGGCACGTACGTAGCTTTTTAACTACAGCCAGTCCAGCCAAGATGTAGCTGCGGGGCCCGAAATCGCCAAATTTGAATGTGAATTTAGTCCTAATGCGTGTATTTAAAAATATGTGACTGCTACAATCACTGGAAGACTCAATTATCGCCGTATATCTAAAATGAACTATTTAATGCACCCATTCTGCAGCCTTTACGGGTTCACAATAAACGGCTGACGGCGAGACGTGTTGTGCTGCGAATTTACTCAACCGAATCACGGTATCATTGTCCGCTAGAATAAAAGCTCTAACCGTGCCAATTTTCGCCGCGCTCATCAGACCTGGAGTATTCCCAATCTCAATTGAAATACGATTGCGGCTGTGCAGCTCGTTCGTTCACGAGCCATTCACCTCGCTACCCCTTTTTCGCACTTTTGTAGCCAAGCCTCCCATGGGAGGGAGGGGATAGAAGGGGGAAGGGTAGAGAACTAACTCTGCGCCATCACTGCTGTCGTTCAAGGATACATCACCGAGTAACAATCCGCCCTAGCCACCCTCAAAGTGCCTTCGCTCCCTTCTTCGTGCGTGCGTTTACGTCTGCGCATGCGCGCGTGAGCCTTTGCGTTTGCATTTGGTCCTCACTACACATTCACCAACCACCTGAAGTAGCAAGCCGAGCATTTTATACAGAACTGACCTCGTGTTTCAACAACGGGTTTCTCCCCTCTCTCTCTCTATCTGTCTTTTGGTGTCCTCTCTGTATCCTCCTCCCCCTCTCCTCCAGCGCCTCGGGCATTCCGGGCTGGGTGTTGCGACAGCTCTCATATCTTGCAATCAGCGAATCTGTCCTCGTGCCTTTTTCCTAGACTTGCGGAGGCTTCAAGTCCATGAAACAGTAACAGAGCCAGAAATGTATTTTTCAGGAGGTGTTATAAGCCACCGGTAGAAAAAAAAAAGCCTTTTTTTTTTTTTTTTTTTTTCCGACGGCGCATAAGGAAGAGACCTGCATAGAAAAAATTTTCCGAGTCATTTTTCTGCTGTAGCAAAGGTGGTTTCGTTCGGCTGGTGGTTTCATTCGGCTGGTGGTTTCGTTCACTGTAATGGGTACACGCACATGAAACCTTGCATTATACTTATAAATCGTGCGTCAATCAGCCGCTCTTGCGTACGATGGAACAAAAAGTACGTAGAAACAAAAAAAAACTGAAGCCGCCGGACAGCTTCATTTAAAGAAACTCGTGAACACGAAACTAGGCGACGAGCGCCAATCAAAACAGCGCTTAAAATACATTAATGTGCGATTTTTCGCGACCAAGTAATCCCTGTACGTTGGCACACACACCTTAATCAGGCGCTAAGTCCGCCTTCAGAGCAACACTCGAAAAAAAATTGTCGATTTCGTCCGTCAAGCCCCGCTTTCGCCGGGATTTTCTTTTTAAAGCATTGTGCTATGTTGACAACATAATACCAGAGTCATTTGATGCTTGAAGAACTCCGATAGCACTGAAATGACTCTTAAAAGACTCTAATAAAACTTGGAGTAGTTCATCGTTACACGGCGCTGACGCGGACTCACTTGCCCTACTCCTAGCTAACCCAATATATTTTCCTCCCCCCGTCCCCCTCATCCTTATTTTAAACTCCCATCCCCCTCCCCCTTTTTTTTGGCAGTTGGCAGCGCCCCCTAAGTGCAACACTGTTTTAGTTTTTCTGCTAACCCTGGGTGGGCCACCAGAAAGAAGAAAAAAATTGGCCGAGTATCTGCTACAGTGCACTAGAGGGGTTTAAAGCCCCTCTATTGCTCTATTGCACTGTATATCTACTCCTTTCGTTGCAAATGTCGACAAAAGGCGATAGTCTTTATCGACTTTTGCAAAGTAAATGTCTTCGCTTTCCCGCTCACCTCTCATGTTGTTCCTCTTGGGTCGCGCTCATCCCAAGGTAAAGACGCCAAAGGTTTGCTTAAATCGTTTAAAATTAACCGCGTTCCACTGCTCCAGGCCGGGTGTCTCGATGCCAACGCTGCCGTACGGCGGGGACGCGCGTGAATCGAGGCACCCTATTTTAACGTTTATAGAACCACATTGCCGTACTCCACGTGCGTTCCATGCAGAACGTGGAACCTAGCTAGTGGAACCTTTCGTAACTGTTGCCGGCTGATTTCTTAAAATGGCACCAGAAGCCATGGAGGAAGAAAAAGCCAGAAGCTATATAGTGGCGCGGGCGACTAGCAGGCGACGGCGGAGTGAATTTTTTTCTGCAGTTGATGAAGTACTTAATTTCGCAAAAATCAAGCATGTATGATTTTTTATAAAGGAACACTGCAAATATCACTTCTGTATTAATTTGTTGTCTTATATTTACGTATTGTCTTGTTCTCCTTCAACAATGTTGACAAGTATGAACATTACACCGGAGTTAGACGGGTAGATTTAGCTGTGAGTATATAAGACTATTGTGCAGTATACATTTTACTTTGCCCGGGTGGCTGAATCGAGTCACAGGCAGACAGACATACAGACAGACCAAAGTTTCTGGGTTTAAGTTGCCCAAGAAAGACTATCGTCTTTAAAAACATGGCCACGCTTCTTGGCGGCAGCCTGGCCATGTATCATGCGTGTTCGTTACTCCGACCCATCCTCAGTCACCCATAGCAGAACCCAGTCATAACATGGTGTCAGAAGTGGTGTCTACAGCGAAGTGAACGCAATTTTTTTTTCCGGCGACAGCGTCGTTCCTAGTCCTACCGCCGGTCCAACGGGCCAGCAGAGCGAGCGATTCCGCAAAAAGACATTCCGCAAAGCAGGAGAGCGTGGAGAGGTCTTGGAAATTGTGCACCTCAACTATCAGCCAACACCTAGATCACATTGTCATCTCCGGCGGAAATGTTGATGGGCGGAAAAGTTCGCTCGCTACTAACAATGCACCCAGCATTATGAAGCCCACAGTATCCTACAAAGGCTCACCACCAAGGGCTGCAAGCTCGTCAGGTGGGACAGCACAAGTGCGGTGACCAGTACACGGCCTCAATGAAGCCACTGAAGCCTGGACAACAAGTGTGGTTCCGGCTCAACGACAGATGGACTAAGGGTGTCATCACAGCATTGGCTGAGGAACCGCATTCCTTCATTGTAGAAAGCAGCGATGGAGGGACGTATACCTCAGGAACCGTTACCGTTATCACCTGCCAGAGGCACACTTGCCACTTCGTAACCCAGAGGCCCGTCATCAAGTACAAAGAAGTGCGGAGGACCTCTGCCCATTGCCCAACACAAAGCGGTCCCCACCCGAACAGTGGATGTGTCCAGTGGTGCTGCCTGCGGACTCAGCTGTAAGCCAAATTAACCCGTTCAAAAAAAGAAGTTCGCCCCCCCCCCCCCCAAACCTCATGAACATGTAAAGAAAAAAAGGGGTGGGGGGCGTGTTACGTGGCAGTTGGCAGCGCCCTCTACTTGCAACACTGTTTTAGTTGTTCTGGCAACCATGGGTGGGCCACCAGAAAATAAACACAACATGGCCGCGCTTCTTGATAGCAGCCCGTGTATTATGCGTGTTCTTTAATCTCAGTCAAGAACCCCCTGAAATCGCCTGCAGGCGCGGATATAAAGCTGAAAACAAGGGCTGCGCAATGAAAAGAATTTGCTCTGCCCATCTTGTATTTCCTCCACCTCGAAAAAACTGTACAATTCTCTTTATTGCGGAGCTTTGTCTTTTTGGCACTATTCCATTGTTTCCATGACCTCCCTCTTCGTTAGAATCAGCATTCTGCATTTGCTTAACGGAATTTTACTGAAGCCATGTCTGTTTGATTTAACGGATAAAAATAGAGTGAAATTTAAGAAACGTGCAACAAGCTCAACATTCAACAGCAGTACAATAATTGTTCCACTAAGCTTAAGTTTACTATTAACGTTACTAGCACAAAAAATAACAAGAAGGCGATTACTTAAGGATGAAGACGCACGTTTGCTAGCTTCACCGCCATAATATACGAATGTGCCGCACGTACAGTCCATTGCGATTCGAAGGTTATCGCGGGAAAGCTACTCTTTAAAATGAACAGACAGAACACCAGCTTTAGCAAATCTTCCATGCCAGTTTGGTTATCGTCGGCGTAGATAAAAGGCAACCAAGTATGTGCTTGATAACGAATGTAAAGCTTGAAACCCAAAGGGTGGCAAGTCAGTCGTGCGGGCCATTGTTGAAGTATGGAACGGCCAACAAGGGAGGGAAGAGTGAAATCTTGATTTTCATGGTTCCGAAACTATACCGTAGGACGGTGACACGCGTGACCGCTCGATGCTGGCGTGATAACCTTCAAATCGTGCTCGACTGTACTTCATAGCTGATAACAAAACTTATTAGTCCCTTTCCTAAAAGAAAATCTAAAACACGCGAATCGTGATAGTAAACACCCAGTGTTGGATTCCGCCTGACGAACTTCGGGGACCGCGCGCCACTCACGAGCACACTCATGATCACGCTCACGAGCGCGTGCCCGCATAACCGCCTGCTCTACGGACGAGCGAATCACCCGTGGCCTACCCGTAGACCGGCGAACGGGAATTTAGGTCATCATCATTATCACCATCATCATCTAAGCTTAAGGTGTTAGCGTTCAGCATACACAAATCGCATGTTAAAGCCAGTTATTTCAAGCTTCGTTTGAAAAACAATGAGCAAGGAGCCTTGCCTACATATTTCCCCCTCCCATCTTTTGGTCGACCGCCCCCCACCCCCCGAAAAAAATTCCTGGCTACGCGCCTGGCGGAAGTAGTCCTCATCCCAAAGGCGGGGAAGAAGCTCAGCTTAGATAATCTCCGACCAATATCCCTCTCGTCTTGCCTCGGCAAACTGATGGAGAAAATAGTCCTATAGACCGGCTCCACAGACATCTAGAATGCGCGAAAGCCTTCCCTCACACGCTAATTGGTTATCGAAAATGCATATCTACACAAGACTGTCTCCTGCAGCTCAAAGAGGACATCCTGGATGACCCTAGCTCAGCGCAGATGCGGGCAATACTGGCATTAGACCTATGTAAAGCTTTTGATAATGTCACACATGACCTCATCCTTCAGAATCTAGAAAGCACTAATTGTGGCCAGAAAATGTGCAATTACCTTAGAGATTTTCTTCGAGACCGCAGCATAACGCTCACCCTCGGACCTTATGAATTGAGCATCCAACAACCCCCAAACAGAGGCACACCGCAGGGCTCCATCTTGTCTCCAACGCTTTTCAATCTCGTCATCAGTCCAAAATGCTCGCCCGCATCATCATCGTCATCACCAGCCTATCTACGCCCACTGCAGGGCAAAGGCCTCTCCCATTAATATCGCCCGCATACCTGGCGTTGAACGCCATTTATGCGGACGACATCACAATGTGGACCAAGGAAGGATCCCCGGCTGAAATAGAGCAGGCGCTACAAGAAGCTGCTGATGTAACCGCAGGATACGCGACCCGGGGCGGCCTCTCTTGCTCACCCGAGAAATCCGAATTATTGGTGGTCACGAAGCACACGGCGCATCAGAAACAAGAACTGCACATCACCATAAAAGGCAGACCAATTCCCCAACACTCTCACATCAGGGTTCGGTCTCACAATCCAGAGTAATGCCAACGCAACTATGACCATACGGAAGCTGCTAGATCAAGGGGCACAGGTGATACATATGCTATGCCGCATAGCCAGTCGGCACAGGGGAATGCGAGAGGCCGACCTTGTGCGACTGAGCGCAGCGCTCATCGACTCCCGTACGTTGTATCACCTCCCATATGAAAATCCCACGAATACGGAACTCGAACGCATAAATGTAGTTCGAAGGAAGGCGTTAAAGCAAGCTCTGGGAGTGCCGCAATACAGATCGACATAAGCGTTACAGGCCACCGGAGTCACCAACACACAGGAGGAGCTTTTAAGTGCGCAGCGCCCAGGACAGTTCCACCGACTCCGTAGCACCGATCAAGGCAGGGCCATCCTGCGCGATCTCGGCTACTCTGCGGACCCACCACCATTCGCATTGCAGGAAGATGCCTCTCCCTTGAACACCGAGCACGCATCACCATCGCTCCCCTGCCAAAGAACATGGACCCCGACCGACATGCTGAACGGCGCCACATCGGACCAACGTCCTCTCGAAAACGCTGCAGCGCCTCGACCCTACGTTGACGCACATCCTGGGGAAGATGAGGGAGGCATCACGGCTGTCGTCCGACCCCTAAACTACGAACTCGTCACTATCGAACCAGACGTACATGCTATCGACGACCTAGAAACTAGATCTATTGCACGAGCATATTGGCGTATCCAGAGGGGGGGTTTGGGGGATCCCCCCCCCCCCCCGAAATTTTCACTTCACCCCTCCCCCCTCCTCCCTCCGTAGTTTTTAAGGAACCATATTCTGCCCACAGCTCCGCGCATAGTGCCTCCTTTTCACCAATATGGCGAACTTCCCAGGCTCGTAGCAAGAGAAAATTATGAATGACAGTGATTTTCTTGCGACTTTCGGTAAGATCTCGATCAAGGTTTGGGTTCTAGTCGCTGTTGTGATCTCCCGGTTTGTCTAGTTTGCCTCCCTCATGCGGGTTCCTCTATCCGGCCGTCGCAAGTTCCAGTGGCGTGGCCAGGAGGGGAGGGGGGGCTGACCGGGCTTTAGCACCCCCCCCCCCCTCCCCGAAATTTTTCCGGCCGGCGCCGTGCTGCTTGTTATACCTGGTACGTTTCCTGTGAACAAAGGCGCATATCCTTTGTATGTGCCACTATTAAAAACATTCACGACCCAATGCCTGTCCTAACGCATTGCAGCTTACGCAAAACGAAGCGCCCGGGTCAGGATAATCGGTTTGGAGTGGTGCAGCTCTAAAAGCGATGGCAGCCGCCTGGTACGCTCTGCGCACGGGACGCCAAAGGCGTGCGTTGTGTCCCTTTGTGTGTGGCATGTGGCCGCACAGAGAATAATTGGCCGGCTGAGTCGTTCTCCGCAGAGGAGATTGACTCCTCACGGTATGGTCCGCACTGACTCGCGGCGGAAAAAAAGGGAGACCGCTCGCCACTGATGGGTGAAAACTGGTACCGAAAGGGAAAAGACGATCTTTGTATGTGTAAAGAGAACCACGTGCAAGCGGCGGTGGCAGACAGTCCTGCAAGTTAACTGAAGAAAGCGATTGGTCTGCGTATTGTGCGCAACGTGCACGCTTTATAGCTGGATGAATGTCGTGGTTGGGCAGAGGGCCTTTGTGGATGAGGCGCATAGCAAAGTATGCCCCTCTTCTGGGCGTCACCCCGTCATTTTTTTCACGTTTCTATGGAGCCCAGGAGAGGGTTGACGTGGGATAATTGAATGGGCTCAGCTTGCGAGCCCTGCGGTCCCCCTTCAGAAAGCGGTGTTGCAGACTGTCATTTTCTCCTCCGCGATTAGGCAGATTCGTTCGGCTGTATTTTTCGCTAACCTGGGAAACTGGGGAACAGGGAGTTGACGAAAAGGCCACGCTGCGGCTTGCCGAGCGAGTTCCAGACTTCATCCTATAGTTCATACCACAAGCTGCATGTAGCAGTGTGGAGGCTACATTGTTGACAGTAGAGCGCCCACTGAGGGCGCCTAACTCACCGCGAAGGAAAGTGAGAATGAGCGCCGGGGTCTTGCGGTTCCACCTGCCGAGAGGGGAGACTGAAAGGTCCTTTCAAAACCCCCCTCAGTGGGCGCTGTATCGACAACGATGTAGCCTCCACACTGCTGCATGCAGCTTGTGGTATGAACTATACACGTGAAGGCATGGCGGTCACCAGCCCTGCCATAGGCAGACGGCGCTCGCGACAGTAACAAATACCCAATGGCCATGTTCGACCTCGGTCACAACTAAAGCCCCACCATTGCGTCCACGGCCGCTTTTTTTTGTCTGGGCGGTGGCTGCCCACAGCAGTGTATATTCAGGGGCCCGAGTCACAACAACGCCCACATGATAGAACGGTGCAAGAGCCGAAACGCCTGGCTTTGGTAAGCTCACACTCGAAGTGCCATGCAACACACAAAAGAGGCCGCGATTGTAAGTCATTTTCTTCCCCTGGCCCTTGATTTATTCTTGCGTGATCACTGTGTCTTTTGGTATTTAAATAGTCGCTTCCTAATATTTACACGATGTCACAGTACCTTTATGTTTGCGAGCCAAAAAATTTATATCTCGTTGTATGTCTAATGCAATATTTGCGTTTGAGTTGGTTGTTGAAAGGAGCGCCAGCTATGAAGTGGGTAGGTAACTTAGAAAGCGGGAAAACGTAAATTCCATTCATATAAACGCCTAAATGTCCTATGATGCACAAAGTTGACGAGGGTTACTCAAAGCGCATCGGGACAGCATTAAGTACATGAAGAGCTACCGCTGTCCGTGAATTACGTGAACAGTTAAAGTACATGAAGAGTAAAAATATATTTGTTCTCGCTGCAGTTTTAGTAATTTGCTTCAACTCCAAGTGAGGTAGCGGCTGTCGCATGGTGTGCCCGTTATTGTGACTTTTGTTATCCCATTTCACACCACGCGATCGGGTGTAGAATGCTTATCAGCAAAAAAATTTTCTCCATTGCCCTCGCAATGACCCAAGCCATGAGTCCCAGCGTAACGATACTGTCTGATTCACAAGCTGCCTGTCGTCGTTTTGCACTCGGACGAGTCTCGGCTCTTACCCTGGCCATCCTTTCTCAATGCCCCACCCTCCCTCATGCCCGCATAGTGTGGACACCCAGCCACACTTCCCTCCCTGGGAACGAGGTGGCACACGCCACCGCCCGAGCTCTCCTTCACCGGGCATTCCCAGAAGAGGGCAACAATGCAGCCAGTATTACAAACTCCCTTGCGCCCCTCTCCCAAACATACACCGACATCATCTACCACTACAGAGCAACTTTAGCCCCCCCCCCCCCCCCCTCCCCGAAAAAAAATCCTGGCTACGCGCCTGGCCGCTACCATCCATATAGTTCGTCCGCGAACACCCATCATCATCGTCACCAATTCGCAAGCCGCCTGCAGACAATTGATCAGAAGTGATCTGCACCACCGCAGAGCCCGCCTCATCAAAGACGCGCTCGACTACAAACCGTACACGTTCCACATTATTTGGACTCCTGGGCACGAGGGTTTGGCAGGAAATGAGCGGGCACATACGCTCGCCCGAGCAACTATTTACCGGGCACCTGACCAGTTCACAGCCGTCTTTCAGCCCGCGCGAATACCTCGAGTCTTTTCGCGCGCAGCGCAAGGTACATCCCTCCCCACATCGTACACTCACAAGGCTGCAGTCCGTCCTCTTCCGACAGATTCAGACTAACACATTACCCACTGAACATCTCCCACATCGCTTTCGAAATTTACCCGGCACCCCTACTTGCTCGTTCTGCGGAGGTTACCCAAACATATTCCACACAATATGGGCCTGTGATCGAAATCCAAAGTTGACCCGCATCCCGAATCCAACTCTGGCATCCTGGAAGGCAAGTCTGGCTGACCCCAGCGCTGCGACACAGCTCCTCCTGTCGTCCGGCGCGGAGGAAGCCATGGCCACAGCTTCCCAAGACGGCGCCCTGGACTAAGGTGCATGCTTAGGAAAATAAAGTTTGCTTCCTTCCTTCCTTCTATTTTACCCTTATAGTTTGAATTCTTAACCTTTTTACCAAATCTGACTCAGCCAATCCCCATGAGTGGGTACGCGTCGTTTATTTATTGGTGCCAACCAACCAACCAACCAAAAATTACCACCAGGGAGCGTCCCAAAAAGTAAGATGAGATAACGAAGAAGGTGATCTGGGCCTGGCAGATGGGCACGTGGCGCCACGTGAGGATTCCGAGAAACGAAATCTGGCGGCTGGGTCCTTCCAAGAGAAAGGTCAAAGGGCGGAGAGGCTCGAACGAAAACCGCCGCTGTCTTCGCAGGTGACAGCAAAGTCCCGGATTCCGCAGACAAAGCTAATGATGTCCCAGAAGGAACCGGGAAGAAAGGTTCCGTCTTCAGGAGAGGATAGCCCCACCGGTAGCTCCCCTGCGCAGAAACGCGGACCGACGCCTTCTGACAGATGGCTGAGCCTGAAATACCTCGCATCAAGGGATCGTCCGACACAGCCTTGTATCGACGGCCTCGGTGAGTTATGGGTTTTCATCAAGTGAGTTTCTGCCAGTTTCGTGTGTGTACGTAGTTTAGTATAGTGTCTATTATCCCGGCAACCCTGAGAACTACCGTGAGAAATTTCTCACAGCAGTCGCCTCTCATTGGCTAAGCGCGCTACCCGGAGATTCTATGGGATAAGTATGCCATGAAAGCCGTGTTTGCAGCTGCATCTGTAGCGCTGTGGTATAGTACTTGGTTTTAAACGAGTAGGCTCGGTTCGAATCCGACAATGCGATGTCTCATTTTTTTTAGCTGAAATTCAGAATTTTTTGATCATCGTGATTTTGAGAATTACCTCCGCGAAATTCTCACGGCTGTTTCTATGAAAGTTGGCTGGCCTAAAATTCGCTGAACAATATTATCTCCCAAGTAATCTGACGAAACCTAACTTAACGTAACCTAACCTAACGTATCATAGCCTACCTAAATCCAGCCCAACTGCAACAATCCTAACCTAACCCAGCCCAATGACACAGAATACAATCTATAATAAACCTAATCCAACCTGTTCTAGAAGTCTTGTACGTCGACCTCGTGATATAATAATGACCCAAATAAAAAGCATTAACAAAATCACCATGAGCGAACACTTAAATATTTTCGAAAGCTAAAAAACAAAAACAAAAAAAACTTCGGCTATGTTGTACTCGAACTTGAGCCTTCTCATTTAAAAGCAAGTGCTATAACACAGCGCCACAGTAGCAGCTGTGGGAACGAGTTTTCCGGAAATATTTGTCCCATAAAATCTCCGGGAGGCGTCCTTAGCCAATCAGAGGCGACTGCCGTGAGAAATTCCTGACGGTAATTCTCACGGTTGCTGTAATAAGATACACTACCCCAAAGAAAACTTGCACTGTAATCACCTGCATTTCACGCATGCAAGAAAAAAAAAACTGCAAACTGCTAGAAGAAACTACACACCACGACAGCAGTGCCACGCGACAAGTTTTACGTTCTTGGGCAAGAAATAATGCATCCTGTTTTTATTGTTATTGCAGCAGCGTGATAGTCTTACAGCGTTTTTGTTAACGCAGGGAAAAGGCAAGACCCACGGAAGCCCCTGTCAGAGGATGTCTCTGCAGATGACTCCGCGATGGCCACAGCCGAGCGCACCCCGTCGGCCGCAGTCACGACGCCATCGCAAATGTCAGGACAAGGACATCACTCTGCGGTAATCTTGGCTGTAATGAAATACCTGCCCGTATATAAAAAATCAAAATTTACTTTGAAATATCATTTCTTTTTCAAGATTTACGGCAAATAAGTGCTATATTTGTTCCACGCTTATACTGGTTTGGTTTGCGATGACCTCCCGGCCACATGTGACGTGGCAATGGTTGTACGTCACCTTAAGTGTGCTACCCTGTGGTGAGCGTAGAAAACGTGAAGCGGAACAAAGCCAGCAAACCGCTGTTGGAAATGAAGAGATGCAACCTACATGCATTTGCCCGCGTCCTTCCCGTTGCGCAAGAAGCCGCCCCAAGAACGTCGCACACCAACGCGAATTTTTTTTATAATGGCGGAAAAGGGTAAGGAGTAGGAAGGCTAGTCAACGGCAGGTGCGAAGATTCATGACTTCGTGTAGCGCAAAAAAAAAAAAAAAAGGACAAGCACAGAAAGAGGAGACGGGCACAAGCGCTACGTGAAGCCATGAATCCCCGACACCAACTATAGCCCAAACCGAAAGCCCTGCTAAACGCGAAGACGCACGCGATACAAACTTCAACGGCAGACATGCCGGCGCGAAGTGATTATGTAAATGAAGGCATGCGGGGTATCATTCGCTTCGCGAAATGGTCGGCCTCGGAATAATTGCCTGAGCAAACGGCCGCTTTGTCACATTATTACCGGGGCAATTGCCCCGCAGCTTCACTGCCGTTTGTAGCTTCAAATGATTGTCTTTCTATCTTTCCTTGGTGGCGTTGTCCCATGTGTTGAAATGCAGAGCCAGAAGCTCCGCACAAGTGGCCGTCATGATAATCCGTGGGGCATGCAGAGCTGGACTAGACACCATAGCTGGACGCCGATGGCGACTACGCAACGATAGCGCACTGGCCTGGCGTCGCGTGTCTTCGTCGCTGCGCACTAATCCTAGTCCTCGTGTACCGCGCAGGTTTGTGGCACGCCTGCTGAGAGAAGCCCGTGGAAGCGATCCCACTGCCCGCTTGCCGCTGCCCTGGTCTCCCTGACCATCGTTGCCATCTGGCTGTTCTTCGTGGCTCGCAACCAGAATGTGTTCCGCTCGTGGCGTCGGGACCAGCAGCTCGGTCAGGACACATTTTACCCAGGGGCAGTCACGGCATCCCGCGTCAACAGGAGCGTGAGCCCGTGTGAAGACTTCGCTGCGCACAGCTGCTCGCTCCGGACGTCCCGTGGGTGTCGGCGCGGCTCGGCGCTCATGTACGAAGCCATGGTCGCCTGGTTCCGGAGCTTCGAAAAGGTTATCAGCAACGCCAGCACGTCCTTTCCGAGAGTTTCTGACAGGCTGTTGGCGGTCTACAGCTCGTGCGTGGCTCGGAACATCTCCGAGAACGAAACAAGGCAAGACGTGTCTCTCTTCAAGCATTTTGCTAGGAGACTGAAGATACCGTGGCCGGACGCACCTCTGCCTGACGTCGATCCTTTGGGAGTCCTGATCGACCTAACACTCAACTGGCAAGTTCACCTCTGGTTTCGCGCGGACATTCTTCGACATGTCGACCCCGTGAATAGCAACGCGTTGCTCTCTCTCCAGCCTAGCGGGCTTGACACCGGATTTGCCTACGTCCACGAGGACGTCTATGGCGCCGGTAGCTATAAGGCATACTGGAACGGCTTCTACAAGATCCTAGGGCCTCCCGGCGCGCCATCGCGTCCTGAGGCCGAGATTCGCAGTTTTGCCTACACCGACCGTGCCATCCGTCAAAGGATCATCGCGGCAGCTAATAACACGGTCGAGAGGCCACGTCGCTTCGCTCTCCGAGACATCCAGAAATACACCGCAAACATTTCGGTGTCGCGTTGGAGGCAACAACTCAATGAAAACGCAAGGCCGCGCAAAGAACTTACGCCCTCAGACGTCGTTTTCGTGTCTGACGTTGCACTCCTAGAAGCCGTCAACGACCTGTTTCTGGATTTCTCCTCAAAGGAACTACTGGAGCACATCGCTTGGACGTTCGTGCGAGCCCTCGCGCCTCTGGCTGACCGGAGTCTCTTGGCGGTCGCTAAATGGGACGAACGTGTGATAGAAGTCGAGCGAATAATATTTTGCGCCTCAGCGGTCGAAGCCATGTACGGGTGGCTGATCGTGTCCCTGCACGTTCCGCCGGCCTTTCCTGCCACACAGAGACACGCAGCCGACGCACTCTTCGCGTCTGTAAGAAACGCAGCGGCTGAAAAACTAGCCAGGCTGGCTTGGCTGGACGGCCTTTTCAAACAATGGGCTGTGGAAAAAATTCGAGGTATGAAGACACTCATTTGGCCACCGGACGGTCTTCTGACCACCGACGAAGGGCTGATGCAAGCCTACGCGTCGTGGTTTGAGAACGAGACAACTGTGAGCACGTCTTTCTTCAAGGCATGGCTCAAGGCTGCATCCGCGAGGCAGCGCCAGTTGACCGAGGGTGGCAGCGGGAGCAGAGGCGAAGCGTGTCTGGCGTCCGCGAAAGCACCGCCTAGAAACTACGCTCTGCCGTATTTCGCCTACGACGGCCTTCTAAACACCGTCTCCGTGTCGGTGGCAGCCATTTTGTCACCATATTTCCGCGGGCCGGACATCAACGCCATGAGGCACGCGGGCGTAGGCTTGGCGTACGCCCTGGAGTTGGTCAGGGCTTTCGACCCGTCGGGGGCGGTCAAGTTCGATGCGAAGAGCGACCTCGTCAATGCGTCCGTTCTCGCTGCGTGGAGGGACCAGATTGCCAAGAAGGAGCCAGCAAACTCCACGCTTTGCGCAGCCCAAACGAGCACAGCTGGTAACCCGAAGACAGGAGCGCTTACCGCGCAGTTCTTCCCCGCAGTTCCCGCCATGGAGTTGGCGCACAAAGTTTTCGAAGCCTCGCTGGGGCTCAAAGATGGTACAAGGCGGGCAGCGGATGATTTGAACGAGGAGCGGGTCTTTTTCATCACGGCCTGCCTTGTCATGTGCCCCTGTCCAGGCAGCTTCAATCGTTACCGCTTCGACTGCAACAGGGCGGTGGCCAATTTTGAGCCTTTCAGACGTGCATTCAACTGCCCGAACAGAGTCGAATCGAACAAGTGCGGCTTCTTTGATTGACGTTCCGCCATTATATATGGGGAGTGTGCGCCGCTTGTGTACCTGTGTTCTGGCATATTTCGTTTGTATTCACACAGTATCGCACACGCATCATCTAAAAACTTAGTAAATGCAATGTTTTTGTTTTGGCTGTTTTTATTATGTCGAAAACGAAATTACTTTTAATTTTTTATGTTCAATGCGTCCTCCATTTAACGTTTTTGAATGAGTATGGGTGGTAATAAAGGAAATAGTCGCGACTCCGCCTTCGCCTCGTATAATTTGTCGGAACAAAGCCGTTAGAGATTCAATGATAATTTTTAGTCCACAAATGGGGTTTGCTTAAAAGGGAAACGCTGTAAAAAAAGCCGTTTAGAGTTAGCGCGATGAGGACGTAGTATAAGGACACATCAAATTATCTTTAATAATGCCAAAGCATTTATCGGTATACAGCGAGCCGAAAATCCGCCCTCCGGCGCCTATGCCAGCGAAACGGCTCACTCCTACAATGGTTGACGGCGCGAGGAAAATAAAATCAAGAGCTGAAAAAATTTCGAATATTTGGAACTGGATGGAAACCGAACCGGTATACGTATTTCAAACGCTCCCCGGAACGCGAGTCCAGCACGCATGGGTTCTTGTAGGACTCGCAGTGGAACGAGGATTGGCCACTGGCGATGGCAGATGTAACCAGAGGTTTGTGGCGGATTAACCAAGTCCCATTGGATCGCACATTTGAGCGCGAGAAATGGGCAGGGACTGTGAAAGGACACGACTCAAGCGCGCTACTACAAGTTCCAACTGAAGCGCACTTGCGGCGTGTCCTTTCACAGCCCATTTCCATCCATTTTTGCGCTCAACTGCACGAACCATAGAATACCAACTAGGCTAATCGATCACTTTACTAAATTTCGTTGGCTGCGATGTCAAAATAACCGACCGAAATTGTCATATGCCTACTCAGTGGGATTGAGCTGCCGTCAGAAGCGCGGGGCCTGTTCGCTAATTCCCATTGGATCGTCTGCGGCGTCAGCATAACCAACCGAAATATTCGCATTCCAGTGACGACGAAGACTGCTGTCATAGATTCACGGGAGATTCCCAAATTTCTGTTGGCTGCTAAGTCAACGCGCAGTGGCCCAGGCCGGCGCAGGTAGCTCGAGTGATAGCTTGTTACCGCTGCACGAAATTGTCCCGAAGTCCCGACCATGGTGGCTTACATGAGAAAGAAGTTAATGATGCGATGGCGGGTTGCATTAAAAATTGTCATCTGCACCGCTTACGAGAGCGGCACTCGAATATCCGCCGCAGTGCTAAGCCGAACACATCTGTAGGCGGACCTGTAGGCAGACCGGCCGGCTGCTCCCAGCGCGCGTCTTGCCACCCACCGTCTCGAGCGTCGCGCGTCGTTCTTTAGCCGCGGTTGCTCCGTGGCCGCGGTAGCATTTGCACTCGCAGCGCCTGCGTCACATCCACGGTCGCTTTTTAATTAAGCGCCTCACGAGATCAGTACGTGGGGGCATTCGCAGAAACTTCCGTCGATGCGGATTCGACAGTGCTACGGCGGCTCTGCTCTGTGATATCCCTCCGACGGTCACGTGGTCAGCTTTGTTCACACAAAATCCACAAAATCCATCGCTTCGCGGCACTCGCTGAAACCGAAACTGCGACTGGCCGCATTAAAAATGTCTCTAATTAAACAACCGTCGCACGCTGAAGCAAATGAGGTTTCTACAGGTTATAAGTAGGTCACTAGCTACTTATCGCAAAAAAAAAAAAAAAAAACAAGATGCAAAATTTTTGTGTCAGTGCCCCTTTAAATCAATGGAACCTGTCCGGTAGGGTTATGACCATGCGTCATTTTTCACGATAATGGCAGCTGACGAGCACTCTTGTTACCTTCCAAAGGCTGTTTACTTTCAGCCTCTGAAAGGCGGGTACCGAAAGCAGGCCGTTGTGAAAAACGCGTTATCACTTAATTTTCATTTTTGCATTTATTGCGGAGCTTGTTCTCTTTCTACTTCTACCGCATGGATAGATGGTGCTGATAAAAGGTCTCTAGGGCCTTCACACCGTGCTCATATTGCCCTTGCAAGATGTCTTCCCAGCAGAGCACTTATGTGTAGCACTGAAGCCGACTCTTAGGAGACTCGATGCACAGCGTTTTGTAAAGGTGAGTGGGGTTTTATGGAGGTATGTTTAGTAAAAGGGGCTTTAACCTTTATACGTATCTTGATATCGGACTCCTAATTATATTGCCCCTAAAAACACGGCCTTCCCAACAGAGATCCGCTCCGCAGGGAGGAGCAAGATCGTAGGGAGGTATTTTATGAAGTTCCCTCCCTCGGGCCTCCCTATCTTGGCACAATATTGCTTATATGACGCCTTGAGAAATGTTTACGAGGACGACTTGTGTGTCCTTAAGTGTCCGTGCGTCTACGTGCGCTGTTAGCCCCTTTGAGAACGTCTTCCCGCAGTGTGTTTGTGTATAGTGTGGAGGGCCTACTTTACAGGTTCTGCGTGGAGTCAGTGTGTAGAAGAGCGGCTGTCGGCTGTCGTGTTTATCCGACAACTCTCACTTGCGAGTTCCCGCAGTATTCTTTTTCTTAACACAGCTCCCACGCTGGAGCAGTGCGAGGACCAGCTGACCAGCTCACGCCCTCGAAACCAGCAACGACTGGTGGACAGGGCCCGCCGTGCAGCCAAGGACCAAGGCTTCCTGGACTAGGAGGCCTTTCACAAAAAAACGCATACAGTTCAGCAAATGTTTAACTAAAGGCAGAGATTTTCATTTCTGCCTTTTATATGAGGGTTATTAGTGTGCGTGTGCGCGTGGGTGCGTGCGTGTGGGCGTCGTGCGCGCCCATACATGTGAATACAATATGCACAAACACTTCGCGCACTGGCGAGTGTTTTGTTTTTAAAAAAAATCATCTCGGCCATATATTGTTGTCGCCATCGTTACTGCTTTTAAATGACAGGAATAATTTTAGGTTTATTTATGGGTCATTGCATGGTTGCTTGTTGCTGCACCGTGTGCAGGCTTAGTGGTCTTTACGGGGCAGCTTGTCCAAGTGTGTCAGACTGTACAGTACGGAGCATCTACAGCACACACGTATGCGTCCCGCTAAATTCCGTGTGCCTGCCGCTACTCGAAAAGAGACATTTGCGTGCACCCAGTGGACTGCATTTTGCGCCGCTGATGCTTTATCCGTGCCTTTCGTGTCCTTGCCTGCGTCCCGCCATTCCGTCGTCGACTCCGACGGTCAGGGGGGAGCGCCTGTGCCCGCGTTTTCACGGTCACCTTATGTCTGTTATCTATTTGCCGGTTTAGAGTCACGAATTGGCGGGTATGAGTTTCTGTCTCCCACTTCCCCGTAACTTTATATCGACGCAACCGCACTTATGGTTCGCGCGGGCCCGGCGCTGACGCGCGATTATTACACCTTTCCTGGGCGGTTTTGTCGCGGTATCCTGGCGGAAAGCGCTCTTCTTCGTATCTACTTCGTCGCGGGCGAAATTTGCGGTCACGTTTCTGGCTTTGCTCGGTGTAGGGCCTCGTTGAGTGCGGTTCCACGTAGAACTCAAGCAAGCCCCATGCGCGCTCCGCGATCTGGAAGGAGGGACGGGTATTATGGTGAAAGGCGTGGTGGCAGTAATTATTTGCACCGGTGCGTGCTTATAGCCACGTGGAATTTTAAGTTTCCTACTAAAAGAAAGGGGTATCTCTCTTCGATATAACCTGGCCTTTCGTAAATATTTCCACTGTGAAAAGAAGGCACCGAAGTATTTTGGACGCGTATATATTGGTCAGGGCGTAAAAACGAGGGGGAACGGGAACTACGCGTGAGAGTTTTACACCTAAAAGAGGTTAATATTACAACTTTCTTACGCTTAGTAAAACCTGATTTTCCTCTTAAATAAAATAAATACTTCATACTTGGTTGGTGCAGGGCCCTGTATCCCTGGGTTCCTGACAGGTGCGGATATACTGTCACATTGCTAAATCAGTAACTTAATGTCTTTATCACCACGGAAAAGTTTGTCAGGGCTGCTCTCATGTAAGCGCTCCGAAGAACTGCCATGCAGACATTTGGCGACACGCAACATATTTCTTTTCAATCCTTCCCATGACCTCAGTACAAAATTTGCCACAAGAAAGAGATGTCATGATGAGTCATACCATTGGAATGTTTATCGCAGGGCCGTAACCATGCAAGGGGGTGAGGGGGAGTTCTGACCCCCCCCCCCCAAAAAAAATTATATTTCCTGGCTTGAACCTTTTGGGTGATCCGAAAATATATACTGTGAGGGCTTCTGTCGACCGCGATTGCCTCTCCAGTGATTGTAACGTGTGCCTGCCCTATATGTCACCATCGTGCATGATTCATATGCGAAAATAAACCAATATAAATTTTCAACTTTGCCGCCATCATCCCCTGGGTACTTTCTGGGTACTTCCCTGACCACTGAAGGCAACGTTTCGCGTCTTGAGCGAGTCATTCCAGCGGTTAGAGGCTCATTCGAGCATCGTTGTCCGGCCAGTCATCGACGTCCTCACCAAAAGGCCTGCTTTCCCCAATGTTTTCCGTCTCGCACGTGGTGTATAGAATTCGCAAGCTTTTTCTTGAGACCCGAGAAAAACATGTCTCCCTGTACCTTCATGATTCTTATGCATTGCAAAAACATAAATGTCCTAAGCTTTCATTGAGGCATTCTTCAAGGTTCCGTCTTGGGTCCAATTTTTTTATTTATTGAAATGACCTACCTTCTGCATGCGTCCACTGACGTCTTTCTGCCGTCTAGTCAGTTGCGCATATCTTCTTCAATCGAAAGGGGACAAGAATCTATAGCGAGTATTTATGTGCAGCCAAACTGTTCATCTGAAGCGTAAACAAAATAATTTTGAATTCCTGCATTTATTGATCGAACAACTGCGCTAACTCAACCAGTTTAAATAGGATAGAAAAAAAGTAACTGATATGGAACACGCATACTCGACTCAGCATCAGCTGCAAAACGGCCGGAATACAGAAAAAAAAAAAAGTAAAATAAAACAATCAGCGCGCAGCCACTACTGAATATGCAGACGTCATTGCTTCCTCTTCAGATAAACGGGCGGAAGTGAATGTGTGCGCAGTCTTATATACACTAAAGTTCAAATGAGTTCTAACTGGGGAAGTGATTGAACTTTCCCTCAAACTCTCTCACCCTTTTTCTCGCTAAAAATGGCACAGTTACCAGAGTTCACACCTTCCCCCCCCCCCCCCCCCCCTTCCCCTTTAGTAGTGACCATCCCTTTGTGGGATCACGTTTTGCATTGATTGCGGTGAAGATTTGCATGTATTCATTTGCGACAATTAAGACGCCTTCCCATCGCCGGCATGGAGGACCTTCTGTTCCCGAAGGGGCCTGCGGCAACCCAACGGGAAGTCTTCGCTTATCTGCTCCATCACCTGGAGACGACCGGCCTCACGCAGCGGCTGTAGCCCGGTGGGCATGCATGTGACTGATGCGCCCGGACTGACAGCTCTCTTTATACCTTACTCTATCTCTCTTTCTCTACTTTATCCTATCACTCCCAGTCCCCCTCTACTTCCCTTCCCCTGCACTGTTGTATGCAGGTGAGCTCCCTGCACTGTTGTATGCAAGTGAGCTCCCTGTTGAGCTCAAAATATCCCCAGTAAATTTCTTTTCGTTTTCCTGTCGCAAAAAGAAAAAAAAAAACTGCGCCCAACGTGGGGCTCGAACCCACGACCCTGAGATTAAGAGTCTCATGCTCTACCGACTGAGCTAGCCGGGCACGAGTGCTGTGTTGCAAAAATGCATTTATGTACCTTAGCCACCATACTAACATAACTTTCCTGTCGATTTTGTAAAAAAAATTACGGAGTAGAACAAATTACTGCCTCTACAGGATAATACATTTTACTTTAGGCGTTGGGTGTAGCTTTACTTGTCGTAAAGAAACGTTATTGACGTAATCTACCACGTGACCTTGTGTTTGTGCAGACCGCAGCTGACGCATTCGAGTGCTGTTGCGATCGTGTGAACCGGAGTTTGCTTCATTCTTTGGCGATTTCATCAAACAAATTCGCCTTCTGTCATGGGTGGCCTGCTCAGCCTTTGCTCTGTCGGCTCGGTGAGTATGCTTCTTTTAACTTCTCTCACTATAAGCGAAACTTATGGACAGTCGTAGGGCCATGTTAGGCATGGGCCGTACAACTGCAATGCACTTGACAACAACCGACTTACTACCACGGTTTAGCCATACCCCATTGTTTTCGAACGGATGCGTACTTGATTTGACGATCAAGGCCGTCGTATTTGTGCGCTGGGTTGTTTTCGATTACGGCGGAATTGCATGACAAGCGTCGTTAATCTGCGCTAAATAGCTAGTCGTTGTAATAATGAGATCAACTGATTTGTACATGCGCAATGACGATAGTTGCAGCAAACATGCAAAGTAAAGCGGGCGGAAACTCAAATTAGTAAAAAGAGAGCTGCATAGAAACAGGCGTAATGAAGGCATTGAGGAAGTCGTTGGCAAAACAGCGAACTGGCGATATTTAAGGGATTTCAACAGTTCGGTTGCGAAGAAATCGCTTTGATAGACATTTCGAAGAGGCCATCAGAATCTGTGTGGCAAGCGTTCCTCCCACGGTTGTCCAGGCATGTTCCGAAACTAAACATGAGCCGTGTAACTTATTGAATTATGACGTTACGATGTGTGACAGCCTTATTTAACTCTGTGAAACTAGTTGTTTCGGGACAAAAAACTAACATTGCTCCGACACCACTTGTTTTCCAAACCAGCCCGACAGTTGAAAATTTAATTCCTTGCCGAGTGAAGGTTATCACCTTAACTATCCCGACAATAACAGGGCTCGAACTAAACGCGTCAAAATACCAGCAAGATTTGCGGTCAGTGTGATTGTTATAGTTACGGCACTTAGTCATAACGGTGGTGCAATGATGAGCTGATAGACTTGGCTGTAGGATACTGTAATGCAGTTCCTTGCCACGCTTTCATAGCTACTCAAACATGCAACTTTCCCTTTTCTCGGTGAAGTGCCTTCAGTGAAAATAAAGGCTGAGGATTACGAGTGGCATGAGAAAACCGGCTGACAAATGCATGCCAGTGTTGGGCTGGTCCACAGCGCAAATATGTCCGCTGATGTTGTTTGAAACTTTACCCTTTAGGAATGGGGACTGATGAGCTCTTTTCTCTTGTTTCGGCACAGCTGGCGTGCTGCTGTGGGTCGGCCGCGTGCAGCCTGTGCTGCTCGGCATGCCCGAGCTGCCGCAACTCCACGTCGACCCGCATCATGTACGCCCTGATGCTGCTGATGACCACCGTCGTGGCCTGCATCATGCTCAGCCCCAAAGTGGAGCAGCTGCTGGAAAAGGTGCTCCTATCGCTCGCAACGTGATGCGTGCATGCCGGAGATTTGTCCATAAGTGTGTCATGATCATTGGAGGATCCAGAGAAGAGGGGAGGGGGGGGGGATGTCCTGACCCCTCCCTTAATTTTTGAATTTATACCCCTAAGATGAAGATCCCTCAGGTTGTAGAAAAAGTCTAGTTGATGATTTTTCCTATTTCTTGAATTTTCGCTTTTCCGAAATATCGGTGAATAAAAGATCCCCCCCCTCTCCTCCTCCTCATCGTCATCATCACTGGTAGAAGCTGACCCCCCTCTCAGAAAAAACCTGGATCACGCCCCTGGTCATGATGCATTGTCATCATCCATGAAACATGGTGCATTTAATGTGAAGATTTACCTGCAGGTGTGTAAGGACGCATTGTCATCATCGTTGTGATCATTTGAGGCACGCACAGCATGGGCGGTTTTATCGTGATACCACGGCTAGTAAGAAACAGTGCTGGATTCCCCATTTTCTTTTGTTTGGGCAAAGTAAAAGCCAGAGAGGATCCCACTGGTGAAAAAAGGCAGTGCTGGATGTGTGGACATTAGAGTAGAATGATGCGCCATTGCCTGTCTTGAGCAGCAGGATCAGCCACACTCGCCCTAAGTGGTACAATGCTGTGTCATCTGCTCCATTGGGGAGCTCTCCTTGTCTGTGTACTATATTTGAACGAGAGGCAGATTATTAATGCACCCATTACCTGTGATCGTAGTTATTACAATTTCTTTGAAAAAGGAATCGACCCTGAATTTTCGCTACTGCCATTATTTAGTGAACTGGTGGGGCCAGTATGTACACCCCTTGTCAAAGTTTTGTGGGCCAATCCTAAGCCTTCTCGACCACAAAGAATTCGAAGAATTGGCTTTACCTTTAAATGTGACGAAAATATTTTAAGGCAGTAAGAAAGAAAGGTGTTTTCTCTAGCGTTCCCACATAGAAAGTTTCAGCCTCGCTCGGGACGTAAGCTTGTACATTGAATTCTTTGCAGCCTGCGCGTTTCCAGCTTGGCCCACAAAATTTTGACAAAGACTGTACCTACAGTCATTTTGCTGTAGAAAATGAAAGTCTTTAGAAATTTTTTCATTTGGTGGAAATGCAACTTAGCAGGGAAGAGTTCAATAAATCCACGACATCTGGAACCAGGATTAATTGCTCCATGTTGCATCAGGACATCTTTCACCGTGCTTGAATATGGAGTGCACTTCATATTGCAAACAAGGCGCTGTATTTTCCCTTCCACAGGTCCCCCAACTTTGTGAGAGTACAGATGCCTGCAAGAACGCTGTTGGATATTTGGCCGTGTATAGGCTGCTGTTTGCCCTGACCCTTTTCTTCATTGCCTTCTCCATGATGATGATTGGCGTGAAATCGTCAAAGGATCCAAGAGGCGGCATACAAAATGGGTGCGTGTTACCCCCCCCCCCCCCCCCTTTCTTTCTGCTTCCTTCTCTTTAAAGGGGCCATGCAGACAAACTACAATTTTGTTTTATTTGAAAGATTTCGTGTTTTATAGTGCCCCCGTCACTTGTCCGTCTTCACTGAGAAATTAATCAATTTGGGTTAAAATTTTTATTCTCCCGCTAAATCGTGTGTTTCTGTGACATCTGCCATGAAGTCATAAGTGCACGTAGTAAAACGGACTTCCACTGTGTCATTAGGCTCTGCAGCCTTGCTTGTCGTCAGTCTTCCCAGATGGCGCTACCAAACTCATCCATGGACCGTTGGCCGCGATTGCTTTGTTTTTGATCGTATTTGCAGCTGGCTTGTTTTTGCTATGGTAGAAGGTAATCGTTTTGTGAAACATCCTCGACAAACAGGTCACGTAAGGCAATGTCGCTTATGCCAATCGGCCAGTGTCGTGTAAGACAACTCCAAAGCGGCAGACTGCTGTGCAGCTAAAACAAGCATAGTGCACCCAGTCCCAACACCAGTGTGCATCGCTACTTCTATGCTTACGTGTATTTTCGCCACTTGCATTGTTTACGACTGCTGTAAAAATGAATATGCATTACATTTAAGTGCAAATAGCTCGCTCGGCAAGCTTACGAGCCGTGCCTAATTTGCATTTGCTTTTGCTGGCCTCAGCCAATCGCACAGCTGGCTGGTATGACATCATAGCTTCTGTTGCAGAAAATGACCTAGTGGGTTGCATGGCCATTCCCTTTTTTCCTAATTGTATAGCTTATTTGAGCGAAGTGTACGTTCAATAGTGGCGTCAGTATGATTCTAATGAGGCAATATTTCGATTGAACCAAACTTGTGTTGTCTGCGTGGCCCCTGTAAATCTCCTTGTGTTTGTGAACAAGCCCGCTTTGTTTAAAAGCTCGTAGTTGCTATTTACAACTGTGAGATTGCAACGCTGTTGTTGCAGCAGTGTTATGCAACACTGCAACTTTAGCACCGTAGTATTTTTGCAGTGAGTACATGCACATGAATTTGTCTGCATTTGCGCTGTGAAGGAGTAAGAAATTTAAGAACGCATCAAAATAATGAAATACCGCATTTGGTGATCAGTTTTGGTGTTTACCTTGAAAGGGCATCATCACAATGCATTGACAAGTTTTTTTTCTCTCACTGCAGCAAGGCTATGAAGTTTTTTTGTTTTAACGAAAACCATTGTTCTTGCTGGGTTAATTTATGGCTGTAGATAGTGTAGAAAATGCTTAAAATGAATTCTGGCCCTGTGTAGCGAGGGTCCTCAGATTGGCATCCACGACAGACTTTGTTGCTCTTAGCTTGAATGAGCATTTGAACAGCACTGTGCACAGTGCAAACCAATAGCAGCCTGGGGCACTTCCTGAACTTCCATTGAATGATAACGCAGTTATTTTAAGCTCATAATTGTTAAAGCTCTAAAGCTCACTTTTGGCTCTAATGATATTCAAGCTTTTCCAGGTGTTGCTCTGCTTGTAGCCAGGTCAACATTCGAGACCTATCTGCCAGGCATGTGGTATTAATTTGTGGTTCATGTATCTATATCTTGAATGTCATTGCATTCGACCTGTGTTTCGCTTGCAATGAAAAAAGCCTGATCTATGGCTGCCTTTTGTATATTTGTAGGTTCTGGGCAATTAAGTATCTGTTGCTAATTGGTGCTATGGTGGGTGCGTTCTTCATACCGGATGGTGCGTCATTTGGTCAAGGTATGTACCACAGCCACTTCCTTTTTCTAAAATTCTAGTTCTGTCTAGGTGCATATTTGAGGCCACTATCCTACTTGAAGAAAGCTTGAAGGCTATGTTAGCAGTTTTCGTTAAAATCTTTTTGAGCTTTGTGAATGACACCACAAAGCCTGCTAAAACTGTTTCAAGGCTGTTTTACTGTAAATTTTTGTCGCAATGTTTGTTGGCTCACTTTTCTTGCATATTTTGAAATTGATTGCTCTTTTAATATCACTCTTCTAATATCAGCAGTTTGCTGATAATTGTTTTGCGGAAGTGCATGCGTAGTTGATTTGTCCACTGTGGTGGTTTTGTGGCTAAAAGGTCATGCTGCTTAGACAGCCATGTGCTCGACTCCGGGCTGTGGCAACGCATGTGTGTAGATGTCAACTTGCATTACTAAGGTCCGCAGCTGGTTGAGATTAACCTGTGCCTCTTCACTACGCCACACCTCGTAGCCGACATGTAGCTTCACTGCGTAAAATAGCAGTTTTGTTTTGATAGCTCTGACATTTGCACCGAAATGTAGTTTTCGTGCTTGCAACAGTCCTCTCTTTAGTCTGACTAGTTCAGCAACTAAATAGGCTGTTTTATGGTTAATACAGATGTTGCTGTGTGGCATTGTGTGATTCTGTGGACTTGTCTGAAAAATTTTGGGTATTTTGCCCTGCAAAAGGTGTGCCACTTTCAATGGACCTTGTTTCGGACAACTGGGTGTTACAACCAGTTCACGACGTGCTCCTATGAAAGCATTGTCATTTCAAAATGCCGTGCGTTTTCGACCATGAAAGCAGTGAGCAATAATTGGTACTTTTGAGGGGGCAGGTCACCTGATGACATAAAAACGATTGTCTTCTGTCGGGTGCATGGTTGGTGCGAGTGCTCCTTATTTGCGCTTCTTCTCTTTCTTCTCCCTTCTGCAGTGTGGATGTACTTTGGCATGATTGGCGGCTTCTTGTTCATTGTCATCCAGCTGATCCTCATCATCGACTTTGCCCACAGCTGGGCCAACAACTGGGTTGAGAAGTATGAGGAGAGCCAGTCCAAGGGCTGGTACTGTGGTAAGGGTGCCCCTGCCAGTTGCCCTCGTTTGTTTCCTGCTTTTTTTTTTTAAGTGCAGAGCACTTTAGGGTCTCGCCTTGTCGTCGTAGCTCGCTCGCTGGACCCAAGTAGAGCCGGCGTTCCGTCGTAGTGGCTGTCGTCGCGGCGGAACCCAGAGGCCTTGAAAGCCAAGCGGTTTATATAGTCATAAGCATTTAAAACTCATGAACCGCTGGCGCTTGTCATACGTCTCCCCGTTGTTTAGCGCAAAGAAAACTGCAGGTACATTTGAGGCAAAATACATCTACCATATTTTCCGGTCTATAAGTCGCACCTTTGTATAAGTCGCACCCCCCTCAAAATGACAGTTTTTCCGAAAAAAACGTATATAAGTCGCACCGGTGTATAAGACGCACCGGTATACAAGACGCACTTGTTAATTAGGTAAACTCATAGTGAATCAGATCGTTAGAAAGTGCGGCGAAAGTACATGGTTGCTGCAGCCGCCGCCTGTGAATGCACCCCTCGGTAAGGAGGGCTAGACATGCATATACCGTCCAAAGTCTAGCCAGAACTAACTTCTCAAAAATGGTTTATTGATACACACAGATGGCGTGTACTTAGACGGTGTTTAGACAAAACCATCGAAGCCTTCTTCCGCAGACTCGCTAACAAATAATTCAGCAACTTCAAGTGGGAATTCCGCCAGCTTATCGCTATCGCCCTGCGACTCACTGATGTCTTCTTCGCCAACATCGTCACCACTCGCGGACCGGGTTGCTCTGGCCTTTATCAACCCGGCTACAACTGTTTTTGTAGAAATGGAGTCCCTAGAGTTGGAGACCCACTTGGCCACCTCTCCAAACGTCGCGCGGGTCTTGCGTGCTGTTGTAAATCCACGCAATAAAGGTGTCATGGCGAACAGAAGTGACGCGAACGGAAGCAGCCCGAAATTCGAAACTTATCAGCAAGCTGTCATTTTAAAAATTAGCAGCACGTTTACCTCCTTCAGAGTAACTTTGTAATAATTTATAAGCTGCATGTTGTTTTTGCAACCCAGTTTGATGTTACTTTCAATTTATTCTGAAATGTAGTTACTGCGCATAGCAGAAAGTGACGTGCAGTTGTTGCAGGCCATTATGATTGTTTTTGACCAGAAAAGTTGCAAATTCTCTGGTTTAACGTTCTGAAGCGACATATGGGCTATGAGAAACGCCATAGCGGTGGGCTTCGTATTCATTTAGACCAGGGGTCTCAAACTCACATCAGTGAGCGGGCCGCAGTCACGAATTTTACTCCCGCAAGGGCCGGAAGAGCGAAGAAGGTTAAAACGAAGGGAGGGAAGGGGATGATTAAGAAAATGTCAGATAACGCTGCCATTCCTGAATGGAACTGGGCGTCAGGATTCGAGACACATATCGATACCAATCTCCAGAATGACTAAAATGTGGACGCCGATTATGAAATATCAAATATTTGTTCCACGATTATGCTTCAACATGGGGTGACTGCATTGGGTGCCTCAAAAAAAAAAAAAAAAAAAGAGGCTTCAGGGCAGCTGCGCCTCTGTATCTTACTATAATAAACGTTATTGATAGTAATTGACGAGAAAATATTGCCAGTTTCATTTATGAAAGTCACAAAACTTTATTTTTTGAGAACCTCAATGTAGCTGTTATTGTTCTAAACATGCTGACTTGATGCCTGGCAACGCTTGGCTGCGACTAGAGAAGAAATTTCCGCATGAACATCTTGCGCGGAAACGATCATCATGGTCGATCGCAGGTGATCATCAGTCATCCTCGACCGGAGAGCTGACTTGTTCACCTTCAGCAAGGAAAACAGGTGTTCGCACAAGTAGGTGCTTCCGAACATGCCCATGATCCTTGCAGACTGTTGGCGAAGCGCCGGGAAACTTTCATCGTCAAGAACCTTGTAGAAGTCCGGAACAACCACGTCCTGAAATGTCTGCTTCAACGGAATGTTAGCTTGCAGCTCAAGAAGTTCTATCTGTAACTCGGGCGCTGCGTCATCCACCGGCACCGAACACGGCAACGAAAAAATCCGGAATATTTATCGGCGAGGCTGGTGATGTCTTGGAAGCGTCCTTCGAATTCTCTTTGGAGATCATGGAGGAGGTCAGTGAAGTTATCACAGGATTGTTTATTCACGTTCTCCAGCGATCTCAGGGTTAGGAAAGGATCAAACTTCTGAATTATCATCTGTCTCTCCCGAAGCTGGAATTTGGATTAAAAGGCTTGAATGCCGTCATGCATTTTCGTGATCAGTTTGTTTTTTCCCTGAAGTTAAATGTTGAGGAAGCTCAGATGATCAGTGATATCACTGAGGAACGCAAGGGAGTGAAGTCACGCTTCGTCTGACTGCTCAACAATGGCTCTGTTCTTGCTCTTCATGAAGGCGTCAATTTCCTCTCGGAGATCAAAAAATCGTTTCAGCACTCTCCCACGACTCAGCCATCGCACCTCTGTGTGGTACAAAATTTCACTATATTCGCTGCCAACCGCTTCTAAAAGAGATACAAATTGGTGGTGGTTAAAGGCCAACTGCACTCAAATTTTTTCTTTGTCGAAATAAGTAGTCTATGCTCTTAAAATCACCATGGCGAAATCCCTAGCTTCGTAATCACAGAGAGCGCTAGGTACCGCCGTTCAAAGTACCTCCGAGCAGACGACGTTTGCACCTGGCGGAGAGTCGCCGAAACAAGTTCCGAGCGGCCTGTGACGGAGGTTGGGGAACCTGTCCCGCGAAGATCGCGCTTCTCCGGCGACTCGCAGGGCGCTCCGTCGGGCGCAGGGAGGCGTTCGCCCGTGGTTTCTCCGCTATACCAACGCGCTGTACCGCCGTCGCCATCACATGTTTAAACTAAACGCATAGGCAGTAATATCCGCCATTTTTTTTTCAATGAAAAAAAAAGAGATTAGAAGCCTTCAAACTTTCACGCGCTTGCGAACGTCTTGGTGTAAGAAAAACTCTTTTGACTTGACAATATTATTTTTACTCAAAAAAAAAAAAAGCTCGAAACGAGCACTTGCCTTACATTTGTCATTCCTATTACATTTATACCACAGAAAAACAAAGGATATTTTATAGGTTCTTGACCACTTGCACTTCCGCGTCCGATATTGGCCATATTTGGGATGGCCCAACGCCACCTCCATCCTTTAGACCTTTCCAAAAGTTTGACGACCTAAACAGAGTTGTGCACGCGGCTATAAACAATTGTGCGACTTTTGCCTCACTCGCTAAGTGAACCAATTAATATCAGCCTTTCTGGTAGTAACAAATACATCCGCACAAATATCGGCCGTCGTCTTTGCGAAGTGCGAAAACTAACGAAACTGCTCCTCTCCTAAATAATAGACTAGATTTTTGTTCAATTCCCAAGTGAAGCGTTAGATTTAGTTTATTTGAAAGTAAAATGTTTTCACCAGCACCTGTCTCTGTGGTTAAAGTAGAAAACAGCGGTAGATAGGAAATGTTTTCGTGTTTTAGTGCATCATTTGGCTGTGTAAGTAGCTTATAGTTTCAGACCACTTTTATAATTCGATTCTCGTTGTGCAGCACGGCGAAAAACACTGGGCCGATATTCACGAAACTGTTTGTACGTAATGTATATATAGTAGAAATAGTGATTGATCGCCGCCCGCGTGCGGTTTGTTCCCTTCAAAGAGAGCGACGTGATAGCCGAGGCGTCGGCTATAACGGAAGCTGCTTTTCGAAATCGTACGGGCAAGTAGCTTTGTAAATCAGGGTCCGCTCTTTTACTTGCAATGCCAAAAACTGCTACTCCGGCAGCTAATATGATGTAAAAAAATTACTGTCGGGTGGTCTACTTCATCTCGACTGATAGCAACGGGATGCCGGAATAGCGCCTAACTCCATTATCATGGGCATACGTTAGTGGAAGTTCTTCGGTGGAAATAACAGAGCGAAACGCGGCGCTACCAAGCGCATTTGAAGGCGGGTCTCAGCGGGCGCCGGTCCTGGCGCGGCCGCTTCCGTTCCGCCACGTACGTCACGTCCGGCCGCCGGTAATGGCCGCCTTTTCTATTCAGTTTCGGTTCCGAAAACGCCAATGTCACGAGACGTTTGTGTCGCGCGCGTTGATGTTTGAAGCGCAGTATTTTGCATTTCGCACCCTTTTTATATGTACTATTTGGTGACATTATTTTTACGTTCTCGAAAATTTGGGTGCAGTTGGCCTTTAAGAGCTCTTGAACGGATGAAGTTCACTGCGCTGAGCACGATTACCATGACGCTCTTCATTTGCAGAGACTTGCCGCACAGTGCTTCTTGGTGCAAAATGCAGTGAACTGCTGCAAATTGATTGGTGATTCCGAGTGCAGCGAGTTTCGTCCGCAATCGACCAACAAGCCCGCTGTTGCATCCCACCATTCAATTCGCACCGTCTGTGGCCAAACAAACCAACTTTTACAACGGTAGTCCCGCGTGTTCGACCACTCTTTCGAACAGAAAGAATATCCGCCCTTGTGGTCATTTTTTTTATTGGGATTAAGTCCAAGAGTTCCTCAGTGACGTTTAGGTTTATGTCTACACCCTTTACAAAAATAGTACATTGTGCCTTGTCTGTAATGTCAGTGCTTTCGTCAACTGCAATAGAGAATGCTTCAAACTCGTGGCATCGGTTGACTAATCCTTTTTCAATGTCTCCACTGATCTCGTTAATTCTCTCGGCGACTTTGTTTGGAGAGAGGCTTATTTTCTCGAATGTCTTTTTCATGCTGGGACAGGTAGCATCAGTGACTCCGAGCAGGCACTGCTTCACGAACAGGCCTTCAGTGAAGGGCTTGGAAGATTTGGCAATAATCTCAGAAATTACGAAGCTTGCCCTTACCGTTTCGTCGCTTGCTTTGGCCGCCTTTTTGAACAGGTTTTGCTGCTTCACCAACGCCGCCTTCAGTTGAGTCACGGTGTGCGTGCGAACGTTAGAGCACCATACTTCTCGTCATGACAAGACATGAAATGGCGTCGAACATTGTACTCCTTTGGCACAGCCACAGCCTGATGGCAGACTAAGCACAACACCTTGTCTCTTGATTCTGGGAAGAAATAAGAAAGTTCTTATCGCTCCTGAAAGCACCTCTTCTCGTCTTCCACTTTGCGTTTTGCAGACTGCTTGGACAACGACATTGTGGCTGGCTAGACTTACACAGCAGAAAGCTTCGCTGTTTGCAGATCGTCAAAAAAAAAGTCAGAAAGACACCTGTTACATTTACGGAGGCGACAGGCACGTATAGGAGCACAATTGCGCACAGCACAATTACATAGTGCACTCTATCATGATTGACTTGGGGCGCCGCTACCATCCACAGTGCTGTCAACAGCTTGCGAGTCGGAGGATAGGCGCTTCCATGGCTTGGCGTCTGAATTTAGCTCACGCGAACAGATATGTGGCGTTTGATGTCTGGAAGTGCACAGTTTCGAAGGGCAATGTGCAGTCTTTTCCTCAGCAGCGAGATGCCACTCTCTCCCATGCCACAAATAACGCTGCGACACGCCCCTAAACGCACGTGGGTGCATTTCAATGCGAGAACCTAGAGTCCGACTTGCGGCTGCGCCCTTTTCGCTACAGCTGCAGCGCAGTAAAAGCGTTTGACACAAAGACGAACAGGTAAGCAAATATTCTCAAACACCATACAACGCCCGGAAACCTTCGCGTTTTCGCGGAAGCTTGGAAAACTCCGGACAAACCGCCGTCTTCTCATTAGTGACGTGAAGCCCCGTTCGCAGGGTCATAAAACGCTGCGGGCAGTTTCTCCGCGGCCTGTGCTTGCCCAGCCCTGTGCGCACTGCAGAGTGCTCGATCCACAAGTTGGAGTTGCTTGTGACCATTGTGCTCCCGACTTAACGGCGGCCGAATCGAGGGGCCTCCGGAAAAGAGGGATGTCCGCACTGGTAACGCGAAGCCGTGAAAAACGATATGCACGCGTTGTCGAGCAGTCTCTGGCCACTTGCGTCCTTGGCTACACAAGCAGGGCGCGCACTCACGCATTCGCTTAAAAAATAAAAATAAATGAACCAAGACCCTCAAGAGAGGGCCGCGTGCCGCAATAGAAACGTCCGCGGGCCGCATGCGGCCCGCGGGCCGCGTGTTTGAGACCCCTGATTTAGACCATAGAGCTGTGTCTCAACGTGCGCTGGCCAGGCGTGGCCGCCGCGAACCGGATTTATTCAATACATAAGTCGCACCGGTGGGTAAGACGCACCAACGAAAATGTCAGAAAAAAACCGCGACTTATACACCGGAAAATACGGTAATTAACCAGAAGTGCCTCCCTTCGTTTAGTTAGGAACGCTCGTTGGTTTGGTTTTTTACGATAGTAAGTGAAAAAAAGTGGCAATGCAACGCCGGCATGTGCGGGAGGAAAAGGAAACACTAAAACAAACAGAACTCCCGCTGGCGCAGTTTCAGGCAGGGGGCGCGCAATCACTGCAAAGGCGGGAAATTTGAATTGCATTTGGTGGTAGCAGTGAGGGGATAATGGCGCTACAGCCCATTATGGCGAATCACTGCTCTGCGCTTACGACAGCTGTCACATTGAGCGGAATGGCTTTAATTTTTTCAGCTTGCAATTTTTGCTGCAGTGAATGAATTGAACGGTAACTTGAAGCTAAAGGAAAGGAATATATGTTTGACCCTTGATTCATGTCCTTTTGCTGTTTTTTTCGTTGGCACTCCGATATGTTAAAATGCTGTTTAGCCCTTTGATGCCCAAAACTTTAATTTTTTGCTTCAGATTGTGAAAACACTTTTATGATCTAAAAGAACTTCTGACATCATGAATATGAAGTCAAAAAAAATTTCGGCTCATTAGGACGGACACAATGACCCTTTGGGCACTGGGAAACACTGGGCACTGACTGCCCATATATCAGTGGAACAAGAGAGCTACCCTGATCAGCATGATTTATGGCTCAAGTGAAGACAATAACGTAAAGTTTGTATTGCTGTCATTTGTACTAACAAGGAAATTGCACAATTTCACTTACTTGTTGCTATCCCATTGAGCCCCTGGGCTCAATGCGAGTTGGTACGCATAAACAAGACTTTTTTAGCACACGGAGGTACTCTTTTTTTTAATTTTTGAAGGTCCGGGAACCTTTGTCTGTCAACAGATGGTGTTAAATGTCGAAAAAACCATGAAGTGCGAGAGAAAAAAAAGTATTGTTTGAGTTGTTGCTCCTGAGCAACGTTGGGCATCTAAGGGTGAGGCAGGAAAATTGTAAGTTGCTTGCAATTGTCACCTGACAGTCTCGCTTTGGGGACAGAATTAATCCTTCCTTATGTACTGCCGCAACCTTAGCCTTGCTTATGGAGCTTGCTTTCCATCTTCCGTGTCACTCCCTTGGTGCACAGGCCCTTCACAGCTCTGGCTTTTTTTTCCCAGTGGTGGTAGTTTACTTTGAGTGAAAAAGCCCCGCCTCATTTTCAGCTCTGCTCAGCTTCACCCTCCTTCACTACGCCCTGGCCATTGCTGCCGTGGTCCTGTTCTACATTTTCTACACCCAGGCAAGTGGGGCACCACTGGGCTGCCGTGCCGGCATGCTGGCGGGGTGCTTTGGAATTTCCGTGTGCACACGGGGCGAGCCACGTGTGTTATGGCCGGAAACACTGAATCCTGGTTCAAAGGATGGTGCTCAGAACCCAGCATAAATGATGCGCTCAGAAAGTTTTTGTTTTTCTATCAAGTACTATAACGTAAATGATTGTTTACTGCAGGGATATCTGGTAAATGGGGTTTGACACTGTACATGGTTGCTTTATTCCCTAGCTCACCTTTTGCTTGTGCTTGAAGAGCTCACACATTGTTCCTTAGACTAAAGCATGGTTTTACTGTTAGAACCCCTACTGATGCTAATTGATGTTGATGCTTCTTTGTACATTTATTTGTGGCTGTTTCTGTATGGTGACATGTTTGCAGTAGTATTGGACTGAGGACGTGATATAAATGCCTTTAAACCTATATTCTCATCAATACATGAGCCCTGTACCACCACGGTTGTTGTTGTGGTACAGTGATGCTACTACTTTACCACTGTTTTTTGCTGAAATAGAGCTGTCTTGTTTCATCGTTGCTGAGTGTGTGATCTGTAATTTCTTAATCTCGCAGGGAGAAGGTTGTGCACTGCAGAAGTTCTTCATCAGCTTCAACTTGATCATCTGTGTCATTCTGTCTGTGGTTTCAGTCCTGCCGAAAGTTCAGGAAGGTAAGTGGCAGGTCTTCTGTGCGATGGCAGCTGAAGTTGTATTGCGCCTCTACATGCTGTGTTCTGTTTATGCAATTGTATGCTGATGCATAAATGAATCAAAGGTGTTGTTAATTGTACATCGTAAACTGGGCCGTAAATACTCTGTTGTCGTGCCAAATGAATAGGCCAGGACATGCTACCAGTTGCCATCGTGGGTTCTCTAGCTTTAGCAGTGATGTGGCTCGGCCATCTTTAGTTTCGGCTTCAATCTTTGTTCAAAACGTACAGTTGAAGGTACTAATTGAACGAAAAGGATGCATTGTTTTTGCGATCCTTGGGATATAAGTTATGCACAAAGAAGTGTCACTTGATGTCTGTACAGACACTGCGTTTACCTGAACCTTCTTGTCGCTAGTATCAATTCGTAAAGTGAAATTTCTGGTCTAAAGAACACTAGTCCGACTTTGTAAAAGCTTGTTTGTTTCCTCCCTTTGTCCCCTGCAGTCCAGCCCTCGTCTGGCCTGCTGCAGTCCTCTGCCGTCTCCCTGTACATCATGTACCTCACCTGGTCGGCCATGAACAACTCCACCAGTGAGTGGCTGCTCTGCCTCTCACATGGACCCCCTCATTTTGTGGCGCCCCATTTACATTGTTGTACCCGTCAACCAAGACTGCAGCCAGCTGTGTTTCGTCCGGGCCTGAGCGAAATAACTCCGATGTAAAGCAAACTCTTCTTAATGCGTGGCTACGCATTAATTTCTAGCTTTGGAGACCTACCCAGTAATTTTCTCTGCTGCCTCAGCCGTTTCTTGTCACCCGTGATGGTAGAAAAGGCACATTCTGTTGCGAATAAAGCGTTGTGCTTGTGTGGCCCGCATGACGTGGGTTCCCAGGTTGGCTGTGCCTGAGGGTGTAACCGTGTAATGTGGCATTACAAATTCCGAGTGTGTTCAGCTCAGAGCCGCATTGCGTTCTCCTCCCCCCATGGCTGCTGCAGACAAGCAGTGCAAGCCCTCGCTGGGGCTCACCCAGGAGGGGAGCAAGTTTGACAGCCAGAGCATCGTGGGCCTGGTGGTGTGGTTTGCGTGCGTGCTCTACTCCAGCATCCGCACCTCCTCCAACTCCCAGGTGGGAAAGCTCACCATGTCCGAGAAGATCCTCGTCAAGGACACCGGAAACAGTACGTCTGTTCTCCCTTTTTCTCAAAGTGGCTCACTTCTTGCACTAAAAGTCAATGCTTGACCACAGAACTGAAGAAGATGTGAAGACAGAATAGAGCTTTGCTCAGTTTGGAGGAACCAGCTTTTGGTAACTCACTCAACATAGTTCAAGCCCCGGAAGTAGGTTTTTACCCACCTAACCCCCCCCCCCCCCCCCCCCGAAAAATGTGGGAGAGGATTTTCTAATTTTGCGCCAATAGCAGCAGTGACATAGTAGGGGGAATGCTAAAAACACAGTTATCAATGTGCAAACAGCATGTTAGCATTCAAGTGGTACAATCGAATGGAACTAGATGAACCACTACAATTGTACAGCCACGTTCCTTGGCGGTGGTTTTGGTTGGTGGCTGCCCGTTGCACAAACAAGTCCCTGTGGCATCATAAGGATCCAGCGAGAATGCGGCTGTTCCGTCCCCACTGGTTCATCCATCCTATTAACATTTAGCTGAGTTGTTGAAAGTTTGCATTAAATTTGTCATCATTGTTATTGGGCCAATGCAGCCTGTTGAATGAACCAAACTTGTATGTTGTCTTCATGGCCCCCTTGAGGGAGATAATCGGCCTCTTCTGCATCTCGAAATGCAGTCTTTACAGTTCTGGAGTTCTGGCACGCAGCTCCACGCTTATTGCCATACCTTTCACTGGCTGTGAACCTCCCACATGCAAAGTCAGATTGTCAGAAGTAAAGTGAGATGGTGGGTTATTCAACTTGCATACTTTGTAGAGCTGTCATGTTTAAACTTATTGATGTGTAGCAAGCCTCATTTCAGATTGTGTTGCTGAAAGTGTATAAATTCTACCAGTTCACCTGCTCTCAGTCACAAAGCCTGGATGCTGAATTCTGAGCAAGAGATTCTGCGCTTGTGGCCAGCCACCTGTAGTTGCACGCTTTCTTTGCCTCGGTTGTGTGATTTTTGGCAGCAGCTTACCAATGTCAAATTTATTTTCCGGTGTCAAAAACATTTGACCTTGGTAAATTTGTGTCATTAGTGGAACTGAAACAGCAGTTGAAAAGGAGGGTGGCCCCGCTTTGTGGGCAGCCTTGCAAGCCGCCCTTGCAAAGCAAGTTGGAGCAGCTGCCTTTACCACACCACTGCATTGCGTGCCTTTTGCCACACGTGATAGTAGGGCAAAGTGCACAGAGAAAGTAAAATGCGTGCATATTTTCTTGAAATGCCTGGGCCTGTACCTTTCTTCACACACAATGCCAGAAGCTCTATTCACATTTGCAGTGAAGCTGATAAAATCAGGATAGCAGCGTGCTTTGCAGTTGCTTTCAGGGGATTCATTGCTGTGCACATTTGAAAGCCGTTTGCAAGTTAAGTTTGAGACGTATATTTAGTGAAGCAATGGTTTATCATCTCTGCAGTCTCGGTAGTGTTTTTATGCTTGCCGTTACGGGAGTGCAAGAGGAGTTGGGAGATCCGAAATTGTCCAGCTGGAGAGAACGAACCAGATCACTATGCACGTGGGGCTATCTCTAAGCCTCTAAATGTGTCGGTGTTTATGCGGCTGCCGTGCATTCCTGGCAGAGGTGCATTTGAGTGAAAGAGGACAAGGAAGGCAGTTAGATTGGCAGTCTTTTTCTCAGCTTAAAGAAATCGCCTGCATGCGACCTCACCTGATGGCCTGTTCTTTACCTTCGTCTTCTTTTCTCTCTCTTTTTGTCTCCTGCGCACCAACAGAGCCCTCTGCACTTGTTGGGAGTGAAGGTAAAGCCCACATTTATTTACTACAGTCAAGTCCCGCTACAGCAAAACTCACGGGGCACACGAAAAAGTTTGGTGGGGTGGAAAAATCATTTCGAAAAAGGGGAGGGCTACACGTGCGACTGAAATTTATTCTAGAAGAAGGTGCACTAATGTACAAAAAATTACCTTCTTGATGCAGGCAACTTCACTTTTCACTCTTGAGAGAGTGTGCTTACTAGTAAAATTACCCTTGCACAAACTTGTGAAAACATCCCTAGCTGTGGAGGTGCAGCTTTATCTTGATGTGGCAATGGCTGTGGCTTGGCTGTGGCTTGCCAGCAAGTGTGCTCCTTTACAAGTTGATCTTAGCTGTCAGTGTCACCCTTTAAGCAGTGTCAGTGGTGTGATGTAGCATAAGCTGTTTTGCAAGGGAAAAAAAAGCAATGGCACTACAACACTGATTTTGCACGTGGTCGCGATGCAAATGTATCATGTTACAAATATATCGTTTTGAGTTAGTTATGTATGTACAAAAAACTAGCGCCTTTTTTTTTTAAATTTCGTTGAAGTGAAATTGTCAAGAAAAAGTTGTTGACAAGGCAACTTTGTCTGTTGCCTTAAATTAAAGCAGCTGACGAAGAATTGTAACACCTTCATTGTGGCAGGAATTTTATTGAAGCAGAGTTGCTTGTCGTGGGATTTGTCTGTTGAATCAAATTAGTTCGTGCTGTCTGCCTTCCTTTCTTCATCTCACTTTTGTGCCTCAATCTGTGTAGAGGTAGGACCATGCTTTTTTTTTTTTTTTTTTTTCTGAAAAGAGCATGTTTCAGGCATGGGAAAAGATCACGATGACCTTGTCCAATCAGTTCATGGCCCCTTAGGAGATAACCTGCGTCTGTATTCATTAATTGCTACAGACAAGAAAAAGGCACTGTTAACTTAATTGTTTCCAAAATAGTGACGAATTCCAGCAATTTCCAGGCTTAATTACAAAAGCAAATATTCTGCGAGGGGTCAAACCTGTGTCTTCATTGTGAATGTCTCCAATGACTGAGGAGTATTAAGTTCCATAAAACCTATGAGAACGCTATTCCGTCATTATAATCATATATGCATACTTATCACCAAGGAAACGATCGTCATTGGCAAGTTGTTCATGCGTTAAATTTTAAATGTCACTTCGCAAAGGCAAACAGAGTGGCAAAAGGCTGAACAGGGGACCGCTTTTATGGCCTTGAAGCAAACCCTAGACTTAGAACATGTTGAACCTTTCTCATTGTGGTCGGTATTAGCAGTTGGTAACCCTGATTGGCTTCGACAATACCGATCGCAACTGCAGTTTTTGTGGCGGCACGGTATAAAGCGAACTTTGAGTGTGGATATACTTGTAACGCGTAGCCTGTCATTCCTACGTGCAACCCAGATGCCAGTGCTGGCGGTGATGTAGAGAACAAGGTGTGGGACAATGAAGACGACGGGGTGGCCTACAGCTGGTCCTTCTTCCACTTCATGTTCGCCCTGGCCTCACTCTACGTCATGATGACCCTGACCAATTGGTTCCAGTAAGTTCTCACTCTCTGCTCTATCTGGAATGGTCCTGGCAGTCATTTCCTGTCAGTCTCGGGGAGAGTCGAAAGGGAGACAAAAAGCAACAATACAACACAATTGTTGTGGTCGGTTAGTTTGATTTTTGTAGCTTTGCACCCTTATGGCCGTATTCTGAGTCCCTCCTCCACTCGGCTGAGGGGAGGATTCCGCAATGCTTATGCATGGGGAAATCGATTTCAAGGACCTCCTCCACCGGAGGCTCGAGTGGAGGAAAGACTTAGAATAACAGGGTTAGTAATGCTGAATTGGAGGATTGACTTCCCCCACATGTTTTTATGCCGTCTGCCCAGTTTAGCGTGTTTCCAAGTACTGGTAACTAATTGTAGGCCAGTTTCACCTCAGGAACAGCCTCTGCAAGCTGTCCAGTGAAAAGCATAGTAATTCTTTTACGCTTAGGGTGAACCCTGTCTCATAGAGTCGACTAAGCCGAAGTTATTGTCCATTAGCAAAGTCTACAGTAAAATGATGCATGTTTGAATGCCAGGAACCTTGCGTTCTCCAGCCAGTGCGAGAGCAACTTCTCGCAACAAACACTGACCCTCCGCAATTGCAACTTCACAGGCCCAGCGACGACCCGAAGAACCTGATCGAGAACAATGCCTCCATGTGGGTGAAGATGTCGTCGTCGTGGATCTGCTCTGCTCTCTACCTGTGGACACTTGTGGCTCCAATTGCTCTGCCCGACAGGGATTTCAGCTAAGCAGCACAGTTGGCAGCTGTGACCACTTACAACGTTCCCAGGAGGAGTGAAGGCAGCCACGTGCAACAAAGAATTCCTACCGTTCTGTTTTGTAGAGTAGTTGTTTGCTTTATTTAAGACTGACCAGCCTGTTTACATATATGCCTGTAGAGTAGTCCTTGTGTGCTCAGAGTGTAAAAATACGTGCCACTTTTCTTGGTTCTCTTTACCTTTGCTTCATTTGTATGTGAACAGCTTCCCCGGTGTGTCCAATGGACAGCTGGAATATGTGAGTGTGTATATATTTATCATGAATAGTTGTGTATAAAGTGTAATATCCACTTGTTTTTTTTTAACCTTCAGAGGAAGAACACATTTTTGTCAGCTTGTTTTTATTTCCAACAGCTGCTGTCACAACACACTGGGTGTGCACTGTCGTTCAAAAAACACGAGGACAAACACTGATGAGTCTGCTGCAAATGCAGCAGACAGAGTGGAAACAGCTTAGAAACTATGTACATAAAAAAAAGCCTGTTTCAATGTGATGCCCGTTCTCTTTTCCCCCAGCTATGTAAGAAGCAAGTCCTTTCTTCTTTGCCGGTTCAAATAAAGTTGGTTGAAACATGCTTGCGACTCCAAGGTGCATCCCTAACAGTGTCTAGCGCTGCAAACTCCGCAGTAATAGAAACGAGTGGCCCGAGCACAGTTCTGGAATGATTTGAACTAGTGCAAATGTGCGTGTTGCTGACATAAAAACACTTTTTTTTTTTTTGTTATTTTTCACCAAAGTTGTACACCGCCATTCAAAGCTGCCAGAGTCCACAAACTGAGCAGACAGGCTTTACACGAGATATGATCACCACACTGCAACGCTCGTGCAGCGCGCCGTATTGCACTATGCTACAAAATGAACAAAGTAAAAGGAATGTGCATCTTCTGTGACTCGTAATGGCACACACACGACGAAGGCCTGGTGAATACTAGCGCCAAGCTGGACCACGCAGTCGGCGGAGCAAACTCGCGGAGAGATCATAACCATATGCCGCTTGCAACAGGTCTCTGTGATGTACTTGGCTGCAAATCCTCCTGTACGCAAGCAGTTTGTGCAGACAGCTTGACTCGCGTTGAAAGCCTAAAAATGTTGCGTTTTGGGAGCAACAATGCTCTAAGCTAAGAGAAAGCATGACTGTCCTGTCATATGTTGCCGCAATCCCTGTCCTGTCAGAGGATGTCCTGTCATAGGACTGTCCTGTCATAGGATACCACAATCCCTACTTGTCTAATGAGCCATACAACATTGAACTTGCACAGCTACCAGAGCTCACTTGACTCCTGATGGATTAGAAAATGACGTCTCAGTAGCACTTGAGCAGTTTTCAGCATAAGAATGAGTATTTAATCCAAACAACAATCTCTTCTCATTGTAAGGGCAGCACCTGGCCTTTAGCAGATAATTTCAGTAGCACTTCGCAAGCAGAAAATAAAACATCTCCCACATGGCATTCACTTTGTACAGTGCTGATGAAGTTAGAATATGAAGCATAAAAACTGTGCACTGAGGAACATCGAGCAAATGTGCACTTGCTTGTTCCTCTCGAGTGGACGACACACAAGAAATTATTGAGTCTCCTCGATATGCCAGTCCAGAATAGTTCTGGGGAGTTCCTAGGCAGTGCACGACTGATTTAGCAGTACAAATTAAAACAGGTAAAAAAAAAGTATGGAGCAATTTTGGGCAGCCCAAAATGCATAGACCAGTATTGTTTTTGGTGTGTCTGCTGCCTTCCTTTATATTAGCCAATGCTTGCGCTAGCTTTTGCAAATCTGTACCAAGACTGGGACGGAGTAACATTTCTACCCGACGCCTCAAAAGGCCAAAGGGCAGTAGTTCACACGCACCTTATAAGGCAGCCTTGCAGCCAGGTACACCAGAATGCTGCCTACGGCAATACACTCGCACACACAGTCGCCCACAGTGCACGGGTCGTCGGTACTTGCCGCTGCGTCGGGATAAATATGCACAGGAATGTGGTACGGCATGTCGCACACTTGCAGCAGTCCGGACGGAATGCGTGTGGATGATTCAGCAGCACAGTGGCTGGAGTTATTTACAACGACAATGTTCAAGGTTGACACTATAAAACCGCACCGCAGGCAAGGGGTGGGGTGCACTGGATGATGGGGGGGGGGGACCTTGTGGCAGGCCTGTGATTGGAGGCTTTCTGTAGCTGTCCATGTGATGGCTGCACAAGTTGTTTTCGAGCAGACCAGCGTGGTAGCCAGTGGCACGAGTACACAGCCTTGGTGATTGGGTGCCAATGCTTCTCGGTTTCCCCCGCACGCTGGGAGCAGTAACCGCTGAACGGGCGGAAACGGAAACGGCTTGTGGGGGGTAGTCTCCTCACTTTTCGCAGTGCCTATAGAAGGTGACGCTGTAGTCCCAGAACAGCTCACCAGCCTTGCTTTTCGGCAAGCCACAGGGCTGTAAGCAGAACAGAAAAAAAACTTTGAGGAAGGCACAAAAACTTGCGAGCAGGCTGTTATTGCAAGCATCTGCACTTGCTTTGCTCATGCATCCACACTCGAAATGGTACAAATTTTTATTTACAGTGTGTAAAAAAAGAAAACTTGGAAGAGCTGAGGTTCTATAAAAGCTTACCAAATTAGTAGATTACTGCTGAGGAGTAGTAAGTAGCAAATGCATGAGTGGGTAGTGACTGTGCTAGGTAGAAAACTTTGGTGTTTAATGAGCTGTAAAATTAGTTCCAAGCAATGCATCAGAAAGCTGCTTCGATTATTGCATTCACCTGGTTTCATAGTTTTGGAAAATATAAAGATTAGTTTTATGAACAACACTGTTTTGTCTACTGTTTGACCAAAAATGGCTAATTATTTCTAATTATCATTGGGAACTAGTTGACCAACTGAAAAAATAATAACATATTCGAAATCATGGAGAAAAAAGCAGCAAGACTGACAAGTTTCACAAAGTTCACTTGAAAATTAAAAGATGTTTTAAGACCAGTGCCCCCCCCTCTTAAATAAGAATAACATACCAGTTGATTGGAATGGTTGATTGGTTTTCATCAGTTGTCTGATATTAGCCACTTGATTGGCTGTTTTTCCAAGCCGTGGCAACGCCCCCTTTGTGGGCGCGCACTCATTAATGTATGCATGTGTAGACTGGGGTGAAGTGCTATGAAAGAATTAACACTACAGATGGTACCTGTATTTTCCAAAATGCCACTAGAGTGTTACTGCAAGATGCTTGAATTTTTTTTCCTACTATAACAGTGCATTTGCGCAGTTTTCGCTTGGAAAGATCCCTTTTAGTGTTATCGTGGCCCTGTTGCTTTTATAAAGTCAGTGCTCAATTGGGGTAGCACTCAATGTTCAATTGCGGTAACGGCCGAGTGTGGCCCTTGCTTACCTGTTCAAAGTGCTCTCCCTGCTTGAGAATCCTGAAGTTGTAGCTGCTCTGCAGGAAGAGTCCGATGGGCAGCCTCCACCATGGAGCAGCTTCCTGCAGACGGAAGTACAACAAACGGTTGCACCCCCACCTGTTTCGGCTGTTCGCGCATTACCACCTTGTTCTTGAGTTACAATGTGTCACATTTTCGCATGCAAGCCACCCCAACAACTTTCAGTCACTTGCACAAAATGTGCAGCAACGTCTCTAAGAATATCATGGAATGGAGAAGGACGACAAAACATGATGGCAAAAATGTCAACATCAAGTGTCCTTCATAAGTAAGGTGATGCTCTTATTTTTTAAAGACGATAGTCTTTCTTGGGCTACTTAAATGCAGAAATTTTGGTCTGTCTGTCTGCGACGATTCAGCCACCTGGCCAAAGTGAAACTGAGTCTGCGCAATAGTCATATACCCACAGTCTCATCTAAACATCTAAGTCCGGTGGCAATCTTCATATCTGTCAACATTGTTGAACACAAACAAAACATTACGCAAATGTGAGGCAGAAAATTAATTCAATAGTGATATTTGCAGTGTTCATGAATGCTTGATTTTCGCGATATCAAGTGAAATACTACATCAACTGCAGAAAATTGTCGCCTGCTGTTGCCCGCGCCACTATAGCTCCTGGAGGAATCAAACGGCAACAGTAACGAAAAGTTCCACGTGCATTCCACATTCCACTTGGAATGCACGTGGAGCAGGGCAACATGGTTCTATAAACACTGTAGGGTGCCTTGAATCACATGCATCTCCACCGTGCGGCAGCGCTGGCATCCAGGCACTGGCCTGGAGCCGTGGAACGCGGTAAATTTAAATTGACTTGAGCAAACCTCTAGCGTGTTATCTTGGGAAGAATGAGACGGGAGAGGAATGTCACGAGAGGTGAGCGGGAAAGAGAAGGGAGGAATTTAATACTTGCCAGGGGCACCTGTTGACTATCGTCTTCTGTCGACATTCGCAACAAAAGGGGCGGATACGTGGCCATTTTTTGCTTCCTTTTTTTTTTCCTTTTCCCCCCTCGGTGCTCACCTCGGACCAGTGGTTCCTGCCCTGGGCTGAGGAGGAAGCCATTGGGCGGGCATCCAGTCCAGGCAGGGGAGCCGGGCATGCCAGCTGCTTCTCCGGGGGACTGCAGCTGGTCATCTTGTGGGGGCCCAAGAGGCTGCACAAAAATGTACGCATGTTGGATCAGCTGAGCGCAGATCGGAGACTTATTCTGCCTCTGACTGACCCCATTCCTCCTCTCCCTTGAAGAAAAAAAATCACCTATCCTCGCAAACAATGCCATGTTGCCTGCTGAACAATAGTGTGAGATGCAGATGGAGGAAGGAAAGGGTTACCCGGTCTCGTGTTTTTTTTCTGTTAACATGCACCGCGACAATCACGTGAATCTTTTTTACAAGTGCACCACTAATAGGTTCGCTGTAAAAAAATTGATAGCAATGAATCATGTTATGACAAAAAAAACCTTAATCAGTATTTTGACTTTCACCAAGCAAGAAAGAGTAGAGGCCAGTTGCTGTGCTAGCACACTTAATCATCCGAAAGTCTCGCGTGCAGTGCACGACATCTTTGCTGCCTCATACAAGCCACTTTAAAAAGTTCTCCACTGTAAGCAGACCTAAGAAAAAAAATAGTCATTTTTGCAACTTATTCATGGCTGCAACTCAAGTAGCTCAGTGTGGCTTATAGACAGAGTGGGAGAGGTGAAATGGGCAGTGAATGCCACTTCAGGGGTAACTTGCTAGCCTCACGGCATCACTTGACATTAAGGGTCATCGTCCCTGTGGAGCCCGTTGCTATGCCCCAACCTGTGCTCCAGTGCAAGAGCGCACACCCACCTGAACTGCAGCGTGACGTACTGCAGGGGCATGTAGCGCGACAGGGGCACCAGGTAGCTGAAGGTGGGGCCTGTGCCCAGGACGCACTGCAGGGTGTTGCAGTACTCGTGGCCAAGGGTCACGTTCAGCTCCAGCAGCCGCAGGGACTGCACCACCGAGTGGGCACCTGCAGCGGCGGCAAGGCACATGGATGAGACAGTGAGAACAGTCACGGAAGTAGCTTTCAGTGCACAAGCACACTTATAGGGGGCATTTACAAGCACAGTGTAGCTTAAGGGGGCACACTGGTCTTAAACCAGAAATGTTTATTTTTACAGATATGATGATGAAAATTGGAGTACTGTGCACAAATCAAGGAGCGCAATAAGACGAGCAGTATCATTTTATCTGGCCTGTAGCAGAAGTTGCGACCGTTTGAAGTTTGGGCTTCGGAGGTGGGAACCAGAAAAACCGGTTTGGCCTTCCAAGCCCAAACTTCAAACGGTCGTAACTTCTGCTACAGGCCAGATAAAATGATACTGCTCATCTTATTGCGCTCCTTGATTTGTGCACAGTTCACTGGTACCTTGTGCAGCTGCACCACTACAGCAGTTTTTTTTACAAAAGCTGTCAAAAAATTCAGTATAAACATCAATATGAAACTGAATGCAGTCATTTTACACAAAAACAAATTTCATATCTACTATCAGAGTGAAAACCTACATCTGTTCTCCAATTTTTATCACCATAACTAAAAATAAAATTTTTGATCAAAGACCCATGCGCCCCCTTAATCCTTTGCGGTCTACTGTCGAGCCCTGCACGACACGGCTGTAGCGGTTCGCTGTCAGGCTATGCCAGACTAGGATATTCAAGGTTAAATTTTGCGGTTTTTCTCACTTTTTTTCTCGGAAGTGGGTAAAAAAAAATCCCGGACCAGAAAGGGTTAAACGTTTAAAAGGGCCATGAAGACAAAATACAACTTTTTTTCAGTCTGGAGGGACTAGCGTTTGGTAACTCAATAAGCTACATTTCAGCCTTAAAAGATGTTTTTTAACCGAAAAAAATGTGCAAGAAATATATAAAACTTTGCGCTACAGTTGTGGGCTACAGTGACATACTGTATGTGGGCACGAGTGCCGTAATATGGGCCAGCAATACAAGCTTGGTTATCAGTGTTCATCAGCATTAGCATTCGAGCAACATGACCAAGCAGAACTAGAAACCCCACTACAATTACCCAGTCAATTTCCTTTACTCTGGCTTAGGTCGGAGGCTGCCAATCATGCAAACAAGATTCCGTGATGTCAAAGATAAATCACCAAAAAGTGGCTGGAGAGTGGGCACTGCTGCATATTTTGATTATTAACTCCCTTATTTGTTCGAAGTTCGCAATAAAATTGCCACTATTGTTATCGGGAAAAAAATCCCGGGCCACCTCCACTAGTGAAACCAGGAGAGGGGCGAAGCATGTAGTGTATAAGTGTATTCTTGGCGCCTTGGTGTTTTTGCCAACGGAGATGAAACCGTTGGGGGGGTAGAGGTATACAGCTTCACTGTAAAAGTCACTTTAAAGCACAAAGCTCTCTAGTGCGAGGCATAAACAAGTGCCTTGGTGTTTTTTTAGTATGCGTTACGAAGCGCTCCAGCGTGAGGCGTAAACGAGTCTCCCGGTGTTTTTTTAGTACGCGTTATGTTCTAGCACGAGGCATAAACAACTTTCCCGGTGTTTTAGTACTGTGACTACATTAGACGATGATTACGACGATGAAGGACAATGACAGGAGACGCCAACAGCCCTAGCCCCTAAGGGGCTTCGCCCCTAAAAGCAGTCCTTGTAATGAAGCAAAGCTCGAATGGGCGCCAAAAGAACAGAAAGTGCTGCTGCCGCCATTACTGCCTCAAGTTCCAGCTCATCGAGTAGCTGTGAATCCGTCCCGGATAAACACAAGTATTTTGTCTTCATGGCCCTTACAGTGCCTTCATAAACAAGAGCCACAAGGAGCCAGAAGGACACGAGAGAGAAGAGAGACTGAAGAGTGGAGCGTGACCGGGATGTGTGGCGGTCTGGCGACCGGACCCGTGCCGTGCCCCATGAGGTCCTCCACCAGCACAACCTCCAAGACATCTTCTCCACAAGTGAGTCGTGTTGCCGGGCAACAGTGAAAAACAGCGGCCCCCAAGAGAGCTGCGTTCGCCACAACGGTGACGCTAACTAGGAGCACGCTGCACTGCCACGGCATCGACCCACTACGTGGACATTTCAATGCTGCCACGGACCGGTGCCGGTAGTATTCCCATACTGCGTCCTTTACTTTAATTCCCGGACCGTGACTTTTTCTTGTTTGTTTGAACCCGTTTTGGTTTTCTATACCACTTTTGCGATAGTCTCTCTATTGTTCCCCATTTTTTATTAGTTCCGCTTTGCTCTTTACTACATCGCTTGTATATTGTTTGGGTCTCGAGTGTTATAAAAAATAGTCTCGTTCATAAAGCTTATTCTTCTAGTTATTATTGTCCCCCGAAGCCTGACACATACCCTTGCCATTGTGCATGGCCTTGGAGCGCCGGTGGGTGGAGGCGAGAGCGTCGATGCTGTCGGCGCCATTGTCAGTGTGCTCAGCACGCTTCACCTCGGCGTCCTGCACACGATCGGTCTCCACGATGGTGGCCAGGGAGCCCAGCTCGAGGGAGGGCTGCGTTGGGGGGATGAGGGCGGTGGGCGCCACTCCTCCTCTCCCCCACTGGGCACTGTTGTCCTGCACGTCTACAAACACCCGCCCACCGTTGCCTGCGGCCAGGTGGTCAAGCAGGGGCTGCTCATCCAGCGGCTGCCTCGCCTTGGACAGGTCTGGAGAGTCCGACACGCTGTTGTTGTTGGACTTGTCTGCGAGCAAGTAAAGTTGCCAACAGAAATTTTGATGGGCAGGGAAAGTGGCTTCATCGTGCAGTCATGCCGTTGCAACCAAACACGTACGTGTAACAACACAGCGAAAATTCAGCCTTGTGAACTGCTGATTTTCGGCAGACAGGAAATGCGCATTATCTCAAAATTGCTGGGAGTGGGCCCTGCACCTGCATTTTGATGAGATTGCTAAAGTTTGTTCTCCTACACTACACTCCTCCAATGAGCAGGTCCTTCACCACCTTTTAAAGGGGCCGTGAAGGCAAAATGCATCATTGAAAGAATTAGCTTTGGTAACTTTCTTATAGGGACCGGTCACTGCTCAGGGCGTGACAAATAAGTACACCCAATGCTGCCCATGGAAGCTTGAGCAAACTCTGGGTCGGTGACATAGGTTTGGGACCTCTTGGTTGCTTATTGATGGAATTTGGTGTTTTAAATGGGCATCCACTGGTGCCATTGAAGTTTTACGAGCTATATAATTAGTTCAATTAAGTGGTGCATCAAAAAACAGATTCTCTTATTGCACTCACCAGGGGTTTTAGTACTGCAAAATACAGTTTACATTTTCATGACAAACATTGTTTTGTCTATTGTGCCTCCAAAAATGGCTAATTATCTCTATCTTGGGGACTAATTGACTGACTCAAAAAATAATGTCAAATTTGAAATCAGTGAAAAAAATGCAGCAAGGCTGGTAACTTTCACAGAGTTTACTCAAAAATTAAAGCAGCTGTTTTAAGAGCAGTGTCCTGCATTAATGAACCAAACTTGTATTCCGCCTACAGTTATAGGAGCATTAAAAGTCACCGCTAAGATGAGACTGCGATAGAAAAGCATCCCAATGAGCTTGCCCCACTGCATCCACTACAACATAGCTGGTTCCCAAGGCCCTGCACAGCAGTTTACTCGAAGAAGAAATCTTCTTCGAACACAGGTGTGGCCAGACTTACCCGCTGACTTGGAGGCCTGGGCAGGGGCAGCTGGAGGGCCTACCCGTTGAGCATTGCTGTCTTGAGATTCGGGAGTGGAAGGGACGCAGCAGTGGGCATGGCATGAGCCGAGCACGCCATCCAGGCAATCCGGGGGCGTTCCCACAATCTGCAGCGGAGAGTCAGCACCAGCCAGAGTTATCTCCTCCCTCACGGGCTTCCCAATCTACGTACGTGTACCAATGCCATACAAGTTTACCTTCATTACAGTGAGTTGATGGCATATCGACGTGCTTTGTGTGCATTTAGGCCTAGCATGGAGCAAAAATGAAGAAGGAGTGTAGTGAAAAAAAAGTGTGGCGAGAAAAGCACGTGCTTGAGCACATCAGTGGCCCGTAAACACCCTTTGGGAAGTGGGTGAAGGCTGTGGCTCTCCTCAGGCAATGCCATTGTAAGGTATTGCAAAAGATGCACAATGCCTGCGTAATGGTGAAGCACCTTGGGGCAAACTTTGCATATAACTCGCACGCACCCCAGTTTTTTTTCATTCAAAGCAAAGCAGAGTAAGAAATGTTTACTCATGCCAATTTTTATTACCCAATAAAACGCAAACACAAGC